>NC_136429.1:475408032-475733032 GCF_052849685.1 Lactuca virosa | reverse complement strand
AAAATTTTTTTTATTACATTCTTAAAAAAGAGAAAAAAAATATATACTATTGTATGCGAATGGTACACTTATTAATAACACAAAAAACACAATATATGAATCATTATACCAGAATATACTACTAGATATATATCTTTTCATTATATTGTATATTATTCTGGTAGAATAATCCATTCTTTTTGGAAGATTGGTGGTCATTGTTCATCTTTATCCCATACAATGTTCATCTTCAAAATTCTATTCTCACAGAATCAGAATTCAAGATTCCATTCCAGTAGAATGTTGTAAGTTTCATATGTACCATGTTTTGCTTTGATATCTCTCGTTTCGTACCTACAAAAATAATGGTATTCAACACTTGATCATTATAAACCAACAACATAAGATAAAATTCAAGCATAAAGAAGCAAACCAAAATAAAGTCACACAAAACCCATTAAAGAGAAATGGATTCGTGATTCCACAAGAAACTATGTAGATGAAAAGGATACATCTCAATTAAACTAAAAAACATTCCAAATACACCAAGCATTGCTAATACTTCAAGTTGACATAAAATGTATATATAATGTCTATATGCTATTATATGAGGGTATAAATGGAAGAAATATGACATAAATTCCAATACCAAGGAATCTACAAAATTTTCCCAAATTATATTTTGTTGTTTATACTTAATTATCAACTGCAAAGATATAACCAAGAATTAACTTAAGAATGAACTCAAGTTTCAAACTAAGAGTAAAGGAAGGTGACACTACAATGAGTTCATGGTGCTTATATAACAAGATGCTTCCATAGATCAAGGTTAAAGCCAGATAACCTAAAAGTCCTAGAGTTACAGGCGAATTAGCACCTATTGAAAAACAAAGAAAGGAGGTCAATCACTCAATCAAGTTTAAAAATTATTGCAATTTCATAAGTGCTTGTTGTGCCATTATTTAATATTCTAACTAGATCAAACTTGGCAAAAGCTCTAGGATTAGCAACGAGATTCAGTCAGATTCTCATTGTAATATACGTTGACTTATATAAAACCAGATTCAAACTAAGAGTAAAGAAATTTCATTTTGTCTCATTCGACCAGTGAATATGGTCCACCTAAACAATGAAATTGCAGAGAAATATCAAGTGAATCATAGATTGAATAAATATCAATAAATCACAATGCTTTGAAAATCAAAATTAAAGAGTTGACCTCTCGATGCTTAGAAAATCAGAATGCAAAAGCAAAGGGTTGAAGCAGAGTTAAGAACAGTAGGGTTGAACAAACCATCACACACATACAGCAAATCGAACCCTAAGGTGCAATAGAATTGAAGTAAACTCGTTAAAAAAATCGAACTGATGGAAGATTATGGTTCAAAAATCGAACCTTTGATAGAAATCGAAGATCTTACCTGTGATGGAATCGCCGACTGGAGTGGAGTTGCCGGCTGTGTATACGCCGGAGATGAAAGCCTTGCGGGAGATGGGTGTCGTCGCGTGGATGCCGGCGGGATAGCCGGAGGTGAGCAGTCGACTAAGGGTCGTCTCGTGTGGCCGGAGGTAAGCAGCGTGGAGGAAGCACCAGTGGTGAGCAGCGGAAGTGACCAGCACCATCTTTGCCCGATCAAAAGGAACACGGGTTTAAAAGCCCTAATCTTTTAAGTGGATCCACTCAAAGCAAAGACACCCTTATTTATTTAGGTTATAAATCAATACCATTATTATAGGGGATTATTTTTGGAAGTTACTAAACAAATTACTAAATTACCCTTATTTATTTATTTAATTATTTAATTTTGATTGGCCCACATTGATGCATACAATAACACAATACTTACTTTAAACATTTGAACCTATCTCTCTCTCTCTCTCTCTCTATATATATATATATATATATATATATATATATATATATATACAACCCTTTTTTTTTCTTTCTTTCTTACTTGTATTGAAGTGTAGCAGTACTCACGAAACCTTACACTTACGATGCATGGGGGCGGTGTCCGTCCTTCTTTTATGCGTATGCCAAGTCACCTTACATTGCACAATCTCAAACACTCTGTATAGCCTAAGGTCATCCGGTATGGGTCTCTCAACTTCGTTGAGAGATCGAACTAGAGCCCCTCAACGACATTGAGGGTTGATGAACACCACTCCACCTTGGCATTGTGTTGAAGCTCATTGCTTGCTCGATGTATCTCATTGCCGATGGTGAAGAGAGAAGGATTTATTTTTTTTTAATTATTTTAACCAATAAAAACATAGTATGTGGTGTGAAATTTTCCTAACAAAATGAAATGATATTAACCTAAGGCTGCTCGGCATGGACAACGGTAGTAACAATGTCATATCATAAAGAAGAAAAGAAGATGCCTGAATGCAATTGTGGGGATGATGTTTGTCCATGAACACGACGTCATGAATCATGATCGGCCAAAGAAAAATGATTGTTACTCTCAAAATGTGTAGTTGCCTTTAGGCTAAACGGAGTGGGGGTGTCAAACCCACTCGCTATGCTCGCCATCGATCCAGGAACACCGCCCCTAGCTCTCGCCAGGGGGGTCGCTATCCATGCCTCGTTACAAATTTGGCGAGAAGAGAGAGAAGGTGAGGGAGGAATTTGATTGGTAAAAAATCCCCCAAATCTCCATCACAAAACCCCACAGAGTCATCTTCATCCAGGTAATCCCGAATTTCAATTACTCAACACTTCGATTACACTTTAATTTGATAGTTTTTGTATGTGGGAAATCATGAACCTTCAGGCGAAGCTTGCTTTAACAATGGCAGCCGGGAGATTTAGGGTTTTCAGAAAACGATCAATTGGCACCTCGTTCATCTTCACCAAGAATCAATAACTTGATGTAATTTCATGTGGTGCTGGAACGAGTTGGAAAACGAGTGTGAAGGTGCTGCGGGATTTAGAATTTTCAGGAAAAAAAACAAAAAAAAGAGAAAAAAAAAGAGAAACATGAAGCTCTAGTTGGTGTGTGAGGCTATCATGATATCAATGGTGAAGGTGAATGAAGATTGAGAATTAAAAGGAGAAAGAAAAAGAGAACGTTTTGTGTGTATCTGTTGAGCCGAAGAGCACCTGCTAGAGAAGATGGGTCTTGATATCTTGAGGATTCCATATGGGTTTAATTTGTGATGGTGAAAAGTGGAAAAGAAACACACTGTGTGGCGTTAAATTTTTTTTTTTATGTCATATTAATTAAATTAAAAATATATTTGTGTAATATTAAAAAAAATGTTTGTTTAATAAAATAAAGTAATTAGATTAAATTAGAAAAAGAAAATAAAAAAATAGAATGTTAGGAGTGTTACCACTCCTTACCAAATGTTTAAATTAGGTGTTAAATTGAAAAAGATAAGATGACATTAAAAAAGCTGACATGACAAGGTGTTAGAAGTGTTACCATTAATTACTGTCACCTGGTAAATGACATGAAACCCAAAAACATGAATTAGTTACTGTCACCTTGGGAAATGACATGACACCCAAAAACATGAAGCGGGGGCGATGTTTGGACCGTGGTAACAGCAATTTCTGACGACATGTCACGGATAAGTCTAAAGGCTTACACTTGGAAAGAGGCAACGAGCCATTGGAAAGAGGCAACTTTAACTTCGCTTCCAGTTCCAACACCTCTTACTTATTTTCCGTTCTCCCTTCTATCTCTCTCTTCCGGCGAACCCTCCAAAGTCTCGAAACTACCACTTATGGCAGCTCCAGTGGCTGAAGAAGACAGCTTAGCAGTAGAACTTTCCGATCCCCCTCTTGCAAAAAACTACTTGGGAAGCCCCAATTCTGCAGAAGACTACAGTATTTTCGCTCATTTGACGAAAACCTCTAATACTCGGCATAATGATCCAGATGCTCCTTCATCGGTACCTCTCATCTCCTCTCTCGTTGAATGGTCATCTTCAATTTTCAATGTCTGCTGGAAATCAGTTAGTTAACACTGGATATGGTTGTGTTTCGACAGTCTAAACGGATAAAGTCGAAGTCGATTAGATTTGAGGTCTCTCCAACTGAAGTACAGACGGAACATCCGCCTCCGAAGATGAACATCGTAAGAAGTTGCTTGAGTTTTACACTCTAGATAACATGCTACAATTTATCTTGTTTTGATAATACCTAAATTGGACCCGAGAAAATTTGGGGAAAAAGGAAAATATCTTGACTTTTGTTGAAAAAATACCCATTCATAGCTGTCTCGGTTTATTTTCTTTACTTTCTCTCTGTTTTTAAACATAAATTTCTCTACTTGCCTATCCATTTAGCTATGAATACAACGCATATTAGTGTTTAGGGTTTTAGGGTTCATATGTAAATGAAATTCAACCATTCTTTCTACATATAGCATCAAGTTCACATTTTTTGATTTCATCAACAGCCAGTAAGCAAGACTTCAAGCCCATCTCTGAGGTCAGTTTTGCTTTGCAATTCTTTTTTCTTGTTCTATACAACCATAAAATGATTATTACCGATTTCACATCCAGTTTGAAGAAAGTAAAGTCTTCTACCAAAAGCTCCAAATCTCCAACTCCAACTTCACCTGCAATGATTCTTGCAACTGAGTTTCAATCAAGCCTTGGAACAGAGTTTCCTAGCTGTGTAAAGCTGATGGGTAGATCACAAGTCACCCAAGGTTTCTGGATGGTATTGCCTCTTTCTTTAACTAACGAACAAAATATGATAACAATAAACTTACCCCCTATCCCCCCCCACCCCACCCCACCCCTAGGGCCTTCCAACACCATTTTGTAGGTCATTTATGCCAAAAGAAGAAACTACATTTGTACTTGAAGATGAAAGTGGGAAGAAATGGGAAGTCAAATATATCGCATACAAAAATGGGATTAGTGCAGGGTGGAAAAGTTTTGTGGTTGAACATCACTTGATTGAAGGAGATGTTTTGGTGTTTCATTTAATTGATGCTTTCAAGTTTAAGGTAACATACGATTCCATGATCTTATTTAACAACATTCTTAACAGATTGAAAATATAAACAATCATTCATATTCATAACATACATGTGTAATCTCAATTCATGTTTTTTTTGTAGGTTTACATAATAAAAGCAAGTGAATCGAATGAAGTTGATGGTGCTCTTAGCCTTTTGAATTTGGAGGCCCAAAATGATGAAAACCCTCCAGGTAAATAATCGTTTACTAATACAAAATTTACATTTTTACTTAAATTTCAATCTCCCATTTTTGATTAATTACATTTTAAACTACATTGTTGTAATAAACAGTTACTCCATCACCTAAACCAAAGAAACGTAAGCACCCGAAGAAGCTTTCTTTAACCATGGTAAAAGAGAAGCATAAAAAGTCAACCCCTTTATTAGTCAAAGCTATTGAAATTTTAGAACATTCCGGAACCAACAATGAAGATATTAGGCCAGAAGTTCTAGAACCTTCCACCACACCCTTCCAAGACCTCGAACACTTTCGCATCAAAGTCAACGGTCAATGCATTGACTCTGAGCTTTCGGAAGAAGTCAAACTAGGTTACTACAAATTATGCATTCACAAAAAACAATTCCTCCACGATGGTGTTCACAAAAATCTATATCACAAACTTGTAGCAGGCATGATTGGTGAAACTGTAAATATTGCAAAAGAGATCAAGAACTGCAAGCTCACGATAAGTAAGGAGGAGCTCGAAGCGTGGGATAATACCTTGAAGTCTTTTGAGATTTTGGGGATGAAAGTTGGGTTTTTGAGGGATAAAATACGTACGCTTGTGGGACTTGTTTTTGAGTCGGAATTTGGGGTGGATTTGAAAAGATATGTGGAGGCGAAAAAGAATGAGAAATTAATTGAAGATGAGATTGTTAAAGTTAAAGCGAAACTTTTGGAGTTAAAGATAAAGGCCAAAGGGCTTTTGGGGTGTTTGAAAGAGAAGGCCGAGAAATATATGATTGAGTTTCAGGATGAGGTTGATGTGCCGTGGTAGGAATTTCACAATGTTAACTAGGGATGTTCAATAAACTACATGAACCGTCCGCACTGCATAATGCGGTTTAATACTTTCGTGGTGCGGTTTGCGGTTCGTAAATTTGTTTATAATGTGGATGAATATCTATTGTATGAACATGTGTGGACAGTGCTATTCTATGAGAATGACTAAGAGAATAGGTTGTTTAGTAACGTGAATACGTTCAACGTCACACAACTATCGTCATTATCATGTATTCTCACTATTTTTTATTCATTTTTGTTCTCACATATCGTTTTTTTACTCATTTTTATTCTTACAGAATACGATTATCAATAACATATCTTGACAACACCGACAAAATGTTGTATCATAAAAAAAGTCTATAAACTGCACTATGTGGTGCGGTTTGCGGTTTTTAATTACAAAGCCGCGTGTCTAAACTGTACCGCATTATATATATATATATATATATATATATATATATATATATATATATATATATATATATATAACATACGTTATAATTATAAAATAGCGTTGATAAGCAAGCTCATGATTTAAGATTGACAATTCCAAAGTTACTTCTCATGAATTAAGGTTGACAATTCCAAAGTTACTTCTCATGAATTAAGGTTGACAATTCCAAAGTTACTTCATATGCACCAGAGGGTAATCTATAGATAAGTTATAAGAATGTTGCATAAAACTCTCATGACGAGGGTAATGGTGTATAGATAAGTTTTATATCGCTTTAAACAATATAAAACGCCACATTAAACCACACCGTAAAATGTGGTTTAGAATTCTCACGGTGCGGTTTATAGTTCCAGAAATGTCAAATCACATATATGGTGAGGTTTGCGGTTTTTGCTCTAAATTGTACCGCCAACACCCATAAATTGTTAACCATGAAATTAATTAAATAAATTAAAAAAGAACATGTCAAAATTCTTGAAAAATAATTGGCAATAGTGTGTTGGGGATTAAACACTTCAAACAAACTTTATATACGATTTTTTACGGAGTAATAAAAAAGCAAAACGAAAACAAAACACAATAAGTGTATATGGTCTACACGATCATAATGAGCGGCTGCGTGCACCAACGAACACACGATGGAGAAATTTTATTATTTATGTTTTAAAAACTTCAATCGTACAATGATTACCTAGGTCACATGAATTCATGGAATATGTATGTGTGTGCGTGCGTGTGTGTGACTTAAAACTACTAGTAAAACCAAACCTAGAAAACACCGATGAAATTGGCTTATGATAAAATCTAGCTTTAACAACTAAAAAAATTATTCTCGAAGGGGAAGGGGTTGTCCCTGACCTCCGCCGGTTTTTTGCTAGCGGGACCCATGTGTGGCTTGACTATCAGTTATAGGGTCGAATGATGAATTAGTCTCCACAACTTAATAATCTCCCACTTGGAGGCTGGTGAACATATTTGCTACCATCAAATCTAGAACATTGTAACCTCCATCCCTCTTTTTAGTCTGCGTCTTCTCATCAAGTACCTGAAGTTCAGTTGATGCCATACACAGTTTCAACTTCTCCGTACTCACCACCTTGTTAAACATATATGTTGGATTCTTTCTACCAAATATTTTCTTCAGATTAAGAGTTCCATCACTTATCAGTTTGCGAATGAAGTGCGACATCATCTGAATGTGTTTCGTATTACTGTAAAACAACAATTTCTTTGCTAAGTGGATTGTATTCTGCATTCTGGTTGTCACAATACAGTATGCAATCTTCCTATTGCATCTCAAATTATGATAAGTTCTTCGGTTATATAAACTTCTTCCTTGCTTCTGCATTTTCTATGGACTACACTTTTATGGTTAAAGGATCAACACTCTTTTGTAACATAGACATCCAACTGATTGTCGTACACTCGATTGTGAACACATACATGATAGTGTTTTTTCCTTAATCCATGCAACCCCCCAACTGAGTATCAACAAAACCTTCCAAGACTACCTATATTCTTTTGAAGCATATAGTATGAAATATACCTTGGGAAATCGTATGATGTGTCGTTTCAAGTAAATCGGACATCATACAAAGATGGGTATTACCTTATCGATGGAATATATCCCGAGTTAGCAGTATTTGTGAAATCATTTTCATGTATAAATGATGACAAATGGTTATCGTTTAAGGCGGCGCAAGAATCTACTAGGAAGGATATCGAGCGAGCATTTGGTGTTCTAAATAGATGTTGGCAGATACTTGTAGTAACGACATGTTCTATGGAGCACAGACGAATAAGTAGTCTAATGTACGCATGTATCATATTGCATAATATGATTTTGGAGGATGAGGGAAAGATGATTTGCCGCTACAATGAAAATAAGAACTTACCAAATGTTGAAGGAGTTGGTATTGGTACGGAGGTATACATGGCAAAAAGAGGGGAAGTATACAATTGAGTTGGATACCACAACTTTCACGTTGATTTGGTGGAACACATCTTCAATGCTCGAACGAATCTCGATGTCGACGATTTTGTTGAAGACGACTTGTTCGATGATACATATGACGAATTGTGACAACTGTCAATTTTGGGTCAAACAAAGTCAACAAGTCAACCAAGTCAACTCGACTAGTATTAGGATTTTAGGATAAGTGCTATGTTTCCTAATGTTCCTAATGTACAACTTACATGTATTAATACAAAGTACCTCTCATTTCACCAATTATCAAATATAAACCCTAATTAGGGTTAGTAACGTAACAACTCGACAATTCAACTATATAGTTGAATTCATAAACCTAACACCACGTGGCAAATTCATAGCAAATGCTACAAACACAATTTTTTTGGTGAATTCGTCACCAAATGCGACAAAGTCTATACCCGGCTAAACACCAAATTTTAACGAAACGAACTTGGAAATTCAACCTAACTATTCATGTAACGTATTATTATTTGATAACAATGTTCGTTATAATAATTTGAATTTTTCTAATTCAAATTAAATATTTTATACATCCTTTATACCATATTTATTTTATAAAACACCACAATTTCTATAAAAATATCACTCTTTAATAAAAAGATGTCAACTTTGTTATAAAAATAAAGCTAGTTGACTTTTGCTTTTATAAAAAGCTAAGAGAGACAAAGTTGTCTCACATTTTTCCCACAAAACCTTACACTTCACCCTTATTCATTACCACCCCTCATAACTCTCTCTACCCACCCTTTTTCCCTCTATCTCTTTAAGTTACGACCACAAGGCCATTTCCCTTCACTATTTCTTCATCTTTTGTTCTTCTTCTCCAAGAAAGGCTCTCAACTTCCAACCCTAATTTCTCCCAAGTTGATTCTTGAACTTTTGGTAAGTACTTCCTTCGTGATCTAGTGATTCTACACACATATATGCTAGTTTCAATCCATTTACACACATTATCATGTGTTACTATTCATAGGATCTTCAAATCTTCAAAGTGTTGTTCAAGTGTTCTTGACTTGAAACTTTCCATCTACAACCTTCCATTCACCAAGAAAACACACATAAGGTGAGTTTCATACCCCTTCATTTTCGAGATTTCTAAGTTTTAGGGTGAGAATACAAGTAAAATACAAGTAAACTCGTGAAAATATACAAGTTGTTATGCATATTTTCTTACATGAAGTGTAAAAGTGCTAAATATATGAAATTATGTTACTACTAAGATTTATGAACATTTAGATGCAAAAGTTTGTTTAAAATACAAAACTATGAAAAACAAGTATAAACTTAATATATTTTCTTAAGAAAAAGTCATAAACACAAAACTATACAAACTAGGATTTTTATGAACATAATAAGACTTTTGTAGAAAAAATGGTTATAACCAAGTTATTACACCATTTTTGTGGGATATAAACCAAAATATGTTATTTGGAACATATTTTCTTGGAACTAGTTAAAAATACCAAAGATTTAGTTTTACAAAAAGAAAACTTAAAAATCTATCGTTTTATGTAAAAGTGGGTTTTCTAACAAAAAATGGTCATAACTAGGTTATGGTACTATTTTTGTGGGTTTTGACCAAAAATATGTTGTTTAAAACATATAAAGTTAACTTGACCTAAAAATCACAAAAAGGTAAAAAAAAATAAGTTTTACATAACTATATTTCACTATTTTTGTGACGTTAAAAGTCAAAAACTAGAAAAATGGACATTTTCATACTAAGGACTCACTTATTTGTGCTAGATGTAAAATACTTGTTATTTATGAATATCTAAGCATGCTAGCCTCTATACATAGGTACAAAAATCAAATATTATAATAAACTATATAAGTATAGTTTATGGATCATTAACACTATTGTAACATGTTGAGTAAAGTGGATAATTATATAAAGACATATATGATTATTTTATACTATTTTATTATCATGGAAAGGTGATAATTATACATACAAATGTTTTTATTACAACAAAACATTTATGATAAACTATAATGGGTATAGTTTATTGGTCATCAACACTATTTTACTATTTTGGGGCGAACAAATAATTATTTAAAGGTATAATTATTCTACACTATGTAATTACTATGGAAAGGTAATATTTCCACTTACAAAAGGGTTTTCATTACACTATACGTAAACGCGTTGAATCAATTTTGTAAGACAAAGTGTGACATCCCCTAATTTCTCGGCCAGAAAAGACCGATTTAATTTATGCTTTTAAAATAAGGTCAGAGTAATCCTTTTAAGAGATGTTGCGGAATTTGTCCCCAAAACAAAACATGATAAAATTTATCAAAACCTTTCTTTAAGAAATATATATTTTCATTTTATATCAAAACCTAGGGATGTCATGTTCCGATATAGATCAAAAGCATAAACAAGACATTATAAGCCTTACACCAGTTATTTACAACTACTGACCTATAATCCAAAAAAATCTCTCATCATCATCCGACTATGCTCGGGGTCCACTACCTGTAATATAAAAAGATGAGTGGGTCAGGCTTGGGAGCCTGGTGAGCATATAGGGTTTCCAACCCACAATAAATAATAAACTTATTAAGTTCATCAATCAACAATAAATTTATTAATTTCATCAACCAAAAATAACCCTAATTACCCATTCCCGTTATCCTTACTTTACGTCCCTAAAACAACTATCACAAGGGACCTAGCCTAAGGATTTTCATTAGGGGGACAACATTGCTTCGGGGGTTCCTCAGAAATTTATGTCAAATAAGGCAACCATCGGGGTGACAACACTGCTTTCCTCAGCAATTTATGTCAAATAAGGCGATCAATGGGGTGACAACATTGCTTTCCTCAGCAATTTATGTCAAACAAGACAACCAATAGGGTGACAACATTGCTTTCCCTAGCAATTTATGTCAAACAAGACAAACATCGGAGTGACAACACGCTTTTCCTCAACAATTTATGTCAAACAGGCACGAAGTCACATCGTCACCAAGGTTTATACAACAGGCACTAAATCCATAGCTGCCAACGTACTAAATCCATAGCTACCAACGTACATCTATACTGTACTAAATTCATAGCTACCAACGTACATCTATACAGTACTTTTATCCCTCATTCTTTATCCACCCATGTTTTACCCAACATATTTGAAGATAAAATATATATACATTTTAAATCATTTTAAACATGTATAAAACATTCATTCAACATCCATCCCAAGTAAACAAACAACATATATATATACATAGCACGTATTTTATATAAAATACTTCATATCTATGTGTAAGATGAAAGTGACTATACACTCACTTGATAAGACGATAATCGGGCAGCACTTCGTTTCTTAAAACAATTGTTTCTAATAAAACCGAGAGTTTTATTGAGAAACCGGGCTCTGCGAGGGTTGAGCTTCAAAACCGAAAAGATAAATTTTTCGGGCTTCTCGGGCACTTCGGGACGTGTTTTGGGTGTTTGGTATGATACCGGGGCTTTGGGGGAAGTGGACATAGCTAAAATATGAAATTAGGGGTGAAAAATGGCAAATTTCCAAAGTTACCCGGGAGGTCTCGCACCCTTCTATTTATAGGAGCGAGCCTCGAACCCGAAGCAATGAGAAGGAGACACGCGTCGCAGCTGCGAGGTTCGGAGGCGAGGGAAGGCTGATGACCGTGCGAGGCTCGGACACGCGTTGTCTTCGGATTGGTCCAGCGCTTCGGATGACTCACCTGCTTCGGATGACTCACCGAGATCGGACACGGAGAAGGCACGGGGCGGGTTCTGATTGGCCGAGCCTTCGGTGCGAGGATGGTGCAACACGCCTCACCAGCTGGCCTCGGGTGACTCAGCAATTCGGACACGTGGCGTGCTACGAGCGAGGGTGACGTGGCCTATTACGGACCATGCGAAATTTCTCGGATTTTGGGATTTTCTCGATTTTTGTGCCCCAAACTTCTAAAATCAATAACTTTTGCATATGAGTTCCGTTTTCGACGTTCTTTATATGCATGCGTAGGTAAAATTACGCTCTACAGCTTTCGTTTAGACTTCGTTGGCTAATTTTAAATTTAATTTTTTTATTATTATTTTTAACAGACTGGGACAGAAAATCCATTAAAAATTCATAACTTCTTCGCCCGACGTCCGTTTTCGTCTGTATTTTTACCGTTGTACTACTATTGACGAGACCTTCGATTCTCGTTTAGGTTGTGTCGGCTAAAAATCACTCAATCTAAAATTCGAGTTTTTAGCTGTCTACTGCTAAGCTGAAACTTAGAAAAATCATAACTTTCTCATACGAAGTCAGATTTGGGCGTTCTTTTTATGCATACTCTCGGTTTAACGAACACTACGACTTTTATTTAGATTACCAAGGCTAAAAATCAGTTTATCAAAAACTCACTTTTTACGTCATTCGGCACCGTGCCGGTTTTGTCGGGAAATTTCGACATGTCATAACTTCTTCGTTATAACTCGGATTTCGGTATTCTTTATATATCCAGAATCTTTGTCACGACCACTACAACTTTATTAATAGATATTGGCTTTATCTAATATTTATTTTTGACGCTCATTTTTATTCTTAATTAATTAAATCTTAATAATTAAGCATAAAACACATATTTCACATAATAATCACATAATTCCTCTTCATTTCTTCAAAATGAGTTACAAATGTTAACCTAGACTATTACGTCAATATTAATGCCTAGCCTAGAAACACGGGCGTTACACAAAGTCTTCACCGTACCTACCAGAGTACCTACAAAAGTCATGTATTATAATCAGAATCTCACGTAAGAGAGCATGATACTTATGTATAAATCTATACGGAACTGACAATCCCGCACCTAAGCTGCTTGCAATAGCTAGACCGGCAGGTCTAGGGTGACAAATGTCATAACATTCTGACGCCTGAAGAATGTCGTAACAGGCCATCTATGTCTTTAGCACGGTTATAATAACTGACATGGGGAATCAACGATACATTTAGTTTACGGGTAAATGTACATTCAAATGGTTTTATATAAGATTAAAACTACATATTTCTATTTTAAGTATGGAAATACTTGTTGGGTCTAAAATATTAGTTTATACTTTGCTTTTCTAGGAAAATATATTTTTATGTAGTTTTTGTATGTGTTTGTTGTTTGTGTATATGGCCGTACACGGGTGTACGGCCGTACACCCGTGTACGACCCATATCTCATATATATAGGGTGAGGAGTGGGTAGAGGAGTGTAAGGCTAGAGAAGAAGAGCATATTGTAGAGAGAGAAACTAGAGAGAAGATTAGTGTGTGTGAGAAAATGTATGTGTAAGGAGCATCACTCATATCTTTGAATACATCGTAGATTCATCATATTCTTCTTCTCCTTCTTCTTCATTTGATCTGGCATCATCCGTTTGATTGGTATTCCGCACCATCAAACAGATCTGATTGATACTCAAGCAGATTGGGGACTTACAAGTGGTATCAGAGCTTGGATTGTATCAATCAATTTTGTTAGATCTGGAGCTTATTTGATCTTATTTTTGAAGGATTCCTGCGTTTTTGGATAGATCTTGGCAAAATAAGGGGGGTTTGTTCTTCGCGTTTTTCATAAAAACGAGTTTTTGATCGAGTTTTGGAGCAAAAAGTGTGAAAAATGTCGTTTTTTTTCGAATCTGTTGAAGGTGTGCGGCTGGCTCGGAGTGTGTGGCCTGGGTGTGCGGCTCAGCAGCAGTCGTCCTCGCAAGCAGAAGCGCTCATATAAAAAAGAAATAGGATTTTTGGAGATGCCGGGGATCGAACCCGGGTCTCCTCCCAACTCAACCAAGCAACTTACCAGCTCAACTACATTGCAAGATGATATCCTCCTTCCGTTTTTAATTCTTAAAGATTCGCTTTCTCGGTTCCTTTTTCGCAAATTTGTCACTTTTAACCCAAAAATCAATTTCCTTTATTTTTAAATTACTTTTTCAACCAAAAATTTTAGATTTTAATTTTTGACTTTTAATTTTGACTTTTTACTTAAAATTTTGACTTTGACTTTCAAGTTTGACATTTGACTTTAAACTTTGACTTTTTCATTTAACCTTTAAAATTTCAATTTTAGCTTTTCGGTTTGACTTTTAAGTTTGATTTTTAAGTTTGATTTTTTAAGTTTGACTTTTAAGGTTGACTTTTGAGTTTTTAGTCAAATGGCATATTTTTAAAACAATGAGTTCTTCAAACACCAAAGTCAATGAAATTTCTTGTTCTCAAACATGTATTGATAATGTTAAAAATCTTCTTGAGCATATAGAGTTATTGCGTAGAGAGAACGAGGACCTAAAATATGAAGGGTATTAACTTAGGAAAGGACAGAAACCCCTGAAGGCTGAATTAGAAGCAAAAACCAAAGACTTTAGAAAACTTCAGGAAGAGTATAGCGATAAGAGTGCGAGTTATAGATATGTGACTGAACAACTTGCTGAGGTAACTGCTGAGCTTGACACATTGAAAAACAAATTTGAAAATACAGATTCTACTTTTAGAAAATTTGATGTGTCAAGTGAAGTAGTTGCATCCATGATAGAAACTAATTTGAAATTCAAAGAGAATCAGCAAAAGGGTTTAGGATATGACAAAGTGCCTCCTCCTTATAATCATAATTATCAGTTTAATCCATTGTCTAAAGAAGAGATTGACAGAGAGCCACATCTCAAATATGGATTTGTGTCAGGAGGTAGTATTAATGTTGAAAATACTAATGTTTCTACTTCCCATGCAGATCAATCTTTAAGTCAATCAAAGCAAGCTGCTGAAGAGAGTGTGTCTGATAATGAAATTGTATCAAAGTCTGATGAATTAAATTTTTTTGATATATTTGATGATATCTTTGATAATTCTGATGTGGTTGTGCCAGAAAGTGTTGAGCTGAATGATTCTAATGCTTCTAATTCTTGTGCAGGTAAAGTAACGTAAGATGAGAACAAGGAGAAAACTGTTGAACAAACAAATGTCTCCTTGAACTCTGAATCTGTTGCTTCTAACTCAGTTACTTCTGACAAACCTGCCGTTGAGAAATACAGGCCACCAAATCAAGTGAAACAACCGACTTGCTGCAAGTGTGCATGTGGGAACAATCAGAAACGAGGCAAGGACACGCCACCAGGGGCAGGAAGAAACAACTTCCCAGTGAAGAAAAAGACATGTTTTCACTATGGAACACCTGGACACATTGCCAGACATTGTCCTAATCGCGCATACGTTCCCTACTACGCACAAGGCTGGCAGAACGCGCCAAGAGGGAGATCTTTCAAAAGAAACCCTTTGAGGTCACGTTCAGACAATGGTGACTGGAATACGCAGAAGGGCAAGAATCAAAATCCAAAGGCCAAGGATCAAAATCCCAAAGTCAAGAAGGGTATGCCGGCCAAGAAGCCAAATCCAAGAGATGCTACAGTAAAGCCAAGTCCGGTTAGGTCAAAGCCATCTAGGCAGCCGGTTTCAAGTTCAAAAGCAAGCGATAAGGCACCCATCGGATCGAAAAAGAAATGGGTTAAACCCAACTACAGATGGGTACCAAAGGTTCAAACTCCCAAATCATCTTATGCTTATAATATTTCTACATCTTCTGTTTGTGATAAGCAGGACATGTCATGGGAGAGAGTACCGTGCAAAGATGACAAAGGTCGACCCAGTTTCAAAATGGACTGGGTTCCAAAGACCAACTGATCCCGCTCTGTGTCGGAGCAGCTATGGAGACATATCATCAGACTTCGGTTTGTTGGTAGTGGCTGTTCCTGGCACATGATAGGAGGCATCTCTCAACTGTACAACACTCAGAACATTGTTTGAGAGTATGTGTCCTTTGCGGGAAATGAATAAAGGAGGGGATCACTCATGGGGTTTGTGCTTAATGACATGAAGATTTTTCGGATCTGTTCTGAGATTATGCGTGTTGTTCTCAGACCTTCTGGATGCAAATTCAATCAGTGACTTACGATTTGATTTTTCTTCTCGATACTCCTGAGTATATCTTACACTGTTTCATTTCAAAGACATTTTCCTTTAATTTCCATATATGTCTTTCTTTAGTAGGTATTGTTTTGGGAAGTGATATGAAGTCTAGTGCTAAAGGGCAATATGCAATTCGTGTAATGCACTAAAGCCGAATTGTCTAGACTCTGTATTCAATGTGCTAGTAGGCACAAAGGATTCAAATGGACTAGACATTGGTTGACCATGAAAGGACTAGAGAATATAGACTTAGATAGTTTCATTTGGACTGACCATACGACGCTCGGGTAGATTGAGCAGTGAGATAAACATGGGAACCTGCGAGATACAATAAAAGTTAATTATCTAGAACTGTGGCTGAACATTTCCTTGATGTATGGATTCATGTCCTTAATTCTGGTATTGATAGGGCAACTGGGGGGTTCTGATAAAGTAGGTCTGTAGGAAATTATTTTCTTGCTTTCTATCTGTCAGTCATATGTTGCTTCATTTGCGTGATTGGAACATATCCGACCTGGATTGCAACATATGCAACTCTAATTCTACGCACCTCCTTATGTATGAAATTCTTTCTATCTGTTAGCCATATGCTGTCCCCTCTGCGTGATCGGAAGATCCGACCTGGGACACAGCATATGCACTCTACTATCTCTCTAAACCCCTATCTATGTTAGCCATATGTTGTTCTCTCTGTGTGATTGGAAGACATCCGACCTGGGATACAACATATGCACTTCTATATCTGACTTCTTTCTTAATTATTGAATACTCACCTAAAGTAAGGAGTTCTTTGGAAGTTCTTGATTACCGGGGTATATCGGGGAGTGGGAAACACGTTCTAGTACATCTAAAATTGAACCATTTAATAGGTTGTCTGTAGATCTTGCTGCTTAATTTAAGTGGACAACAATATCCTTGGTCGTCGTCAGCTAAATGTCCATTTAGGAATATATATCACAATGTCTTGTCACTTATAATCTGTCCAAATTATCAACATACTTTGTGTTTAAGTGGACCACAATACTGGTGATTGACCAGATCTAGACATGCAGGCATGTGCTGATAAACGATATTGGATTGCTTGACAACTTTGATCCCAAATATTTTTGTGTTTGTTAAATTTGTTCATAGTTTTCCTCTATGCACAAATTTAGGGGGAGAATTAAAAAAATTCAAAAAAAAATAAAAAAAAAAAATCAGAAAATTCAAAAATCAAACAAAAATCAGAAAATTAAAAATCCAAAAATAGTGTTATTTCTGTTTTTTACTTTTCTGTACAGAAAAATAAAAAAAAATCCAAAAATATTTTTGTTTCTGTTTTATTTCTTGTTCAGAAAAATCAAAAATCCAAAAATATTTTCTTTTAGTTTTGTTTTGTCTTGAAAAGTGAATTCAGTTGTAGATGAGACTCATGGAGACTGAATCGAAAATTTCCAAGCCAAGACTTCATCCGTGAGTGTCGAAGAATTTTCATTCAAAGGAGCAAGAAATGAAGATTATTCTTTCAACATTCAATCCTTCAACCCCAGAAGCAAGGTCAAGTTGTAATTGAAGATTATGTGACAGATTGCATTGAAGCATCCTCAATCAATTTGCTGCTATCTTGTACCTGCTGAAGTGATCCAGAAGATTAGTTCTGTCTGATAGTCTCTCTGAAGATTCTCAAGCTGAAAGCGCTATCTTTCAAGAATCTTTTCAAGAAGCCTCCTCACCCACCGTGCGTTCAAAGCCAAATTCTGAAGAAAAGCCCAACTGCTCAAGATGAAGTCATTCATAGAAGATTCATATGTTCATATTGATGCTGTGAAGAAAATTAAAGATTAATGTTGAAGCCAAGCTCCAGATGAAGATTGACAAGAAAAGCCAGCTACTTTTTAGGGGGGGTTTGTTGGGTCAGTTAGAAAAGAAATCTATAAACCAAGGGGGAGATTGTTGGGTCTAAAATATTGGTTTATACTTTGCTTTTCTAGGAAAATATATTTTTATGTAGTTTTTGTATGTGTTTACTGTTTGTGTGTATGGCCGTACACGGGTGTACTGCCGTACACCCGTGTACGACCCATATCTCATATATATAGGGTGAGGAGTGGGTAGAGGAGTGTAAGGCTAGAGAAGAAGAGCATATTGTAGAGAGAGAAACTAGAGAGAAGATTAGTGTGTGTGAGAGAATCTATGTGTAAGGAGCATCACTCATATCTTTGAATACATCATAGATTCATTATATTCTTCTTCTCCTTCTTCTTCATTTGATCTGGCATCATCCGTTTGATTGGGATTCCGCACCATCAAACGGATCTGATTGATACTCAAGCAGATTGGGGACTTACAAGACTTGTACATTTCGGTCTTAGGGTTCTAAGACTACACTCATTTTTAAGAAAATATTGGATTTTTTGGAAATGGACACTATCATTTTACAAGGAAAGGCATTCAATTCTTCATACAAACTCTTATGAACTCACCAACTGTAACAGCCCAATTTTCACGCCCAAAATTTCGTTTTTTTATAAATTACTTTACTTAAAACATTCGGAGGAAAACATGGTCAAATCATAACATCTCATAAAACTATGTATAATGTCTGAAAATCCAAATCATAAATAGTGATAATGTCAGAGCACAATCCCAAGGAAACTCATAATGCGGAATCTGGGGTGTGTGTATGATGTGCAGCTACCGCCCCGGCTCCTTCCCCTTCGATGAAGAGGTACCTGAAACAAAACTGAAAACTGTAAGCACAAAGCTTAGTGAGCTCCCCCATCGTACCACATACCATACAAACACATAACATACATACTGCCGGGCAATTCTGGGGTGCCCGACCTACCCGATACGGCCATTCTGGGGTGCCGACCTACCCGTGTCAAGCCATTCTGGGGTGCTGACCTACCCATGTCAAGCCATTCTGGGGTGCTGACCTACCCGTCGGTCCTAACAACCGACCCTCGGGGACTATTCCACCCCCTACTGCTACTATCACATATATCATAACGTAAACATACCATCGGACATATCTGGGGTGTCCGAACTACCCTTCGGTCCTACAACCGAACTTGGGGACTATTCCCCTCCTACTACCACTATCACATATAACATATCATGCCAGCATATAAACATATCATCACATACTGTCAGACATATCTGGGGTGTCTGACCTACCCTTCGGTCCTAACAACCGAACTCTACTACTATCACATATAACATATCTTGCCAGCATATAACATATCAGGTAGTAGCAAAACCAGATGATATCACAAAGACAATCACCTAACATACAACTTCTACTGGTGGGCCGACATTGTGGCCGTAGACCCACCGCTACTGGAAGGTAACTCACCTCGAACGAGTAGCTGCTGATAATCTGTGCGGGGAATCTCTGACTGCTGCTACTCTGGAAGTCCTCCGGCTTTTGAGGACTGAAAATGAAGCACAAACTCGAACCCCTCTGGTCTCCTCTTGTTTCCTCAAGCCTTTCTCCTTCCTTCTTAAGACTATCAACACCAAAATTCACCAAAATGACTTAGATTGCTTCAACAATGGCTAGGGTTTTCTATAGAGGGTTTCTGGGAGCATAAAGGGACAATGGAGGCTGTATAAGGTTGTTTATATAGGGTGAAAACCCTCAGATTAGGGTTTTGTCCAGACAGAGCCTACTCGTCGAGTCCGAGACTCGACTCGACGAGTCCATCACTTAAATCCCGCGTTTCATCCCGCTTCTACTGGGCGAGTTGGGCCTTCAACTCGCCGAGTCCCAGGCCAAAAATGCAACATTAATTAAATAAAATACATACCAGAAAACAGGTGCTACAAATCTCCCCCACTTATTTTAGACTTCGTCCTCGAAGTCTGCTGCTCGATCCTGGAATAGCTCTGGGTAATGCTCCATCATCTCATCCACTAGCTCCCAGGTCCATTCCGAGCCCTTCTGGTGCTGCCATTGCACCTTCACGAGCTCCACCCTCTTGTTCCTCAGATCCTTCGACTTCCGGTCGAGAATCGCTACAGGCCGCTCAATGTAATTCAGGCTGTCATCGACCTGAATATCCTCTAATGGTACCACTGCCGAGTCGTCCACCAAACATTTCCGTAACTGGGAGACGTGAAAAGTGCTATGAATCTGACTGAGTTCGGCTGGCAGGTCCAGCTGATACGCCACCTTGCCCACCCGGGCTATGACCTTGAAAGGTCCAATATACCTGGGGCCCAACTTGCCCCGCTTCCTGAATCGGATGACGCCTTTCCAAGGCGACACCTTCAGGAGAACCATATCCCCGACCTGGAACTCCAGGTCTGAACGACGCTTGTCGGCATAACTTTTCTGCCGACTCTGAGCAGTCTGAAGCCTGCTCCGGACCTGCTGAATCCTCTCTGTCGTCTTGAGCACCACTTCGGTGCTCCCCATGACCCTCTGGCCAACCTCACCCCAGCATATCGGGGTCCTGTACCTTCTCCCGTATAACATCTCAAAGGGAGGATGATCAATACTCGCGTGGTAGTTGTTGTTGTAGGAGAACTCAGCCAACGGAAGGTAAGTATCCCAACTACCACCAAAATCTAACACACACGCCCGCAACATATCTTCCAGAGTCTGGATGGTCCGCTCGCTCTAGCCATCCGTCTGCGGGTGAAAGGCGGTGCTGAAATGCAGACGAGTACCCAACTCGTCGTGGAATTTCTTCCAAAACCTGGAAGTGAACCGAACATCCCTGTCAGAAATCACGGAGACCGGCACCCCGTGACGAGCCACCACCTCTCGAATATAAATATCGGCCAGCTTCTCGGCCGATATGCTCTCCTAGATCGGTATAAAATGGGCACTCTTGGTGAACCGATCCACGATGACCCATATGGAATCCACTCCCGGCGCGGTCCTGGGAAGCTTGGTGATGAAATCCATAGTAATAACTTCCCACTTCCATAGGGGAATATCCAACAGCTGCATCTTGCTGTGTGGCCTCTGGTGCTCGGCCTTGACCTTCCTGCAGGTCAAGCACCGCTCCACGTACCATGCTACATCCCGCTTCATGCAGGGCCACCAATAATCAAGACGAAGATCCCTATACATCTTCGTCGCCCCGGGATGAATGGAGAATCGGGATTTGTGCGCCTCTTCCATCAGAACCTGGCGCACGCCTCCGAGGTATGGAACCCACACCCTGCGGTGTAATGTCAATAATCCCCTGCTGTCATAGTCGAATGAGGAAACTTGACCCACTATACGCTCACTCTTCCGATGTTCCTCCTTCATAGCCTCCTGTTGGGCCTCTCGGATCTGCTCCAATAACGGGGTCACTACTGTCATCCGCATGCAGATATCTCTGATCGGCGACGTCTTGCGGCTAAGCGCATCGGCCACCACGTTGGCCTTCCCCGGGTGGTAGAGGATTTCGCAATCATAATCCTTCACCACGTCAAGCCACCGACGCTGCCTCATATTTAGATTTGGCTGGTCCATGAGATACCTCAGGCTCTTATGGTCCGTGTAAATGGTACAACGGACCCCATAGAGGTAATGACGCCAAATCTTGAGGGCAAATACAACAGCCCCCAGCTCCAAATCATGCATCGGGTAGTTCGCCTCGTGAGGCTTCAGCTGCCTCGAAGCGTAGGCGATGACATGCCCTCTCTGCATCAATACCGCGCCCAAACCTGATATAGACGCGTCGCAGTACACAACAAAATCCTCTACGCCCTCTGGCAGGGCTAAGATCGGCGCCTCACATAACCTCTGCCTCAGTGTCTCAAAAGCTGCCTGCTGCTCAGGCCCCCAACGAAAGACTACGACCTTCTTCGTCAGCCGCGTCAAGGGTACGGCTATCTTGGAGAAATCCTGGATGAATCTCCGATAGTAGCCGGCTAATCCCAGGAAACTCCGAATCTCAAATGGAGAAATCGGAACCTCCCATCTCATCACGGCCTCCTCCTTGGCCGGGTCGACCAGAATCCCATTCTGATTGACAAGGTGCCCAAGAAACTGCACCTCGCGCAACCAGAACTCACACTTGGAGAACTTGGCGTACAAGCTCTCTCTCCTCAGAGTATCCAAAACCTCTCGCAGATGCTCCTCATGCTGTTCTTGTGTCTTGGAATAGACCAAGATGTAGTCAATAAATACTATCACGGACCGATCCAGCATCGATCTACATACGCGGTTCATGAGATCCATGAACGCGGCAGGAGCATTGGTGAGCCCGAAGGGCATCACCACGAACTCGTAATGACCTTAGCGAGTCCGAAACGCCGTCTTCTGCATATCCTCCTCTCTGACCCTCATCTGATGGTAACCTGAGTGCAAATCAATCTTGGAAAACCAAGATGCTCCCTGCAGCTGGTCAAAGAGGTCATCAATCTTCGGGAGTGGGTAACGGTTCTTCACCGTTACCTTGTTCAGCTCCCGGTAGTCTATGCACATACGGTGCGACCCATCCTTCTTCTTGACAAACAGGATCGGAGCTCCCCAAGGTGAACTACTCGGCCTGATAAATCCCTTGTCTAGCAGCTCCTGCAGCTGCGTAGACAACTCCTGCATCTTGGGAGGAGCCAACCGGTACGACACCTTGGCAATCGGGGCCGCACCAGGAACCAAATCGATCCTGAACTCCACCTGACGCTCCGGGGGTATCCCAGGAAGCTCCTCCGGGAACACATCTGCGTAGTCTCGCACCACCGAAACATCGCTCACTGACGTCTTACCCGCCTCTCGGGTGTCCATAACATAGGCGACATATCCTGCGCAACCCTGCTGAAGGTAACGCCTAGCCCTCGCCGCCAAACATAAAGCTGGTCCTCGCTGTGGCCTCTCGCCCTGAATCACCAGCTCTCCCCCACTTGGGGTCCTGATCCGCACCAACTGCTGCGCGCAGTCGATCACCGCCCCATTGGGGCTTAGCTAATCCATGCCGATAATAACCTTGTTCCCCCGTAAAGGTATGGGAACGAGATCCACCAGGTAGCGCTCCTCGAATAATCTCAGCACACAATCTCGGAATACCGCTGATGCTCGCACCGATCGATCATCGGCAATCTCTACTTCTAAAGGGCAATCCAACATTCCTGAAGACTCGGGAAACCTCTTGCTGAGTGCAAGAGAAACAAACGATCGGGTAGCACCCGAATCAAACAATACCTGAACTGGGATACCGTTCACATGGAACGATCCTAAACAGAGCACATATCAATATCATAAACATCATATAAATAAATCAGAGGAAAAGAATCATACCCGTCACCACATCGGGTGCGGCGCGTGCCTCCTCGGTAGTCAACTGGAAGGCCCGGCTCCTCACCACTGGAGCCTCCGCCTTGCCCTGCCGGCCATCAGTAATCCGCAGGGTCGCTGGAGATGGCGCCTTCACTGGCGCTGCTGCTGCTATCAACTGGGGGCAATTGGCCTTCTTGTGGCCCCTCTGGTTGCAGTGGAAACACAACAACTCTGATGTCTGAAAAGTGGGTGCAGGGGTGGTACAATCCATGCTGAAATGCCCCGTCTTGCCGCATTTGTAGCAGCCCGACGATCCCAACCTACAGGCTCCCTCGTGCGGCCTGCCGCATTTCCTGCAGCGGCCCTGTCCTGACTGCCCTTTCGGCCTACCATCTGATCCCTTGGGCTTCTTCCCCGAAGCCCCAGTCACCTGCCCCTCCTCTACCTTCCTCTTTCGGATGTGCTCCAGATCAATCTCCCTCTCCCTTGCCCTGGCAATCATGGAGTCTAGGGTAGGGCAAGCTGAAAAACTTACATGCTCCCGAATGTCAGCTCGCAGCATGTCGTGGTAGCGGGTCCTCCTCATGTCCTCATCTCCCGCATACTGGGGCACTAGCAACGCCCTCTCCCGGAACTTGGCGGTGATCTCCGCCACAGTCTCATTAGTCTGTCTCATATCTAAGAACTCCCTCGCCAACTGCTGGAGCTCCACTGCTGGTGCAAACTCCGCTCTGAACCGAGTCACAAAGTCCGACCATGTCGTAGCCTCCACATCCGAGGCTCCCAGAGAGTCACCAACCGACTCCCACCAATCCCTAGCCCGGTCCCTCAAATACCCTGCTGCAAATCGTACCTTCGACCCCTCGGGGCAAAAGCTGGTGAACTGCGCAGACTCGATGTCTGCGATCCATCGTCTAGCAGCAATAGGGTCCTTCGCCCATGGAAATCCGGCGCACCACTGCCCCTGAAGTCCTTAAAGGACAGTGAGCGAGATCCCGACTGGCTGGTCGCCATGTCGCTCCTGAATGCTCGGAGGCGTTCCTCCATCAACTCCACGATCCCCTCCTTGACCGACCCAAAGATAATCGGGGTCGCATCAAGGATGCCTCTAGTGATCTCGGACGCGATAAACTCGCGTAGCCTCTCATCCACTTGTTCGGAACCTGAGCCCGAACCCGATCCCTCTCCTGAACTGCCAACTGCTGGCCTCGGACGTAGCACCACCATTCTGCAATACATAATGACGATCTTCAGTGATACTAATACATCTAGAGGGATCACACCCATCACAAGTTCCCTGGTCTTGCCTCAGCCTTCCTTGATTCAAGTACGGATCCTCTGCTTTCAGTAGTACGGGCCCATACTACCTTCCATATCTATCCGTACTTTCCTCAAGAACCGCCTCGACTCCACCAAGTCCCTTCTACTACTACTGCTGATCTCATGCTAATCTCATCCTAGGCTTGCCCTAGGTAATCACAAACCCACTCTCCGCCATCAGCTGCATAAGAAGTCCCTGCTTTCTTCCCCTAACTAGCTCGTGAATACTATTACATATTACTCAGACTAGATAATTCTTCGAATGAGAGATCCTACCCTACAACGGTTGGACTCAAACTAGAGCTGCGAAATAGAGCTAGACCCAACCTTCTGAAATTATTTAGTCCTTGCAATATGTAACTTAACATATTCGTTTACTAGTTAGTGAAAGACAACTAGAACTCCTAAAAGCACAAAGCAAGCAGCATTCGGGCATTGAGTACACATAATCAAGTATATACTACTCTGGCTATCATACTGACTAATCTGTACTAGCATGTAGTTCTCAATAAGCTGGTACTCATACAATAGGCACTTAAGGCATCCTTCCTAGATCCTTATTCCTAATCTAGCATGCTGTTTTACTGAAACTGAAACTGACAATCATAACATATTCGTGTACGACCCATATCTCATATATATAGGGTGAGGAGTGGGTAGAGGAGTGTAAGGCTAGAGAAGAAGAGCATATTGTAGAGAGAGAAACTAGAGAGAAGATTAGTGTGTGTGAGAGAATCTATGTGTAAGGAGCATCACTCATATCTTTGAATACATCATAGATTCATCATATTCTTCTTCTCCTTCTTCTTCATTTGATCTGGCATCATCCGTTTGATTGGGATTCCGCACCATCAAACGGATCTGATTGATACTCAAGCAGATTGGGGACTTACAAGACTTGTACATTTCGGTCTTAGGGTTCTAAGACTACACTCATTTTTAAGAAAATATTGGATTTTTTGGAAATGGACACTATCATTTTACAAGGAAAGGCATTCAATTCTTCATACAAACTCTTATGAACTCACCAACTGTAACAGCCCAATTTTCACGCCCAAAATTTCGTTTTTTTTTATAAATTACTTTACTAAAACATTCGGAGGAAAACATGGTCAAATCATAACATCTCAACAAACTATGTATAATGTCTGAAAATCCAAATCATAAATAGTGATAATGTCAGAGCACAATCCCAAGGAAACTCATAATGCGGAATCTGGGGTGTGTGTATGATGTGCAGCTACCGCGCCGGCTCCTTCCCCTTCGATGAAGAGGTACCTGAAACAAAACTGAAAACTGTAAGCACAAAGCTTAGTGAGCTCCCCCATCGTATCACATACCATACAAACACATAGCATACATATTGTCGGGCAATTCTGGGGTGCCCGACCTACCCGATACGGCCATTCTGGGGTGCCGACCTACCCGTGTCAAGCCATTCTGGGGTGCTGACCTACCCATGTCAAGCCATTCTGGGGTGCTGACCTACCCGTCGGTCCTAACAACCGACCCTCGAGGACTATTCCACCCCCTACTGCTACTATCACATATATCATAACATAAACATACCATCGGGCATATCTGGGGTGTCCGAACTACCCTTCGGTCCTACAACCGAACTTGGGGACTATTCCCCTCCTACTACCACTATCACATATAACATATCATGCCAGCATATAAACATATCATCACATACTGTCAGACATATCTGGTGTGTCTGACCTACCCTTCGGTCCTAACAACCGAACTCTACTACTATCACATATAACATATCTTGCCAGCATATAACATATCAGGTAGTAGCAAAACCAGATGATATCACAAAGACAATCACCTAACATACAACTTCTACTGGTGGGCCGGCATTGTGGCCGTAGACCCACCGCTACTGGAAGGTAACTCACCTCGAACGAGTAGCTGCTGATAATCTGTGCGGGGAATCTCTGACTGCTGCTGCTCCGGAAGTCCTCCGGCTTCTGAGGACTGAAAATGAAGCACAAACTCGAACCCGTCTGGTCTCCTCTTGTTTCCTTAAGCCTTTCTCCTTCCTTCTTAAGACTATCAACACCAAAATTCACCAAAATGACTTAGATTGCTTCAACAACGGCTAGGGTTTTCTATAGAGGGTTTCTGGGAGCATAAAGGGACAATGGAGGCTGTATAAGGTTGTTTATATAGGGTGCAAACCCTCATATTAGGGTTTTGTCCAGACAGAGCCTACTCGTCGAGTCCGAGACTCGACTCGACGAGTCTATCACTTAAATCCCGCGTCTCATCCCGCTTCTACTCGGCGAGTTGGGCCTTCAACTCGCCGAGTCCTAGGCCAAAAATGCAACATTACTTAAATAAAATACATACCAGGAAACAGGTGCTACACCAACTTTATTGATGACACTTTTTCAAATTACTTGTATTCCCAGGAAATCACTAAAACATGTAACTACAAGCTTTTGAGGATGGGACGCTAAGGCGTCAGACAAACCTTTTTATCATCATATTGTAATTGATTTTGAAACATGTAACCCTTACAACAATGTAATTTTTCAATTATATTTATGATGGTTGTGTTTGCTTTGATCACTATTATTCATTATGTTATGATACAATACATGAAAGTCATCCACCCCCGGATGTTTCCACCATCCTGGTTTGGGGGTGTGATAGATTGGTATCAGAGCATTGTTTATAGCGAGCTAAGTATATCAAACCATGTAAGATATACAACTATAAATACAATGGGACAAAAACTCTCTGACTAAACATTTTTGCACAAGTATACTTTTAAAATATAATGATATTTTTATAAAAGTATAAGCACAGACACACATACTAGAACGGTGTCATAACAAGAACCATACAAAAGTAAAAAAGATAAGTTGAACACTGCGATTAAGCCTAGATAGTTATGTAATCATATCTAAGATAAATATAGCTTGATCAAGTATATTTATGCAAGATATGACCAACATGTGTTTGGGAATAGTCATGGTGAACAACGAATCTAAAACTTACCAACACCCGATACAAAGAAACTCTAGAACCAAATATAAAGTTTAAAAATACTATAGGAGTATTTTATGATACTACAGAACCATACACCTAGACTCTTTATGTCTTTCTTATACCTCTATTCTTGCGCAATAGACATAACCAAATGTATAGTTGAGACGTTCTATTTCGATAATACTCGATTCATAACCATCATCGAGAACTTACCATCATCCCATTTTTTGAACTGTATGGCAGAAGGATGCCACCACGCAGAATAATCAGACATGTCAACAACACATCAACAGCTCCACCACCACCGCCACCACCTCTACAGATGGATTCTGCTATCTTCCAAGCCGTTGTGACAGCCGCGGTGGCAGCCACTATCACACAAATAAGCACTAACGGTACAAATGGAAATGGAAACTGTACCAATAGTTCTAATCAGGGCGAAAACCATGGATGCCCAAGAGGATGCTCCTACAAGGACTTCTCAATTTTCAAGCGCAAGTCCTTCTATGGTAGCGGAGGCGTCATTGCCCTGACAAGATGGTTCGAGAAGACAGAGTCAGTATTCGAGATCTGTGCATGCCCAGAAGAAAACAATGTCAAATTCGCGGCCTGCACATTCGCTGACGGGGCCCTCTCCTGGTGGAATATCCACGTCAAATCACTAACTCTCCCGGTGGTCAACTCTATGACCCGGGAGGACTTAAAAATCATGATGCTGGAGGAATACTGCCCGAGGGGCGAAGTTCAGAAGTTGGAGCAAGAATTCTGGAACCTCACAATGAAGGGATCCGATGTAGCATCCTATACTACCAGGTTCAGCTACTTGGCGGTGCTATGTCCCGGGGTGGTCACCCCGGAAAGCAAGGGAATGTGGTGTCTGCAAACCCATCCACTTTTGACAGTGCAAAATGCTTTGCAAAAAGCCTTGTGGATCATGGAGTCCGCCAGGGCACTATGACAACCACCCCCGAACAAACAAAAGGGGGAGACAACAAAAGAAAACTCTAGAACAAGAGGAAGGGCCAACCGACGCAAGAGCCTACAAAGAAACACAAATCATGGTAGTCCACACTGCCACTGTCCCTGCCGCTCCATCACCAATGAGACAATATGTTGGGATCCTACCCAAATACGGCAAGTGCAACTTCCACCACACTGGAGCTTGTCAGGAAATGCATTGCAACAGCTGCAACAAAAAGGGGCATACCGCCCGATTCTGTAGGGTGCCAGCTTAACAGGCCGCCCCAGCCACAAATTTTGGAGTGAGCCAAGCATGCTACGGATGTGGGGAAACAGGGCATTTCAGGAGAGATTGCCCAAAAGCCAATAACAGGAATGCTGGAGGTGCAGAAAGGGTTTTGGCAATAGGGCACGGGGAAGCAATGAAGGACCCCACAGTGGTTACCGATACGTTTCTCCTCAATAACACATATGCATGCATACTCTTTGATAGCGGTGTGGAGAGGAGTTTCGTGAGTCATAAATTTGAACATTTCCTCAAGCAAAAACCTCAAACACTTAACAAAATATTTACCATAGAAATGGCTAACGAAAAGACTTAAACCACAAAAAACATATAAATAGGATGTGTTGGATTAGGTGTCTAAGCCCATAACTATAATTGGTATGTACTTGACCTGAAAGTAGCATGGTCCATTTGGGTTGCAATTCACTGGAACAATTTGATAGGATGGATATTTGAGAAAGAGGTTATTTGTGATTTATTAATATATTATAAGTATTATATATTAATTGATAAATCACATTATTTAATTAGTATTCATCAAGAATTAATTTGGAATTAATTTAGTGATCAAAAGAGACTAATTAAATTTACGGGGACTGATTAGGTAAATCAGTAATACTTATAGTTTGGACCAATGATCCATGTTGATTAGGGTTGGACTAAACCTTTATGAGAGTCCATGAAAGTTTAGCCCAAAAGGCCTATAAAATGTGAAAAGTCATGGTAAATTAGGGTTTGCATGGATGAAACTCTAGGCTATAAAAGTAACCCTAACTCCCTAAAATCGTTCACATGCATTCTAAAGAAGAATACTAGCCGATTTGTGCTTCCTAGCTTCTCTCTCACAAGCCTCCTTTTGTTATTGGTGTGTTGTGAAACATTTGAGGCATCACACTTGGGGTGCTAAGCTCTTAAAGGCCAAATACAAACAAGCTACAACAAGAGGTAATCTCCTAACTAGTTTTTATGATTCATATATCAAGTTGTATGGTAGTTTAGGCTTCATGCTTTGGAAAAACAATATTGCATGTATAATTAGAGAAAACTTAGATCCAAAGCATTAGGGTTGTATGTGCACCATAGGGATGATAAAGTACATAAAACCCATTAGGATGAACTCTAACTCTAAACAACCATTCCTTCCAAATCAACCTAATGCCGGTTACAATAAGGAGATTTGACGTTATTATTGGCATGGACTGGTTAAGTCCTCACCATGTCGATATCATGTGTTACGAAAAGGCCGTTCGCCTTAGCCTACCGAGTAACGAAACCCTTGTCATCTACGGTGCCAAACCTAGCAAAAACCTCTGAATCATCTCTTGCATCAAGGATCATAACTATCTATGCAAGAAGTACCACACATTCGTAGCACACGTTGTGGACGAGAAGAGAGAAGTGAAGGACATCAAGGATATCCCAGAGGTCTGTAACTGATATGTGCATATTTAGTTATAAAATTCATGCATTATCTTAATACTTTATGTTGATTTTATCTCATTTAATGAACAAAAGATGCTTAATTAGTTTTAAAAATTAATTTTCAGCAATAAAGATGAGCTCGGATGGAAAAGGAAGCGGATTTAGCAATTGGAAGCTTGGATCTTGGATTTTAAAGAAAGAAGGATGTTGCTGGACAGCTTGAACCCTCGTCAGTGTTTTGGCCATATCTCATGAACCGTAACTCCGATTAACAAGATTCAAAATGTTCTGAAAACTAGACACAATTTCGGACGACTTTCATGTTTTGAGAAAATGCTGATTCCAAACGGACTTGACGAGTCGGTCACTGGATGACTTTTGTGTTTTCAGAATATATATATATATATATATATATATATATATATATATATATATATATATATATATATATATATATATATATATATATATATAAACGCTTCTCATTCGAACGCTAACTAATGGGGGAAGCCTTGGACGATTTTTGGAGGCTAGAAGGGTTCTTGGAGCTCTATTTTTCGAGAATTCAACCCTAACTTTTGAATTTTGAGAAGATCAAAGGCAATTTAGGTTTACTCTTTGCTTAATCTTTTGGATAAACTATGTTTGCATCAATTGATTTCGTTTTTGAGCTACTTTCTGTTGTAATCATGAGCTAAAACTCATATCTTCTGTTTAGGGTAGATGAATTTATGACTATGTGTTGATTTTATGGTTGGATTAATCTAAATTGGTGAATTTTGTTTTGTTAAGCTTATTAAAGAACCTTATGTGTTAATTACAACTATTTTCTATTAATTAACCAGCATATTAAGTTGCATGAACATCTCTTAATTGCTAATCTCATATGATTTGTGTGAAAACATTGTTATATGCCTAGAAATAACGAACGTGAAACTAGGGTTAACTAGAAAATAGGTAAGTTAATGTGTGAGACTTGTGTGACGAACCATCAACAAGAGGTTAATTGAATTAGTAATTTGATTAGCTAATTACAAGTCTTACTTAACCCGAACCAATAAACTAGGAAATCTATTAGTTTAATCACTTGGCCACTGTTTAAATTAATCTGTTTTCTAAGGATTAGTAATAGCGAACGTGAACCTAATCACACTAATCGGTAGCCAATGCTAATTAATCCATTGCACTTGTCATAAAATCAACCATATGAATAAATGATTCAAAACCTAAACAGAAGTCTTTCCATTATTTAATTTAGTTGATTTTCGTTTGCTTAGATGTTAGTTGCTAAGTTGAGTATTAGTTAAGTACTTAAGTTTCTAGTCTTGCAAAACTAGAGAAAGCCCTTTTTTATAGCTTGCTTTTAGATGATATTAGTAATTAGCTTAATTGTCGTTCCCTGTGTTCGATACCCTGCTTGCTAAACTATACCATCAATCGACAGGTTCACTCCCTTTTGTGTGTCTAATTTATATTAAAAAGTAGGATTAAAACTAGTGCATTCCACACACATCAGTAACTTTCCCGATGTATTCCCAGAAGAACTTTCGGGAGTACCACCCGCGCGACAAGTTGAGTTTAGAATTGACTTGGTTCCAGGAGCCACTCCCATAGCCAAATCACCATACAGATTGGTCTCGGCCGAAATGCAGGAATTATCCAGCCAAATGAACGAACTGTTGAGCAAATGATTCATCAGACCAAGCTTCTCACCTTAGGGAGAACCATTTATGTTCGTAAAGAAGAAAGACGGATCGTTTTGTATGTGCATTGACTACCGGGAGTTGAACAAACCATCAAAAACTGATATACCTGAAGGGTTTTGAGCATTCTAAAACTCCTAAGGTGTACATACAACCCTAGAAACCTTGGATCAATGTTTTACTAAGATACATGCAAATTTGTTTTTCCAAGGTTCTTAACCTAACTAGCATTGCATGGGGAACTTTAAAACATAAAAGCTAGTAGGAGAACATACCTTTCTTGTTGCTTGGATTCCTTGAGAACCTTGTGAGCCTAGCACCTCAAATGTTTCACACAACACCACAACTCTTGGAATAACTTTGAGAGAAGTACACTATCACTCAAAATCGGCTAGCCCTCTTGTTCTACACATAGTAGTGCCGATTTTGGTAGCCTATGGGGTCCTTTTATAGTTGTGTCACAAGTAGGGTTACAACATGTAAACCCTAATTGACATGGCTTTTCATATTCCATGATCCATGGGTTTATAATCGCCATGGACTATCCATGGAGCACTCTATGGGTTTTAGCCCAATTCATATAAACCATGGATCATTGGCCCACTATAAAAGAATGGATGATTTACACAATCAACCCCATATATTTAATTAGTCTCCTTTTGATCACCAAATTAATTCTAAATTAATTCTTGATCAATACTAATTAAATAATATTATTAATATATTAGAACTTATAATATATTAATAAACCTTAAGTGTCCTTTCTCTCATTTTGTGTATCCAAGTGTTGCAATGTCATGCAACCCAAATGGACCATGCCAACCGGGTCAAGTACATTCCAGAAATAGTTATGAACTTAGACACCTAATCCAACAGTCTCCCACTTGGATAAGTCTAATAACTATAACTGCAAGAATGACTTCAGGAACCGATCAGCAATCGTAGCTCTTTCAAAGTCTCGCGGAACTGAGATGATGATGATACGCCATTTAAGATAAGTGATCATATAATCCTCTATTCTAGATATCAGCCGGACAAATACATGGAACAATGTCTTACTTATTGTCCAGCAGTGTGTTTCCGGATTTCCGATTTGTTTGACATAGAACTTAATCGAACACAACAATTTAGTTCTGACCGGTCCCGATATATAGGTCACAACAAAATCATCGAGGGGCCCATATATTGCTTCTAATCCAAGAAGGAACATATAAACTTCGACTCATATGCTTGTTCTACTACTTGTTGAATTATACACAAAAGGCACGTTTTATAACATCGAGTTACCAATGTGTTTTCGTACAATCAATGTATAACCAACTCATAGTAAACAACTCATATCTCTAGGTTTGAAGACTTACATGATATTACCGACTCACAATCACTCAAGATAAATTCCATGAAGTGATACAAGTGAGCGTGGGTTGAATCCAATACTCAGAAATTATGAGCACTCATGAATGTTGTAGAAACTCTTGCTATGTCCAACACTTTAGACATTTACAAGCCAGCTTCATGACAGTCTTGATTCATATCTACTTCCAACATATGACCGACTGTGGAGAATTTGAATAATATGATATACCATAAAATAATTATTCTGGAAGTCAAAACATGCAAAATGAAATGATAGTAAATGATTCACAGAAGATAGCAACACTTTACTTATAAATAAACAACAACTTTTATTTATCATCAAATGTCAATTACACTTTAAAAATTTCAAAGCTATCTAATTTCTAAAACTAATATCATCCTTTAGCCCTATGCGCCTCGCATGTTGAAGATGCTTAACCCTACCCAGTCCCTTCGTGAGGGGATCTGTTGGGTTCTCATCCGATGATACCCTCTTTGCCACGAGGAGTCTTTCTTCTATTCGATGTCTGATGAAATGGTATTTTTTGTTGATGTGTCTGGATCTTCCGTGATCCCTTAGTTCCTTGGCTAAGGTAACTGCACTTTCACTATCATATAAAAATCTCTATAGGCTCCTTTATAGTTGGTACAACTCCAAGGTCTCCAATGAAGTTCTTTAGCCATATAGCCTCTTTTGCTGCCTCGCTTGCTGCTATGTACTCTGATTCGCAAGTTGGATCCGCCACTGTCTCCTGCTTGGAACTTTTCCAAGTAATTGCTCCTCCGTTTAAGGTAAAGATCCAGCCTGAATAAGAGTGGAAATTATCCCTATCAGTTTGGAAGCTAGAATCACTATACCTTACTACTCTCAAGTCATCACTCCCACCGAGGGTAAGGACCCAATCCTTAGTCCTCCGCAGGTACTTGAGAATGTTCTTTACCGCAATCCAGTGAGCCTTGCCAGGGTTCCCCTGATATCTGCTGACCATGCTCAACGCAAAGGCCACATCAGGACGAGTACAAGTCATATCATACATGATCGAGCCTACAACAGAAGCATACGATACTCGACTCATCTTAGCTATCTCAGCCTCTGTACTCGGGCTCTGAGTCTTACTCAATTTGGCGTTACTCTGGATCGGTAAATCTCATTTCTTGGAATTCTGCATGCTGAACCTATTCAGCACCTTATCCAAGTAGGTACTCTGACTAAGTCCAATTAGTCTCTTACTCCTGTCTCTCAAAATCCTTATCCCTAGGATATAGGCAGCTTCTCCAAGGTCCTTAATAGCGAAACACTTCCCAAGCCAGGACTTCACTTCCTGCAGAGTTGGGATGTCATTTCCTATGAGTAGTATGTCATCCACATACAATACCAAATAGCTAACTATACTCCCACTGGCCTTGACATATACACAAGATTCATCTTCGCTCCTTGAAAAGCCAAACTCTTTGACTTTCTCATTGAAACAAAGATTCCATCTGCGAGGTGCTTGTTTCAATCCGTAGATGGATTTCTCAAGCTTACACACTCTATTAGGGTACTCTGTACTGACAAAACCCTCTGGCTGACTCATGTAAACATCCTCATCCAACCTTCCATTAAGGAAAGCGGTTTTGACATCCATTTCCATTTTTCATAATCATGAAGTGCAGCAATGGCTAACATAACCCTAATAGACTTAATCTTCGCTACTGGTGAGAAGGTCTCATCATAATCAACTCCCGGAGTTTGAGAAAAGCCCTTTACAACCAGTCGCACCTTATAAGTGTGTAGATTACCATCCATGTCGGTCTTCTTCTTGAAGATCCATTTGCACCTGACTGTCTTACGACCTGGTACATTGTCAACCAAGTTCCAAACTTGATTGTCATACATGGATTGTATCTCGCTGTCCATATCCTCTTTCCATTTAGCAGCCTTAGGGCCTGCCATGTCTTCTGTGGAGCTGTTAGGTTCATACAGCCTTACCAGTGTGCTATCACTGATAAGTGTATCACCTTCCGCAGTAATATGGAAACCATAGTAATGCTCAGGTGCATTCCTAACTCTCGTGTAATGCCTTAGCGGTACAGACTCGTCAGTCGGAACAACAGGACTTTCCTCCTCAGGTTGATTGCTAGGGTTTGAGGTTCCTTCACCACTTGACTCTTGAATTTCTTCAAGGTCAATTTACCTCCCACTATTTCCTTAGCTTATGAACTCTCTCTCACGAAAGACTCCTCTCCTTGCTACAAAGTCCACATTATCATTGGGTCTGTAGAAGAGGTAACCAAAGGATTTCTGTGGGTAGCCGATGAAAATACACCGCTCACTTTGAGGTTCGAGCTTATCGTGAGTCTCGCGCCTCACGAAAGCCTCGCAACCCCAAATCTTGATGTGGTCCAAATTGGGAACTTTCCCAGTCCACATCTCGTGAGGTGTTTTGGCAACCTTTTTGGTAGGGACTAGATTAAGGATATGGGCGGCAGTCTGTAAGGCATACCCCCAAAATGAAATTGTTAGCGAAGCTCGACTCATCATGGAATGAAACATGTACAACAAGGTTAGATTACGCCTCTCAGCCACACCATTAAGCTATGGTGTCCTAGGAGGTGTCAATTGTGAGACAATCCCACATTCCTTAAGATAGTCAAGGAACTCTGCACTAAGATACTCACCACCTCGATCGGATCGAAGCATCTTAATGCTCCTGCCCAACTGATTCTCCACTTCCTGTTTAAACTCTTTGAACTTTTCAAAGGTTTCTGACTTATGCTTGATTAAGTAGACATATCCATATCTACTATAATCATCAGTAAAAGTCACATAGAAGCGGTTAGCATCCCTTGTGGCGGTTCTGAAGGGTCCACACACATCAGTATGTATGAGATCGAACAAACCCTCACCCCTAGCACAAGTACCCGTGAATGGTGACTTTGTCATTTTCCCAAGCAAACAATATTCATAACTATCATCCGACTTTAGGTCAAATGACTCCAAGACTCCATCCTTTTGGAGTTGGCCTATGCGTTTCTTGCTTACATGTCGAAGACGACAATGCCATAATGATGCTTTATCCAAGTTAGTGGAAGAATCAATACACAACACATTATTTCCTAGTTTATCAACAACCGACATAGTTTCATATACACCATCACAAGGTAATGCTTTAAAATAAAGAACATTGTTAAAGAAAGCATTATTACCACCACATTCATTATCAAACGAAAAGGTAAACCCTTGTTTGTACAAACCATGAAAGGAAATAATATTTCTCGCCATTTCAGACGAGCAACAACATTTATTCAAATCTAACACTAAACCACTACTTAGCAACAAAGAATAAACTCCAATCTTGGTGACAGGTGAAGCTTTCCTATTCCCCATGATTAAGTTTATCTTCCCATGCTCCACATTCTCACTTCTTCTTAGTCCCTGCAAATCAGAACATATGTGAATACAACAACCTGTATCAAGGACCCAAGAATTAGAATGGGGTGAGTTATTAGACAATATAGTGTAAATACCTGCATGGTTGGGTTTCACTTTCCCATCCTTAACATCTTGCAGGTACTTTGGGCAGTTTCGTTTCCAGTGCAACTTTTCATGGCAATAGAAACATTCAACCTCTTTAGGGTCGGCAGAAGGAGTGATAGAACCTCTTTTGGTTCCACTCAAAGAGGTGCCATCAAACGACTTTCCCTTGGTACCCTTCGAAGGGCTCTTCCTCTTTTTCCCTTTACCTTGATCGATTGCTAAGACAGGGGCCGCGGTAGGAGTAGGAGTGGTAACAACTGATTTACCTTTAAGACCACTTTCGGCGGTCTTCAAAAGTCCTTGAAGTTTGCTGATTGTAACTTCCTCCTTGTTCATGTGATATGTCATTCGAAATTGATCATAACACGAAGGTAAGGAGTACAAAATGATGTCAATTGCCAACTCCTCGGGGAAGTTCACATTCAATTTCAGCAAACGGTCCACATACCTTTGCATTTTCTGTAAGTGGCCCGTGATGGGTTTGCTGGATATAGTGTCTAAGTCCATAACTTTATTTGGTATGTACTTGACCCGACCCGGCATGGTCCATTTGGGTTGCATGGCATTGCAATACTTGGATAGACTAAATGAGAGAATAAGGCACTTATGGTTATTAATATATTATAAGTTCTAATATATTAATAATAGTATTATTTAATTAGTATTGATCAAGTATTAATCTGGGATTAATTTGGTGATCAAAGTGAGACTAATTAAATATATAGGGTTGATTATGACAATCATCAATTCTTTTATGGTGGATTGATGATCCATGGTTTATGGGTTATGGATGTAACCATATGGAGCTCCATGGATAGTCCATGGGAGTTACAAATCCATGGGTCATGGGAAATCAAAAGTCATGACAATTAAGGGCATTCATGTGTAAACCCTAATTGTGACAACACTATAAAAGGAACCCTATGGCTAGCAAAATCGTGACCTAGTGTTACTAGAGAGGGCATAACCGATTTTGAGTGCTAGAAGTATTCTCTCAAGTTATTCCAAGTCTTGTGGTATTGTGTGAAGCATTTGAGGCACAACATTTGGGGTGCTAGGCTCACAAAGTCTTGAAGGAATCCAAGCAACAACAAGGTATGTATTTCTACTAGTTTTATGTTTTATGTAATCCCCATGCCATGCTAGTTAGGAAATAACCTTGAAAAAGAAATTTGCATGTATATAGAGAAAACATAGATTCAAGGTTATTAGGGTTGCATGTACACTTAGGAAGTGTTAGAATGCTCAAAACCCATCAGTGGTATCAGAGCCCTGGTTTGTTTTCTGTATACTTGATGCAAAACTGCTTAAAAATCGAAAATTCTGCATTCTGACGACTGGACTCGCCGAGTCCATGGGGAGGACTCGCCGAGTCCATGAACAAATTCATTCTACTCGCCGAGTAGAATAATGCACTCGGCGAGTAGGAGCGTGCTGAGCAGTTTTTTCGAGTTTTGTTGCTGGAAATGGATTAAGATCATTATCCCAATCTGTTTTGGACTTGTAAAATCTGTTTTTCAAAATGATAATGATTATGTTAACCCATTTTACATGACTTTTATCAATTTTCAAGTATTGTATATAGTTATATGATTTCTTGAAATTGCTTGACATGAATTTGTGTTCTTATGAGTTTTTAGAAGATCATAGGAATTATGTGTAACCACCATGTGTGTTTAATTCATGATCTTAATGGCTATGATGGTGTCCATAACTTGTCCTCAAGTTATGGATAACCAAAAGTCACTTCTTTTAATTGTGATTAAAGAACTAAAGAGGTTTCATAAAATGAAGAGTCTTCATTTTTATGAACCATTAAAACTCATAAGTTACAAATTGAAGAGACTTGGAATAGTTTCGAATCTTGCCCTCAAGTTTTGGAATTTGAAAAGTCTTACACTTTAATACTTTAATTCCAAATTAAACCTTAGATTTTTAAAAAGTTTAAAAATCAACACTTATACTATTATTATAATTTTATTATATAGATATGTATAAGAATATGTCATTCTTACCGTTAGTAGGCCTCATTCACGAAGCCGGTCTATAAGGGGGGTATAAGGTTGTTGCCTATAAAATGGTGACTTAATGGGTGTCCACTCTCACCCACCGCTTCCTTGATCGGTGGAGGGTCGTTGGCCGAACGGGTAGGATACAACTTTAAATACTTGTTAAAAGTATAATGAATTATAAAGTAACTATACATTATAAATTCCCAATCTTAGTTACTTTAGGAAAATGTGAAATTGGTGCTAGCCCATAAAATTACACTTTGTACCTTACCAAGTCGTTAGTGGAGCGTGTGTGGTTAACCGGCACACTAACATGGACTAGTAAGAGTGGCAAAGGGTAACTTGACCTTATTATAGATCGGTGGAGCGTGTGTGGTTAACCGGCACATCGATTAGGTAATATTGTTGAGGGTACCAAGTCAATTTGTATGGTTATTCACACCTTGTTTGTGATCCTCGGCATCCCAGTCACAAACTTGAGAGGGCACAATCGAGATTCAAACATGCCATTGAAAAGTTCAATGTATCTCAAAAGATCTAGGAGTTTCAAAACCAATAAAACTTAATAATAAAATATTTCGTTCTTATGGTGGAAATTGGTAAATCGTCATTTACCTACCTTCAAATATTTTATAGTATGGATTACGGCATCCCTCTTCCAACTATAAATAGTTTGTTGGATCCTAGCCTTAATATTTCATTTGGGTGAATTATTAAGGATTCCTAATCTAATGAAACTTGTCTTTCTTTCCTTTCAGATGTCTTCCAACAATGCTTCTGGCTCAAACACAACAGGCTCATTTTCCCTTATGAACTTGTGTGGTAAGGTCATCTTTGATGGATCCAATTTTAATGAGTGGATCAGAAACATCAGAATGATTACCCGCTATGAGGACAAAGAATATGTCCTCGATAGGGAGCTTAAGGTTGTGAGTGAAGCCACTGCTACTCCTGAAGAGTTTGCGGAGTTTGTTGCACATGAAAAGGATGCTACTAAAGTAGCATGCATCATGATGGCCACCATGACTCCTGAACTTCAAAAATCCTATGAAGATTTCTACCCCTATGAGATGCACCTGGATCTGATGGAAAGGTACCATCAGAGCGCGCGTCAGGAGAGGTATGAAATCATCTCCTCCATGATAACCGCAAGGATGAAGGATGGTGAACCCATCACCGGTCACTTGCAGAAGATGCAAAGGTTCGTTGACCGGTTGCTGAAGCTAAATGTTGACTTTCCTGAGGAAATGGCGATTGACATCATTCTCCATTCCTTACCTCCAAGTTATGATCAGTTTCGTATGACTTATCATATGAACAAGGAGGAAGTCACACTTAGCAAACTTCAAGGACTCTTAAGGACAGCTGAAAATGGCCTTAAGGGTAAAGCGGTTGCTACTTCAACTCCTTCAACAGCCCCTGTTCTGGCTATTGGGCAGGGAAAGGGTAAGAAGAGGAAAAGCCCTTCGAAGGGTACCAAGGGTAAGACTCTTGATGGTTCCTCTTCAAGTGGGACAAAGAAAGGTCCCATTACTCCTTCTTCAAACCCAAAGGAAGCACAGTGCTTCTATTGCCAGGATAAGGGACACTTCAAGCGAAGCTGCCCCAAATATCTGCAAGATCTAAGGGATGGGAAGGTTAAACCCACCCATGCAGGTATTTACACAATATTGTCTAACAACTCATCTAATGCTAATTCTTGGGTGCTTGATACAGGGTGTGGTATTCACATTTGTACTGATCTGCAGGCACTAAGAAGAAGTGAGCAAGTGGAGCACGGGAAGATAAACTTAATCATGGGCAACAGGAAAGCATCACCTGTTACCAAGATAAGAGTTTATTCTTTATTGCTTAATAATGGGTTAATGTTAGATTTGAATAAGTGTTGTTACTCGCCCGAAATGGCGAGAAATATTATTTCCTTTCATGGCTTGTACAAACAAGGTTTTACATTTTCATTTGATAATAAAAATGGTGCTATTAATGTTTATTACAATGATGTATTTTACTTTAAAGCATTACCTTGTGATGGTGTATATGAAGTCGTGAATGTTGAAGACAATCTAGGAAATAATGTGTTGTATATTGATTCTTCAGATAGCTTGGATAAAGCATCCTTGTGGCATTGTCGTCTTGGACATGTTAACAAGAAGCGCATAGGCCAACTCCAAAAGGCTGGAGTCTTGGAATCATTTGACCTCAAGTCAGATGATAGTTGCGAGTCTTGTTTACTTGGAAAAATGACAAAGTCACCCTTCACAGGTACTTGTGATAGGGGTGAAGGTTTGTTGGACCTTGTACACACGGATGTGTGTGGGCCCTTCAGAGTTGCTACAAGGGATGCTAATCGCTATTATGTGACTTTTACTGATGATTACAGTAGCTATGGATATATTTACTTAATCAAGCATAAGTCAGAAACCTTTGAAAAGTTCAAAGAGTTTAAGCAGGAAGTGGAGAATCAATTGGGCAGGAACATCAAGATGCTCCGATCCGATCGGGGAGGAGAGTATCTTAGCATTGAGTTCCTTGACTATCTTAAGGAATGTGGGATTGTCTCACAATTGACACCTCCCAGAACACCACAGTTGAATGGTGTAGCTGAGAGGCGCAATCGAACCTTGTTGGATATGGTTCGTTCCATGATGAGTCGAGCTTCGTTACCAATATCTTTCTGGGGGTATGCCTTAGAGACTGCCGCCCATATCCTTAATCTAGTCCCTACTAAAAAGGTTGCCAAAACACCTCACGAGATGTGGACTGGGAAAGTTCCCAATTTGGACCACATAAAGATTTGGGGTTGTGAAGCTTTCGTGAGGCGTGAGACTCATGATAAGCTTGAACCTCGAAGTGAGAGGTGTATTTTCATCGGCTACCCACAGAGATCCTTTGGTTACCTCTTCTACAGACCCAGTGATAATGTGGTCTTTGTAGCAAGAAGAGGAGTCTTTCGTGAGAGAGAATTCATAAGCCAAGGGGACAGTGGGAGGCAAATTGACCTTGAAGAGCTTCAAGAGTCAAGTGGTGAAGGAACCTCAAATGCTATCGACCAACTTGAGGAGGAAACTCCTGTTGATCCGATAGATGAGTCTGTACCTCCAAGACGTTCCACTAGGGTGAGGAACACACCTGATTTTTATTATGGTTATCACATCACCACTGAAGGTGATACATTTATTAGTGATAGTACACTAATAGATTTGGATGAACCTAATAATTACAGGGAAGCCATGGCAGGCCCTGAGTCTGCTAAATGGAAGGAGGCTATGGACAGCGAGATTCAGTCCATGTATGACAATCAAGTTTGGAACTTGGTTGACAATGTACCAGGTCGTAAGACAGTTGGGTGCAAATGGATCTTTAAGAAGAAGACCGACATGGATGGGAAGGTACACACTTATAAAGCGCGACTGGTTGCGAAGGGCTTTACTCAAACTCCGGGAGTTGACTATGATGAGACCTTCTCACCAGTAGCTAAGATTAAGTCTATTAGAGTATTGTTAGCCATAGCTGCATTTCATGATTATGAAATATGGCAAATGGATGTCAAAACCGCTTTCCTTAATGGAAAGTTGGTTGAGGATGTTTACATGGCTCAACCAGAGGGTTTTGTTGATACAAGATACCCTAATAGAGTGTGTAAGCTTGATAAATCCATTTATGGATTGAAACAAGCATCTCGCAGATGGAATCTTTGCTTTGATGAGAAAGTCAAAGAGTTTGGCTTTTCTAGGAGTGAGGATGAGTCTTGTGTGTATGTCAGGGCTAGTGGGAGCATAGTTAGCTTCTTGGTGTTGTATGTGGATGACATACTTCTCATAGGAAACGACGTCCCAACCTTGCAGGAGGTTAAGTCCTGGCTTGGGAAGTGTTTCGCTATGAAGGACCTTGGGGAAGCTGCCTATATCTTAGGGATAAGGATATTGAGAGATAGGAGTAAGAGACTAATTGGACTTAGTCAAAGTACTTATGTGGATAAGGTACTGAAGAGGTTCAGTATGCAAGATTCCAAGAAAGGAGAATTACCAATCCAGAGTAATGCCAAGCTAAGTAAGACTCAGAGTCCGAGTACAGAGGCTGAGATAGCTGAGATGAGTCATATACCATATGCTTCCGCTGTGGGCTCAATCATGTATGTTATGACTTGTACTCGCCCTGATGTGGCTTTTGCTTTGAGCATGGTCAGTAGATATCAAGGGAACCCTGGCAAGGCACACTGGACAGCGGTAAAGAACATTCTCAAGTATCTGCGGAGGACTAAGGATTGGGTCCTTACCCTCGGAGGCAGTGATGACTTGAGAGTGGAAGGATATAGCGATGCTAGCTTCCAGACTGATAGGGATAATTTCCGCTCTCAGTCAGGCTGGGTCTTTATCCTAAATTGAGGGGCAATTACTTGGAAAAGTTCCAAGCAGGAGACAGTAGCTGATTCTACTTGTGAATCAGAGTACATAGCAGCAAGTGAAGCAGCTAAGGAGGCGATATGGCTAAAGAACTTCATCGGAGACCTTGGAGTTGTACCAGCTATAAAAGAGCCAATGGAATTTTCTGTGACAGCGAAAGTGCGGTTGCTTTGGCTAAGGAACCAAGAGATCACGGGAGATCTAGGCACATTGACAGAAAATACCATTTCATCAGACATCGAATAGAAGAAGGACTCCTCGTGGCTAAGAGGGTATCATCAAATGAGAACCCGGCAGATCCCCTCACGAAGGGACTGAGCAGGGTTAAGCATTTACAGCATGCGAGGCGCATTGGGCTGAAGGATGATATTAGTTTCAATAATTAGATTCCTGAAACTTGTAAAATGTAATTGACATTTGATGATAAATAAAAGTTGTTATTTATTTATGAGTAAGGTGTTACTATCTTGTATTGATTGTTTACTATGTTTCAATTTTGCATGTTTTTACTTCCAGAATAATTATGTTATTATTCAAACCATCCACAGTCAGTCAAACTTTGGAAGTAAGTATTGATTTAAGACTGTCATGAATTTGGCTTGTATGATTTGTCTAAAAGTGCTTTGGACAATGCAATGGTTGCTACAACATTCATGAGTACTCATAAGGGCTGAGTATTGGATCCAACCCACGCTCACTTGCATCACTTCATGGAATTTATCTCGAGTGATCGTGAGACGGTAATATCATATAAATCTTCAAACCTAGAGATATGAGTTGTTGACTATGAGTTGGTTATTCATTGATTGCACGAAAACGCATTGGTAACTCGATGTCATAAAACGTGCCTTTGTGAATAATTCAACAAGTAGTTAGTACAAGCATATCAGTCGAAGTTTATCTGTTCCTTCTAGAAATAGAAGCGATATCTGGGCCCCTCGATGATTTGGTTTGACCTATGTACCGGGCCCGGTCAGAACCTAATTGATGTGTTCAATTTAGTTCTATGTCGAAACAAATCAGAGATCGAGAAACAAATGCTGGACAATAAGTAAGACCATGTTCCATGTGTTTGTCCGGCTGATATCATGAGAACAGAGGATTATATGATCACTTATCTGAAATGGCATATCATCATCATCTCAGTTCCGAGAGACTTTGAAAGAGCTACGATTGCTAGTCGGATTTTGAAGTCATATTTGCAAATATAGTTATTAGACTTATCCAAGTGGGAGACTGCTGGATATAGTGTCTAAGTCCATAACTTTATTTGGTATGTACTTGACCCGACCCGGCATGGTCCATTTGGGTTGCATGACATTGCAATACTTGGATAGACTAAATGAGAGAATAAGGCACTTATGGTTATTAATATATTATAAGTTCTAATATATTAATAATAGTATTATTTAATTAGTATTGATCAAGTATTAATCTGGGATTAATTTGGTGATCAAAGTGAGACTAATTAAATATATAGGGTTGATTATGACAATCATCAATTCTTTTATGGTGGATTGATGATCCATGGTTTATGGGTTATGGATGTAACCATATGGAGCTCCATGGATAGTCCATGGGAGTTACAAATCCATGGGTCATGGGAAATCAAAAGTCATGACAATTAAGGGCATTCATGTGTAAACCCTAATTGTGACAACACTATAAAAGGAACCCTATGGCTAGCAAAATCGTGACCTAGTGTTACTAGAGAGGGCATAACCGATTTTGAGTGCTAGAAGTATTCTCTCAAGTTATTCCAAGTCTTGTGGTATTGTGTGAAGCATTTGAGGCACAACATTTGGGGTGCTAGGCTCACAAAGTCTTGAAGGAATCCAAGCAACAACAAGGTATGTATTTCTACTAGTTTTATGTTTTATGTAATCCCCATGCCATGCTAGTTAGGAAATAACCTTGAAAAAGAAATTTGCATGTATATAGAGAAAACATAGATTCAAGGTTATTAGGGTTGCATGTACACTTAGGAAGTGTTAGAATGCTCAAAACCCATCAGGGTTCACCATCCTTCATCCGGGTTGTTATCGTGGAGGAGATGATGTCATACCTCTCTTGACGAGCACTTTGATGGTAGCGGTCCATCAAGTCCTGGTGCATCTTGTCACACCCCTAAAACGGAACGGCGGAAACGTTCGGGGGTGGATGACGTCATGTGTAATATCACAACAGTTGTATCATAGTAATCATAGTAAACACAACCATTACATTGAATATACTTGAAAAAGAGTTTACATCTGTTTGATACTTGTTTTTATACATCAAAAGTATAATCAAAAGAAAAAGACGTGACTCTATACGCTCCGTCTTCTCAAAACTCCAGGAGGTACATGTGTACTGATTCCCTGAGAATACAAGTAGCTTTGAAAGAGTATCAGCATAAAGATGGTGAGTTCATAAGCGATGTTTATGTAATGAAAGCCTGTTGATGACTCTGTAAAAATGTTCGTATGTTTCCAAGAAAATCCAATATTTTCTTTAGTAAAAGTATGATATTACCAGTTCCTTCTTTAGTAAAAAATGTTCATAAGCGATGTTTATTTAAAATAAAACCGTGTACTGTATCTCTGGAATCCTCCAGTGTAATGTATAATAGTTTTATTAATTAAAATAAAACTAATGAAGAATGAAATCCCGTAAACAAAGGTTAGTTTATATAATTGTGAGTCGTATAACCATGCTTGATATGACCTAGTGACCTTTACGACGTTCTTCAAGTGTCGGTTAAATGATATTTGTCACCCCAGGCATGCCTGCCTAACTGTAGCTAGCAGTTCAGGTGTGGGATTGTCAGTCCCAAATAGATCTATTCACAAATCTCACGCTCTCCCTCCAGGAGACTCTGGTTATACTATGATAGGATTTAATTCAGTACACCTAAGGGTACAACTTTGAAGTAGAGTCTCACAATTTTGTATAATCTAGTTTACATGTAATTATGTATTGTTCTCTTGTATTTGAATCCATTGAATATTGTATAAGGTAATAATTATACTTAAATAATTATTAAATGTTGTACTCTTGTAGTAATGTATATCATAAACTAAATCGGTCATAGTTTATATGTTTACCCATGTATGAAATCTGAATCGGTAAAAGCTATGTATTGAAATCCCCAAACTATACCCACTATAGTTTGCTTGAAATGTTTTGTACTTGATTTGTAAATTGTTCTGAAAACTATGCAATTATGTTTTCAAGTTGAAAGCATCCCTTATGCTCAGCATAGTACAAAAGGGATAAAATGTCTAAATGTTTCATAAAACGTGGGAAATCATTTAACTGTATCAATTGCATAAGTTTTAAACTCGTTGAAATCCTTTTGTCTTTGTCTCACAAAATCATTTGTGTTTGGCTTGTATTCCCCCCCTGAAAACATTAAAAATCATAAAAGCGTAGGGGTATGAACTCACTGTTAGTCGTGTACAAGCGTCGAATCAACGGACTGAAATGAAGACCCTCGAGTTGTAGTGTGACACTTAACGAAACCCTAATAACAATTAAATACATAATGTATCTAAATTAGCGATTTCGTTAGATAAAGTGTTAGGAAAAACACTTGCTTTCGGTTAAGGAATGTTACCGGGACTTGATTGAATCGAGGAAAGTGGGTTTTCAGTCTAATACACTGCTTAGGAAGTGTGTACGAACGTGAATGGGGTTTACGACCGTGAAGGGAGTGTACCGCCGTGAACCGTGTACGGCCGTAAACTGCCTCTCGAAGGGTGTATGGCCTTTGAAGGTTTGAAGGATGTACGACCGTAGACTGGTGTACGGTCAATGAAGATTTGAAGATTTGAAGGGTGTACGGTTGTACAATCAAGAACGAGGATGCTGGATTCGATGTAAAACGTGTTCTAGATGCTCCAAATAAACTCCGAACAACGATTTTTGATGAATTTCGGAAGAATGAGGGTGTTTTTGGGGTGTACGGTCAATAGTTTAGAGAGATAAGGAGAGGGTGTTAGGCTAGAAAAGTGTAAATGAGGGGGTAGGGTCTCGTATTTATAGGGGTTGTCGTTGGTCGGTGGTGGGGTCCACCCGACATTGGCCGTAAACGAGTGTACGGCCGTACACTGGTTTACATCCGTAAACTCAGTCAGGCCGAAAACCGATGTTTTGATCGAACGAATAACTCAAAATCTCGTGAAGTTTTGTTCCCGACTCATATAAAAATTAAATTATATCAACCAGATGATTTTCTAAACCAAGAAGTTTGACGGGAACTTAATAAAATTCAAATTTTATTAACGGAATTCGAATAACGGAAACGGAAAAAGGTTCGGGTTGTCACACATCTCAAAAGGGTAATAGTCCTCATAGGACTTTTGGAGCTCGGCTGTCATCGTGGCCAACATGATACATGCCACTTTGGTGGCATCTCTCTCATGAGTCCGGAATTCAACGATCTCCTCAAGAGTAGCAGACGACTCATCAAGTTCCTTAAGCTCCTTGTCGAGTACATATTCCTTGTCCTCGTAATGAGTGACCATCCTGATGTTCCGGATCCAATCCATAAAGTTGGAACCATCGAAGATGACTCTGTTGGATTACTGTCTAAGTCCATAACTATTTTGGTATGTACTTGACCCGATGGTGCATGGTCCTTTTGGGTTTCCTTCACCAAAGCAACTTGATAGGATGAATTATGGAGAGAGAGGATTAATTATGATTTATTAATATATTATGAGAATAATATATTAAAGGAGAAATCATATTGTTTAATTAATAGTAGTCAATAATTAATTAAGAATTAATTTTGTGGCTAAAAGAGATTAATTAAACTTAGGGGACTAGAACTATCAATTGTGTGATAGTTGAATATTGGGTTAATGGACTTCTTATTAGAGGGGTGGACGAAATCGATGGGGAAACCCATTAGAAATCGTCCAAGGCCTCTAAAGGAGGAGTCCATGGGTTGCTTAGGGCCTAAGCAGTCAAATTAGGGTTTCCTTGTTAGATAACCCTAATAGCCTCACTATTTAAGCACCCCCTAGGGCACCAAAAACGTGGCTAACTGAATCCTTAAGGTTTCTAGACGTTTTTGAGTGCCTCTCCTCTTCTCCTTCTTCATCCTCTTGCTCTTGGTGTTTGTGAGCCATTAGAGGAGTGACATTTGTGACTCTAAGCTTTTAGAAGCCAATTACAAGAAGGAATAGATTGTTATTGCTACATAACAATCAAGGTAAGATCTAAACCCTTATTCTTATGTTAATATTGATTATCACATGCTAGATCTAGGGTTTATAGCTTTGGATATTCAATTGCATGTCATTAGACAAACTAGATCCAAAAGCTATTAGGGTTTGCATGTACACCATAGGAATGATGTAGTGCTCATAACCCATCAGACTCTCCCACAAAGGTTCATGAGAGAGAAGGAGCCTGTAGGGTTTGAGCAAGAAGCAACATTGTTGGAAGACATCTTAAAAGAAAGAAGGGCAAGTTTTGATTAGATATAAAGATAGTCCTTAATAAGACACCCAAATGTAATATTAAGGCTAGGACCCAACACACTATTTTATAACTTAAAAGAGGGATGCCGTAATCCAAGTTATAAAATATTTAAAGGTAGGTGAATGACGATTCACCAATTTCCACCATGAAAAACGAAATAAACTATTAGGTTTCAATTGGTTTTGAAACTCCTTGATTCTTTTGAGATTCATTGAACTTTTCAATGACATGTTTCAATCTCGATTGTGCCCTTCAGGTTTTATTAAGTTAATTAAAGGTATAATTAAAAGAAAGTTAATAAATCCATAATGATATGGTTTATATTTAATTTAAATTAAAAGTGTAATTTATAAAATTAAACCACCTAGTATTTTAAAAGTGTAAAATACACCCTATACTATATATAACATTAAAAGTCTAATATTATATATGTATAACTTAAACTGCTAGTCTTACCGTTAGTAGGCCTCATTCACGAAGCTAGTCTATAAGGGGTGTTTAAGGAAATTGCCTATAAAATGGCGATTGAATGGGTATCCACTCTTACCCACCGCACTCTTGACTAGTGGAGGGTCGTTAGCCGAACGGGTAGGATAGGGCGAACCCTCTCATCATTAAAAGTATAATGAATAAAGTAACTAAATGTTTTATAAAATTCCTAAATCTTAGTTACTTTAGGAAAAAGTGAAATCGATGCAATTCCATGGAATTACACTTTGTACCCTTGTCGAGACAATTAGTGGAGCGTGTGTGGTTAACCGGCACACTAAGTTGGGTTTGGCATTGGTAGTGAAGGGTGACTCAATGTTTTGTCATAAATCGATGGAGCGTGTGTGGTTAACCGACACGTCGATTAGGTGACTGTAACATTGAGGGCATCACGTACATTCGCATGGTTATTCACACCTTATTTGTGATCCTCGGCATCCCAGTCACAAATGAAGGGCATAATCGAGATTAAACATGACATTGAAAAGTTCAATGAATCTCAAAAGATCTAGGAGTTTCAATTCATTTAAAACTTAAATTCTTTTTCGTTTTTCATGGTGGAAATTGGTAAATCGTCATTTACCTACCTTCAAATGTTCTGCGAGTTGGATTATGACATCCCTCTTCCAATTTGTAAGATGTTGTGTTGGGTCCTAGCCTTAATATCTCATTTGGGTGTTTTGTTAAGGACTCAATCAACTAACTTGAATTTTCTCCCGTTTTATAGATGTCAAAGTCTGACAACTATGGTCTTCCTAAATCCGTTGGAAAAAATTTCCAAATGAAGATGATGTTCCACGATTGGATTGTGGAAATAGAAATCATGATTCTTTTCCTCCACCTCCTCCAATAATTCTCCCTGACCCATGTTTTCGAAGACTTGAAAAGTTCAAGGTCACTCAAGCCCTATTGGCAGAAGACATGAAAATGGAAAGTCTATATGTGCCCATCTCTTGGATAAAAGGTTACATATTGATATATTGGAATTGTTAGGTGTCGATGTTTAAAGGAAGTTAGCTATTGACTTGGTTCTTCAGTCACTTCCCGAATCATATGGTAAGTTCGTTAGAGAGTACTATATGATGGACCACGACATAACCCTTATTGATTTGACTTATTTATTTATTGCTGCTGAATCAAAAATGATTTGGCGCACTGGTCAGCAAATTTGTCTGGTAAAATCAATATCCCAACCTTATATGGGAAATGGCAACATTGGAAGTCCAGAAAAGTTTTCTCTACGCAAGAGAAAGGTTGAGTCTGATATAGTCCCGTGTACCATTCCAGAAGAATCCATATGTTTCTACTGCCAAAAGAGGGGTCTGACTACCTGAGAAATCTAAGAGATGGGAAAGTCAAGATGTATGACTCTGCATCAGGTAAAATCCACTATCTAACTCTATTAAGTTCCTTTTAGATTCTTAATACATGATGTGATAAGATTACATTTGGTGTTTTGTAGAATCGAAGAAAAAGGAAGCTTAAAAGGAAAGAAGTGAGCTAAATCTGGTCATGAAGAAATGGATCTTGATCGCATGATTCAAAGATCGGATTGTTTGAGCTACTACCTTAGAGTTAGGGTAGATTGCTAAATAATATTTACATACTTTTCAATTGTAATCGCATTGTAGGGAAAATATTGTTCCGCAATAAAATAAATTTTGATTTATCTTATTTATGTTTCCTTGCGATGGATTTTATGAAAATTGGTATTTGAATGGTTCTACTGTTAGCAATATTGTGAATGGATTTGATTCTTAGTTATGTTATTTGTGGTAATGTCAGAAATTTACCAAACGAGAAAAGTTTCTCATCACACAAGTTCCAATAGGACATAAAATTGGAATCATGCAACTGGTATTGTGTGATGAATGAGAACCTTCGTATTTGGGAAATTGAGACTAATTCCTTGTTCACATAAGTATGTGAGTCAAGTGAAGGACTAGGAGATCTGGTACACAATGATGTGCACTGGTCAAGTCCACCACAAAGAACGATAAGATTATTCGTCATGATTTACTAAAAATCCAGTAAACATGATTATACTTACAAGATTAAGTGTAATTCTGAATCATTGAAAAGTTTCAATGAATGGCAGAACGAATAAGAAGAATCAATGAAGGAAGAAAGATAAAAGGTTCTCCAATCTAAGAAGAAGGAAGAGTTCTTTTGTATCGTGTTTTATGATCGTCTTGGTTATTAAAGGAACCATATTACAATTCATCCTCTAAGGATACCTTAGTGCACTAGTTTGGATAAGAAGAGGAATGGTGAATTGTAGAAATGGTTAAGTCAATAAGATGTATCGTACTTCGTTCCAATATCAAGTCTTAGAGTTATACTCCAAGATTGTGAATTGAATGAGATAATATTAAGTAGAAATGTTCTTACACTTGCACATTTTGGTAAGTTGTGATGTCTTGAATAAGACAAAGACCAACGAGTACCAGATTGCGCGTAGTTTTGTCTTGGCATAGACACACACTGACTCTTGAATATTTGTTTAGTCAAGAAATGGTTCTTGATAAGAGAATCTTATATGTCAAGAGGTCAGTGGGAGTCTAAAGATCTTGAAAAGTTTCAAGAACAAATCAAGAAGTAAACCTATTAAACACTAGCACACGACTTAAGGATTGTAAGCTATCGTGTTGACAAAATTTTCTTTCTGTGCCAATCCAGTTGAGTGATTATGCATATGAGTTCTATGAGTTCTCAATTGAATGCATAAGGGCAAACACCTTGATCAATGAAAGTACATTGACTGGTATAGGTGAGCTGCTAAATAACTTGGAAGCAATGGTGGGACCCTTGATGGCAAGAAATTAAGAATGAACAAGTTCTGTCCATAAGAGTTTGAATTTGTCACGAACATTATCTTACGATTATGATTATGACAGATTCACATGGATAGAAACACATACACCATAAAATCTAAGTGTCATAAGGTTTCTCTCCTTCATGAAAATGATTGTGAGGAAACGCTTTCACTAAGAGATATTTTAAGGAGATAGCGATTATGTAAATTGCATTCTCAAATTCGATTATGATTACAACATCCCTTTTCATAGTTCGAATAGTGAGATTTGGCAATTAGTTTGAACAATCGAGACTTATTGCTATAAGTTCTGGAATTGTTTAAGACACACATGTGAGCTGTCTAAAGTAAGGTGTATGAGTTTGAGATGCTTAGATAAAAGCTTATCAAAGCATATCCTATTAGAAACTATGAACTTTGGAAAGTCGATAAGTATTGTCTTTTAGAAGTCCAACTGTTTTCTGAATACGTGTCAAAGCTAGTGGGAGTATAAATGTTATGCTAAAAGGATATAATCATCATGTTAGTGGGAGCATGATCATTATTTTAAGTATTGCAAATTGGCAATATTAATTATAGAAAAACAAAAGTTTCACTTTGCAAAGTTGCAGGGGTTGAAAAGTTGTTTTTGCTATAATTAAGGGAGAGAATAGTATACTTCGTTTCAAATCTAAAGGTTTAGATCGAGAAATTTTAATCAAATTTAGTCAAAAAGATATATGAATGTTATGTTGGAAGGATTCAACATAATAGAATTCTATATATATGGAAATATTTGTTGCGTTCTCACACTCGATTATGATTATGGCATCCCTTTTCATAGTTCGAATCGCGAGAACATGGCAAATAGAAATATTATAGCAAAAGATTGGTAAAGTATCATGTCGTTGTAATATTCGACCGTTCTAAAATTTTCCAAATGCCTAGGGCATTAAGAGGGAAAGAGGACTAGAATCGGAATTGACTGAATTAGTTAAACAACTGTCAAGGATAATCTAAGGTTCGCCAAGGATTGGTCACTTGTGAACAGTAGGAAATATAGTAATGGAAGGACCATATTAACATTATTATTATTAGATATGATTCTATTAATAATGAGATATCATATGGAAAATATGGAAATGTTTCCAGATTGGGAGTTGGACGTTAAGAATCTTTATGTCTAGATTAGAAACTTTTATGCAAGAAGGATGTTCAAAGGAATGTACTTTGGATGTAAGACTTCGTGTCTATGGAATTGTCTTGCAACAATCTCCAATAGAGGACTTTGTAATTTCATTGGCAATAGTCTTTGTGACTTTGGTGCTATGACATTACGAAAGGACCGTTGCATAAAGTGTTAGAATCTAACATATTCTATAAGTGGCAAGAATTTGGTATTCTTACACCTGTGGTAGAGATTGGGAATTGTAAAATGAGTGTGATTGAAAATGTTATTCAATTATACTATTTCACGAAGTAAGGACCATAAGTAAACATAGTGTGCATGCTAAGAGCATGGGACAATTGTCGTTATAATTCAAGTAAGAAGTTGATTAACCGAAACAACAAATAATGAGTAATCAATATGGTGATTAAATAAAAGGTGTTTTATTTATACTCAAAGGTTTGGGGCCATATAAGATTAGTATTATTCTTGTGTTTCAATTTTCATGTTTTGACTTCCTAAATAATTGAGTTAATTGAGAATAATCGAATTATTTGAACGTTCCACAGTCGCTCATACTTTGGGAGTAGGTATGAAAGAAGATTTTCATGAATTGGTGTGTAGATTGTCTAAAGTGTATTCGACATAGCAAAAGTTTGCTACAACGTTCATGAGTGCTTACGAATATGATTTGAGCATTGGATTAAACCCACACTCACTTGGATCCTTCATGGATTTTATCACGAGTGATTGGTGAGACGATAATATCTTATATTCTTGAAACCGAGATGTGTGAGTTGTATCTTGCGAGTCGGTTACACATTGATAATATGTAAACGTACCAGTAACTTGGTGTTATAAAACGTATTGTTGTGTGTGATTCGGTGAGTGAGTACAAGCGAGCATTGAGTCGAAGTTTATCCATTCCTTTTACCCAATGTGGGATAAAAGCGATATCTGTGGGCCCCTCGATGATTTAGTGATGACAAAGGAAAGTGCTCGGCCGGGCCATGACTGATTTGATTTGTTCAATTAGTCAGTCGTCGTAAATTAGAAATCGGGAAACAACACATAGACTGAGAGAATGATTTCAATCCATGTCTCACGTCTATACGATATCTAGAATGGAGGAATATATGATTCCTTATCTAAAGGACGCGTATCTGATAAGATCAGAGTTGACAGCGGATTTTGAAAGCTACGATTGCGGATCAGGATCTGAAGTCATACGCAGAATAGTTATTAGACTTATCCAAGTGGGAGACTGTTGGATTAGTGTCTAAGTCCATCACTATTTTGATATGTACTTGACCCGATGGTGCATGGTCCTTTTGGGTTGTCTTCACCAAAGCAACTTGATAGGATGAATTATGGAGAGAGAGGATTAATTATGATTTATTAATATATTATGAAAATAATATATTAAAGGGGAAATCATATTGTTTAATTAATATTAGTCAATAATTAATTAAGAATTAATTTTGTGGCTAAAATAGATTAATTAAACTTAGGGGACTAGAACTATCAATTGTGTGATAGTTGAATATTGGGCTAATGGACTTCTTATTAGAGGGGTGGACGAAATCTATGGGGAAACCCATTATAAATCGTCCAAGGCCTCTAAAGGAGGAGTCCATGGGTTGCTTAGGGCCTAAGAAGTCAAATTAGGGTTTCCTTGTTAGATAACCCTAATAGCCTCACTATTTAAGCACCCCCTAGGGCACCAAAAACGTGGCTAACTGAATCCTTAAGGTTTCTAGACGTTTTTGAGTGCCTCTCCTCTTCTCCTTCTTCATCCTCTTGCTCTTGGTGTTTGTGAGCCATTAGAGGAGTGACATTTGTGACTCTAAGCTTTTAGAAGCCAATTACAAGAAGGAATAGATTGTTATTGCTACATAACAATCAAGGTAAGATCTAAACCCTTATTCTTATGTTAATATTGATTATCACATGCTAGATCTAGGGTTTATAGCTTTGGATATTCAATTGCATGTTCATTAGACAAACTAGATCCAAAAGCTATTAGGGTTTGCATGTACACCATAGGAATGATGTAGTGCTCATAACCCATCAGACTCTCCCACAAAGGTTCATGAGAGAGAAGGAGCCTGTAGGGTTTGAGCCAGAAGCAGCATTGTTGGAAGACATCTTAAAAGAAAGAAGGGAAAGTTTTGATTAGATATAAAGATAGTCCTTAATAAGACACCCAAATGTAATATTAAGGCTAGGACCCAACACACTATTTTATAACTTAAAAGAGGGATGCCGTAATCCAAGTTATAAAATATTTAAAGGTAGGTGAATGACGATTCACCAATTTCCACCATGAAAAATGAAATAAACTATTAGGTTTCAATTGGTTTTGAAACTCCTTGATTCTTTTGAGATTCATTGAACTTTTCAATGACATGTTTCAATCTCGATTGTGCCCTTCAGGTTTTGTGACTGGGATGCCGAGGATCACAGAACAAGGCGTGAATTAACCATGCAAATTACTTGGTACACTTAATGTTTATCACCTAACCGATGTGTCGGTTAACCATACGCGCTCCACCGATCTATGATAAACCTCAAGCCACCCTTTTCCTACCTTGTTAAGTCCAGGTTAGTGTGCCGGTTAACCACAGACGCTCCACTAATGACTTAAGCAAAGTGCAAAGTGTAATTTCATGGGTTAGCACCATATTCACATTTTCCTAAAGTAACTAAGATTGGGAATTTATAAAAACATTTAGTTACTTTATAACCATCATACTTTTAATGAGGATTAAAGTCATTGTCCTACCCATTCGGCTAACGCCCCTCCACCAATGAAGGAAGCGGTGGGTGAGAGTGGACACCCATTAAGCTGCCATTTTATAGGCAACAACCTTATACCCCCCTTATAGACCGACTTCGTGAATGAGGCCTACTAACGGTAAAACGACTTGATCTTATACATATATATATATATATATATATATATATATATATTATTAACTTATAATACTATAAAGTATAAGAGTTGAATTTTAACTTTTAAAATTCTAGGGGTTGGAACTAAAGTTTTCTAAAGTGACTTTACATGTTCCAAAACTTGAGGGCATGTTTTGTAATTATTCAAAACTTTTCAACTTGATAACTTATGAGTTAATGGTTCATAAAAGGAAGACTCTTCATTTTATGTAACTTATGTGTTCTTAAATGGACTTTAAAAGAAGTGACTCTTGGTAATCCATAACTTGAGGAAAAATTTTGGATTCCATTAAAACACATAATGATCAAGAATTAACTAACAAACAATTTGCAAATAATTCCTATGATCTAACAAAACTCATAAGCATATGAACATCCATATCAACAATTTCAAGAATCATATAAACACATATAAAACTTGAAATTTTGATAATAACCATTGTAAATGGATTATCATAATCATTACCACATCAAAAACAAGTTTTATAAGTCCAAAAAGTTTAGGGTAATGATTATAGTCCATTTCCAGCAGCAAAACTCGAAAAACTGCACTCATGGCCTCCTACTTGTCGAGCGCATGAACCTACTTGACGAGTAGGATGAATATATGCATGGACTCGTCGAGTCCCACCATGGACTCGGCGAGTTCACTCAGCAGAATGCAGATTTTTTAAGTTTCTTCAACAATTTGCATCAAGTATCAAGAAAACAAGCCTAGGCTCTGATACAACTGAAGGGTTTTGAGCATTCTAACACTCCTAAGGTGTACATGCAACCCTAGAAACCTTGGATCTATGTTTTACTAAGATACATGCAAATTTGTTTTTCCAAGGTTCTTAACCTAACTAGCATGGCATGGGGAACTTTAAAACATAAAAGCTAGTAGGAGAACATACCTTTCTTGTTGCTTGGATTCTTTGAAAACCTTGTGAGCCTAGAACCTTAAATGTGATGCCTCAAATGCTTCACACAACACCACAACTCTTGGAATAACTTTGAGAAAAGTACACTATCACTCAAAATCGGATAGCCCTCTTGTTCTACACATAGTAGTGCCGATTTTGGTAGCCCATGGGGTCCTTTTATAGCTGTGTCACAAGTAGGGTTACAACATGTAAACCCTAATTGACATGGATTTTCATATTCCATGATCCATGGGTTTATAACCTCCATGGACTATCCATGGATCACTCTATGGGTTTTATCCCAATTCATATAAACCATGGATCATTAGCCCACTATAAAAGAATGGATGATTTACACAATCAACCCCATATGTCTAATTAGTCTCATTTTGATCACTAAATTAATTCTAAATTAATTCTTGATCAATACTAATTAAATAATATTATTAATATATTAGAACTTATAATATATTAATAAACCTTAAGTGTCCTTTCTCTCATTTTGTGTATCCAAGTGTTGCAATGCCATGCAACCCAAATGGACCATGCCAACCGGGTCAAGTACATTCCAGAAATAGTTATGAACTTATACACCTAATCCAACAATCCCATACCCCGAATCAATGACCTGTTCGGCCAACTTCAAGGAGCGAGCTACTTTTCAAAAATCGATCTGAGGTTAGGGTACCATCAGCTGCGAGTCTAAGAGGAAGATATCCCTAAAACGGCGTTTAGAACTCGCTACGGTCACTATGAGTTCGTGGTGATGCCGTTCGGATTGACTAATGCGCCCGCGGTGTTCATGAACCTAATGAACCGTGTATTCCGACCTTACCTAGATAAATTCATGATAGTATTCATCGATAACATACTAATCTATTCACGAAGTAAGGAAGAGCATAGTCAACACCTACGACACGTCTTGGAGACGGTAAGGACAAAGAAGCGATATGTGAAGTTTTAGAAATGCGAATTCTGGATCTGAAAGATGGACTTCTTGGGACACATGGTAAACAAGGAAGGGATACATGTGGATCCTTCCAAAATCAGAGCAACTAAGAACGGGGAAGCGCCAAGGACACCGACGGAAATCCGCCAGTTCTTAGGCCTTGCTGGCTACTACAGGAGGTTCATACAAAATTTTTCCAAGATCGCAAAGCCACTCGCTACCTTGGCTCAGAAAGTAGTGACCTTCAACTAGGAGGATAAATCGGGATATAGGATGTTATTGTTGTATTTTTGAACAAAGGTACCAGTAACTTAACCGTTTGTTAAATTTTCTTTAAGGACAATGTAAATAGGTGCTTACCATTTTTTTGACATGAACCCTTAAGCTTAAAAGGAAAACATTATGAATATTGATTAATTTGTTATTATTTGATTTAATATTTTGTAGTCACAAAACCTACAAGAAAAGGTATACAAATCGCGGTGGTTTAAAAAAGAGGATGAAGATGGGACGTATCGGTATGTAGGTGGATTGTAACATCCATTTTCCAGGTATAAGTCTTTTAGATTTTATTTATTCAAGTTTGAGATGTAGGGGTTTTAACGTGCCATGACGCGAAGATTAGTGTGTCGCGACGCGGCCACGCCACTTAATTAGCGACGCGGTCAGGTATGAAACGTGATATGGTGGCGGTTGGGTTTAAAACCCTAGGTCTCGGGCCTTGTATCTTATTTAAGGGTGCTAACTTTTAGGTTTTTGTGCATTCTCCAACCTCCATCTCCATAGTACAAACCTTAGCCCCTTTGAGTGTTCTTGGTGCTTGTGTGTGTATTTGGAGCATTTTTAGTGAAGTTTCTTGGGAAAGAAAGATCGAGGAAGAGTCTAGAGAATAGATCTACAAGTTTTGCTTCCTTCTCCTTATTTCTGGACCATTTTAAGTATCAAACATCCTTACTTTATTGATTTCCATGCTTAGATCTAGGCTTAGATGATGTTTTGGTTTTTGTTGGTGATATAACTTTGCATTGCTTGGAGTTTGGGGAACTCTAGTGGATGTTGCTATTTAAGTCTCACTTCTGGACCATTTCTTACTAGAAAGTTGAGTTCTTTTCCCATTCCAAGCCATGCATGATCCCCTGGTCCTTTTGTTCATTTAAAAGTTAGGGTTCTAGATCTTGGTTGTTTGGGCTTAGTAGATGAATAAAGTTGATAAATTTATCCATGCAAATCATTAATCGTACCAGATCCGAGCTTCTAAGCTATGGACCTTATACATTAAGAGCTTAATGAGTTAAGTTGTTAGGGTGTAAAACCTGACGCAGTTTCTTGGCTCAATCACGACTCTTTTGACGTTTAGTGATCCCAACACGGTCTATGTGTGGCCACGACGTGAAGAGTCAATTACCATTGACTTTTGAACAGATTGAATTTTGTCAAACTGAAGATTTTAAGTTGTAGTATGATGTTTGACCTCTATGATTTAGGAGGTGCGTGTACGTGATTTTGCGAGACTTCGAGTGTTAGGATGTGGATATGATGTAGTATGCTACTAGACAAGTAGATTAGTTTAGCCGTTGCTTGTTGTTGTTGGATTGTTTATTTGTATGTATGTTATATGTCAACATATTACATGTGAGTGTTAAAGGCGGACTAACTCATAGATGATGACCAAGATACCAAGACGAACCAACTTTATATAGAAGGCCAAGGGACGGACTAGGTTTATGATGAATGCCAAGGGGCGGACCAGCTTTGTGCTAAATGACATTACTTGTATGCACTGTATTTATATTATTGTATGTGGTATTTTAGGGAACTTACTAAGTGTTGGCTTATAGTATTAGATTAAATGTTTTTCAAGTACTTTGTCAGATCGTGGGAAGGGCAAGGCTTGACTGTACATGTACATTGGTATTATGTTTTAAGATTTTTGCATGTTTCTATTTATACTATGATTTGGATATTTGGATTTTGATTATCAAACAATGATTTTCCTCCATGCATTGTGAATGTGTTGAATGAAATATTATCTTTAAAAATGAAAATTTTGGTTTGAAAAAAATGTGACGTTACATGGATATTGGGAATAACGAGGGATTGTAAGTGGGAGGGTTGGCCAAATATATTTGGAGAATTTAGTGGAGAAATTAATGATTCCATTAATAGATCCTGATTTATCCTAAGGTAAATTAGTTCTATCTCTTTTCTTTTCTACATTAAATAAAAAAGTTGAGTTTTTTTTTATCATGTTAGAAAATGCAGGTAGGAGAAAGGGAGTGAGGGACAAAATCTTTATCCTTATGTATGTATGTATTGTTGGTGATTTTAGTGTCACCATGTAATTGTATGTGATTGGAACTAACATGGAAGCTAAGGGGATTCATAATTTGTACTCTAATAAATGTACGGGTTTGTGCGGAGTGCATGCATGTATAAGATCGAATTAGAAGTAGGTTCGATGACAAGTCAGGGGGTTTAGGGCAACACCCCTGGGTCCGGGGTTTCCAAAGGGGCAGCGCCCCTTTGGCGGGGTCCAAGGGAAAGAGCCGCTGACTTACTTCCAAAGCAAACCATGACCGCCAACCCTAAGAGGCAAACCCTAATCTCGTTTGTTATGTAAACGACTCTTCTTTTTTAGAAGATACATATAATTATTAGCTCCCTTTTTCTTCAGATTAACACAAAATCCTTCTAGCAATTTGGCTTACGATTTCTGTGCCTATATTTGTAAGTGTCCTCTTGGATTATCGTAGGCTGAATTTCTTGCAACCCATGCATAGGGTAGAAATATCAGTTCAAAAAGTTTTCACATGATCCAAGGGGTATCCAGATCTCCAACATAAACCCTAACTCCTCCAACATGTATGTATACAACCCAATTCTTCAAGATTCCTAGTGCTTGCTGATAGAAAAACAAATAGGTAACAACAATCTTTGTGTGGGTGGGTGGCGTTGTGATAAAAACAATAACCAAGAAATGAATAAGAAATCAAAAAAGAGATTGAAAAGGAAAATAATCTTGATTTTCAGTAAAATGAAGATGCAGAGCGAATACAATAAGAGAAACCTCCTGCCCAAGCTAGTGTAGAATACTCCAAAATAAAAAAATACTCAATAACCTACTACTCCCATCACTACTCTATTTATTCTATACTTGAGATAATTTTACATAGGGTGCAAAATAGATAATAATATATATTACAATTAAGTCCCCATGTTTACCCATATATTTATATAAGACCCATAACACATTCTCTATTAATACTGTCATCTTGAAGAAGAGGATTTTCCTCAAGCCGAGAGTTAGGAAATTGATTATTTGTTTGCAAGGCATCTTGGCTTCTTTAATTAGAACTTGATGCCATGGAATCAAGCATTTCTTTCCTTTTTCTTGACTCAGGGGTGTTTTCGTTATTTTGAAAGAAAACATTATCGAGTAGTTCAACTTTCTCAGAATGTATCTTGCTTCCATCTATTATACTTATGGCAATATGTACCTTACTGGAAAGTGGGAAAAGATTGAACTTTTTGAGAAAGGGGGAGTCCATGAGTCTGGTACTCTAACACAGATAGGCTTAGAATGAACAGTAACCGAAATTGGAACCAAATCCAAGCATATTTTCATACGCAGTTTAAAGACGGGTAAAAATGTCTTCCAAAAACATTAAACAGTAACCGAGAGTTTCACCTGATTTGGATGGTGGTAATTCAGAAAAAAGTTCATTAAAAAGAGATCCAATAAGCTCACACTCGAATGTAGTAACCTCTTTCTTCCCAAATCCATATTGATATCATGAGACTAGGCATGAAGTACTCTCACAAAGGAGTATGATTCTCAACACCCATTCGTTCAAACACCATTTTTTAGATAGAATTTCATGAGTCATGAGGTTTAAACCATAGTTTTCAAAATTATCGGTAGTCAATTCTGAGATAAATCTGATGCTTTTATCTTACATGTGGGTTTAGAAATTGGATAAAGTATTCTATACATCATAGATAGATTGTAGGTAGACAAAATTCTTCATTTGAATTCTCCGTAAGACACGAGCCCTTGTCTATAAGACAATGATTATGTGTTCCTTCCTTTTTCTCGTTTAGTCTGGTGCGGATTGACATTACGATTAGGGACAGTAATTAATTTTGGCAATTCATTACTAATTGAAACGATATGGTATTATTAGAGGCAGATGCGTAATATGTGAATTTGGCCTAATGGACTGAGAGATCAGGCCACATGGGCTATAGTGCTTATTTAATATGGATTTAGAAGATATCTTACCCTTCATGTTTGGATGTTCTCTCAGATAGGTGATGGCAGTGGCATGTATATTGTGAGATTGATTTACTTCTCGTAGGTGCTCGGTCGGAGTACCCTAACCCAGTTCTTGATGTGTATTTGAGAACCACGGATAAACATTCTAAGCCGTTGCTCATCTGATTGGTTTGGAAGAAAAAATTGTTAGGGATTTGAAATTCTCTATGTATTATTCTACATCCCCTTTCTAATTTAACGATCCTAATCCATCAACTAGAGTGTAATTTTTGCTAATGGTTGGTCCCTTGAAGAATGAAGTTTCCGCCACCATAGTTGGAGAAAACTATTTGCCCGTAGGTCGTTGAAAGCCTTCCATCAGTTTTTCAAGCGATTTGGGTAGGTTATTAAGAACCTCCCTCATCTATCTCACTGAAGTGGTAAGATCCCTGACCTGATCTGATAATGAGTCAGTGTAAGAGGGGCTTTTTTTTCTATGGCAAAATGTCTGCAGTCTGTGGTGGAACATTCATTTCCTTAGATGAATCAAATTAGGGTTTTGAAGGGTCAAAAGGTTTGAATTTGGTGAAAAATGGGTCCTCACGATGTGAGGAGGGCCGCATGAAGATTTCATCCGGGATTGAGCTCACGATGTGAGGAATAAGAGCTCACGACGTGAGGAGCGCTGCAGCCCAATCCTATAAACTTTTAGGGTTTACCACGTATTTAAGCCCCCATTATCTCGGTTTTAGGGTTCATTTCTTAGCCTCCACCTTCCCCTAACTCAGAAAACCCTAACCCTAGTCCATCTTGGTGATTTTGGATCCATTATAGTGTTTTGGTGGCTAGAAGAAGAAGAGGAAGAGGTTCTAGAGTGTTGGCTCAGCAAGGAGGTTTTATCATCATCATCTTGTGCACATTTTGGACCATTGTAAGTATCTAAGATCCAATCTTTATGAATACAAATTACTAGCATGGGTTCCATAAAGTTAGCAACTTTTGGGTCATTGATTTGAGTTTTGGTGAAGTTTGGGGCTCCAAGTTTGAGTCTTGATCTCATTTTCCTCACGTTTGGTCGAGTAAGAGTTTGGTTCATGCATTGGACATGCATCACTGAAAAGCTTCGATTTTTATCATCTTTTGGGTAAAGGAAGAATTCCTAGAAAGTACCAAGTTATTGATGAAAGGATTAAGAGCTTAATGTTTTAAGTTGGTCTGTTTAGATCTCACGACATGAGGTTTAGGACCTTCGCGTCGTGAAGAAGTCGTCCATCTTGTCTATTTTGTCCGGATTAGGTCACGAAGTGTGACAACCGTCAAATTCTGGTCAAGTCAAGTCAAATAAAGTCAACAAGTCAAACCGGTCAACTCTACTAACTCTTGTACACTAGGGTTTATGTTATGTAATTACTGTACAACTCGCTATTCTAATGAGAAATCATCAAATGAAAAGTTCGTATATCTAGATTTCCTTAACCAAAAACTATGGTAAGTAATGAACCAAAGCGATAAAACACTATTGCATACTCATCGGGAGTGTGTAAGATCCTTAAACATGGCTTAACGGGGTTTACGGACCTTGCGTTGCGAAGCCGGACACTCAAAAAGGTCAAAAAAGAAGCCTCTCCCAATCTCTTTCACTCTATCTCTCTCTATTAAAAATCTCTCCCAAATCTCTCTCAAAAGTTCCTTTAACTTGTTGTAATCATTCGGGTCATCCCTCTAGGGACCGAACTGCTGAAGAACCGAAGCCATGAGGACCGAACCCGAAGTGATCAGGACCGAACCCGAGCTTCGCCTCGCACCAGGAACCGAACCCGAGCTTCGCCTCTAGCTTTCGGACCGAACCTTCTCTTCTTCGCCTTTGCCCCATTTCGCTCCTGACCACCTTCGCCTTCGGGTCCAGCAGCACTAGGGACCGAACCTCGGCCCAGTACTGAGAAGCTTCGCAGACTTCGCTTTTCTTCCCGGTTTTCGACTAGTTTTGCGTTCTAAGCCCGATTTTAATTATTTTAACGTGGGGTTTTCACCCAAAAGCATATTTTAACATATAAAACCCCTTACTTCACGAATAATCACGTTTTTGAGTGTAAATCTTATCCAAGAAGAGTGGGTGAAGTACTTGAGGTGGAGTGTTGACTTTACTTTAGTTTATGACACAAGCAACCACCCACACCCACTCCATGACCAGCCCACACCCCCCACCATACCTGGTCATTCATAGTCCTTTTCCCATCATTTCCCAACCCCATTCCTTGTCTAAGGCTGAAATCTATCCTCTCTCCTAACATTTTCTCTCATTATCTCATTCTTCCACCAAAGATCAAACACATTTTCTCTCTCAATTCTCTCACTAAAATTCGAGATTCAAGGGCTTTCTTCCAAGCTTTTCTTTCACTTTTGGTAAGTATATTCATCCTCCATATGATTATTTCACTTCCTTCTACTCCAATCATAGTTTTTCTTACACAAACTCCATCATATTTGTGTTAGATTCTCGAAATCTTCAAGGCATCTTCTTAGTGTTCTTGGGTAGAACACTTCTTTTCTTCAACATCCATCCACTAAGAACACACAAGGTGAGTTCATACCCCTATCTTTTCACGTTTTCTTAAGTTTTAAGGGGGGTAATACAAGTTAAAACACCAAGAACACAACTAAACTCAGTTAACAGCTTTCATCAGAAAAGTTTAACTCCATTCACGGACTGTTTTGGTCAACTTAAACATTTTAGTTTTGAAAACTGTATTAGGTGCAAATAGTTCAGGTTCATACCTTTAAAATTACTACTTGCACATCTCCATACGATTTTTCTACAATTTATGGTGATTTTTACAAAACTGCCTATCATTTCAAGAACAAATCCGGACCAGTCTGTGATTAAGTACTTTTTTCACATAGGTTGGAGGTCACTAAAAATCATAATAAAATTTATGAACAAACTAGACTCATTTTCAAAACTCTCAGAATTTACAGATTCTGATTTGGACCTTTGATGATTTTTATATAAATTTTCTAAGAACAGTAATAGAAATGTTAATACTAGAAAAATGCTATCAATTTCATTTGCACCTTGTAACTTGTTGAGCAAGGTGGGTATCATCATGTGAATACATGTTTTTACATTATATGTCATTTCGTCTTCGTGTATTGACATACCTCAGAAAACCAATGGACTTTACCTTCACAAGTATGGTAATTAATTTATTGTTATAAACAAAGTTCACATCCATTGTATACAAACATTTGATAAACTATGGAATTACAGTTTATGTTGCTTCTACATTATAAACGATTATCATAAACTATAATAGGTATAGTTTATGTTTCATTACATTTCAAACTCTTTACCTAAGGTTTTCAGTTCACGTAAATCTGTTAATGAATAAATTTGTGAGACATTCGCTTCGCGTTACATCCAAGTAACAAAATCAAAAGTCATGTAAATTGTAACTAGAGTCTCTTGTAGGGAGAACGTGATAGTTGTGTATAGATCTATATTGGGTCTGACAAACCCACACCTGAGCTGCATGCAACAGTTAGACCGGCAGGTCTGTGGTGACAAGTGTCATTTAACTTACGACGCCTAAAGAACGTCGTATTACGAGGTCGTCTGAGTCATAGTATGGTTATAATAACTCACATGTGGTATTAACAAAACATAAGATTTACGGGTTTTACTTCTAAATTTAACGGGTTTATGTCGATTTAAACTTGCATAAATTTCTTTAAGTATGGTAAAATACTTGTACACTTCAGTCTTGACTTTTAAGACTACAATGCATTACATAAGAAAATATGGGATCTTTCTTGAACAAACATCATTTTTACAAGAAAAGGATTTTAGCATCACCTTCAAAAGCTTATGAACTCACCAACTTAATTGTTGACACTCTTTCAAAATTACTTGTATTCTCAGGAAATCAATAAACAGGAAATCAAGCGCTTTTGAGGATGGGACGTTAAGACGTCAAACATTTCATTTTTGTCAACATAATGTAATTGATTTGGAAACATGTAAGCTCATACAATGATGTAACTTTTTCAATTATATTTATGTTGGTTGTGTTTACTTTGATCACTATTGCAAATTGATGTTATGATACTATACATGAAGTCCTCCACCCCTGGACGTTTCCGCCATCCTTGGTTTGGGGGTGTGACAGATTGGTATCAGAGCACGGTTTATAGTGAATGAAGTATATCAAACCACATAACATATACAAACTATAAACACATTTGGGACTAAAAGTCTCTGATTTGAACATTTTTCAATTGGTTATACTTTTAGAAAATAAATAGTTTTCTTGTTTAAAGTATACATACATGCTCGCATAGTGTCATAACTAGGGAGAACATAAAGTAAAAGAAGAGGAGTTGAACACTATGAATATGCCTTGGTATGTGTAATCAGTTTTGGGAGGGATATAGCCTGATCAACTATATCTGTCCGAGAAGTGACTTACACATACCGGGGGATAGTCATAATGGGTAACAAATCTAACAACCTAACTTCACTCCACAAAGAATGCTCTAAGAACCAAATTTAAACACTTAAAATACTATAGGAGTATTTTATGTTGCTATAGCGCAATATTATTATTAGATCCGTTACATGCTTCTTACACCCCTATTCTCGCACAGACGACATGGCATGATTCCACCTACCTGGAGACCCTTACTTTCCTAATGAGGGAAACGCTGGATGGCTCGAGGCAGAACCCGAGGAAATGATCGATGAGGATCATGAGGAGGACCCGGAGGAGGTTGACGAAGAAGAGGAACCCGAGGAGGAAGATGAAATGGAGGACGAAGAAGAAGAATCCGAAGAGGAAGAAGAAGAAGAGCCAGAGGAGGAAGTCATCAACCCTCCTTACATCGCCAGGGTGCCTGCGAACCGCTTTGGCTACAACGGGCCCGAACCTCGTTGGGTAACAGTGATCGAGCGATGGAGCCGTCAGCAACGACAATGATCACCATTTGGTGATCAACGAGGTTACTACGACCTCAGCCACGGGGGACCAGCTGACAGAGCGCTTCCAGTCATGACTCAACAGATAACAAACATCGATGATCGCGGTAGAGCGACGACGGACCAAATTCGGGAGCTGAGTGCCAATATAGAAGCTACTACTACCCGCACCAGAGACCTCGAGAGAGACTCCTACTTCAGGGACCAACTCATCAAGGACCTTCTCGCTGCTCGAGCAGAAGCAAGGGAGTATCAAGAAAAATACTTGGCACTCGAGGAAAGAGTGATTGCAGCCGAGCGACGATTGGCTAAACTCCAGGGTGCATCAACCTCGTCCCAAGCACTACCCGGGGCCGATGACCGTGAGTAGAACTCGTTCTACTCGCACGTCCTCGTAGAGTAGGTTTATGAGTATGCGTTGGTACTACTCTTTTTGCATGTAAGCTAACCCTGCGATTAAGTGATTACACTACTCAAGGGGCTATGTTATGCCAAAATTTTCCGTTACATTGATGTAGACCTGCTTAAAGGTCAAATTCTCCTAAACAATATGTATCAAATTATATCAATGAAATTGGCATGTATTTTATTTCATTGCAAGTTTATAATAAATCTCATAGCATGACAGTGCAAACAATTTACTTTCGGTGTTTCTGAGATTCTTAATGTACACCTCCTGGTTAGTTATGATTGTGAGACGATCGACTTAGAAATGGTGAGTCCGCCTTAGGTTCTGTTCCTTGTTTGGTTGTGGGCCTAGGATAGACTCATTAAGTTCAACGGCCTATTGGACCATAATCACAAATAACTGGTGTGCATCGAGTGATCATAGGAAAGGACCAGGCATGACCAAAGATTACAGAATTACATTTGGGTCACTACTAAATTCGGGGAGTTCGAGTGCAAGAACTTTCTTCATAAATCATTTCTGAATGTTTTAAGTCGGGTCATATAACAAATAATCAAATTCAATAAACTCCGACTTACAATTGAAGACTTACCGATTTTTCGTCTTTATAACTTTTGACAGAACTATGCCGCCAAGGAAAAAACCCAGACCTTCCGGCAGCACAACACCACCTCCGCCGCCGCCACCTCCACAATTTGATTCCGTGATGTTCCAGGCTGCAATAACAGCAGCCGTGGCGGCCGCAATGTCGCAGATAGGGACGAACGGTGCTGGTGGTTCTGGATCAGGTGCTACGCACTCTAACCACGGGGATAGTACGGGGCGTACAAAAGAGTGTTCTTACAAAGACTTCACGAATGGCAAACCTAATTTTTTCAATAGAAGCGGGGGAGTGGTCACACTAATGCAATGGTTCGAGAGGACCGAAGCAGTTTTCAAAATCTGTGCTTGTCCCGAAGCAAGCAAATTCAAGTATGCGCCATTCACTTTCACTGGTAAAGCTCTCACTTGGTGGAATGGCCGAGTTAAGTCACTTACTCCTGCAGTGGCTAACTCTATCAGCTGGGAGGACTTGAAAGCTTTAATGCTAAAGGAATATTGCCCGAGGGGCGAAGTGAAAAAACTTGAAGAGGAACTCTGGAACCTCAAGATGTCGGGCACAAACCTTGAAACGTATACTACCCGATTCAATGACATCGCACTCCTCTGCCCAGCAATGGTCACTCCAGAAGAGAAGAAGGTGGAACGATACCTCTGGGGGCTATCATCCCAGATTCAAGATAGTGTGCTGGCCTCGAAGCCCACTACTTTTGACAGTGCCAAGGAATTGGCACAACAACTCATCGATCATAGAGCCAGCCACGGTATTGTTACCACCACCCATGATCAAGCTAAAGGGGGGACCAATAAAAGAAAATTATGGAACACCAAAAAGAAGCAGTCGGTGCCAGACTCCTCCAAAAAGCAACAGACAGTTGCTGTCCGTGCTGCCACTACTCCTGCCACTCCAGCACCACCGAGGCAATATGCCGGAAACCTTCCCAAGTGCAACAAGTGTAACTTCCACCACACCGGTGCTTGTCGGGAAATGCACTGCAAAAATTGCAACAAGATGGGGCATACTGCTCGCTTCTGTAGGACGCCAGCCTAACGAATCACTCAAGTCGCCAATACGGGGGCAAGTCAAGCCTGTTACGGCTGCGGGGAGACAGGGAACTTCAAAAGAAACTGCCCAAAAGCACAAACCCCTAATGCTGGTGGCGTGGGGAGGGTCCTGGCTATAGGACATGGAGAAGCAATCAAGGATCCCACGGTGGTCACTGGTACGTTTCTTCTCAATAACTCATATGCATGCATACTCTTCGATAGTGGAGCAGAGAGGAGTTTTGTGAGCCATCAATTCAAACATTTACTTAAGCAAGATCCCCAATTACTAAAAGACACATACGTCGTAGAAATGGAAAATGGAAAGGCGGAGCGCGCTAGTGATATATACTCAGGGTGTACCCTCACTCTAGGTAATCATTCATTTAAAATCGACCTAATGCCGGTAACAATAAAAAGTTTCGACATAATCATCGGCATGGATTGGTTAAGTTCTCATCGTGCCAACATTCTATGTTACGAAAGGGCCGTCCGCCTCAATCTGCCAAGTGGCGAAACCCTTCTCGTCTACAGTGATAAACCCAATGCAAACTTACAAATCATCTCTTGCATCAAGGCTCAAAAGTATCTCCGAAAGGAATACCACGCCTTCTTAGCCCACATAGTAGATAAGAAACAAGAGACGAAGGATATCAAAGACATTCCAGAAGTGTGCAACTTTCCCGACGTATTCCCTGATGACCTTCCAGGCGTACCCCTCGCACGGCAAGCCAAATTCCGAATCGACTTGGTCCCCGGAGCTACCCCAGTTGCCAAAGCTCCATACCGCTTAGCACCGGTAGAAATGAAAGAATTGTCCAGTCAATTGAACGAGCTGTTAAGCAAAGGGTTCATCAGGCCGAGATTTTCACCTTGGGGAGCGCCGGTCCTGTTTGTAAAGAAGAAGGATAGATCTTTTCGCATGTGCATCGACTACCGCGAGTTAAATAAGCTTACCATCAAAAACCGATACCCTCTACCCCGAATCGACGACCTCTTCGACCAACTTCAAGGAGCAAGCTACTTTTCAAAAATCGACCTGAGGTCGGGTTACCATCAGCTACGAGTTCAAGAAGAAGATATCCCAAAGACAGCCGTCAGATCTCGCTATGGGCACTACGAGTTTGTAGTGATGCCCTTCGGGTTAACCAACGCACCTGCGGTATTCATGGACCTGATGAATCGAGTGTGTCGACCCTACTTAGATAAGTTCGGGATCGTGTTCATCGACGACATTTTGGTCTACTCACGAAGCAAGGAAGAGCACCGCCAACACATGCGACAAGTGCTAGAGACGTTGAGAGCTGAGAAGCTTTATGCTAAATTCTCTAAGTGCAAATTCTGGATCCGAGAAGTGGATTTCCTTGGTCATGTGGTCAGTGAGAGACGGATACATGTGGACCCCTCCAAAATCAAGGCAATCGAAAACTGGTCAGCACCTACAACACCAACGGAAATCCAACAATTCTTGGGGCTTGCTGGATACTACCGAAGATTCATCCAAAACTTCTCCAAGATCGCTAAACCGCTCACCACCTTGACTCAAAAAGGTGTGATGTTTAAATAGGAAGATAAACAAGAAGCTGCCTTCCAAACGTTAAAAGAGGCTCTGTGCAGCGCACCGGTCTTGTCTCTCCCAGAAGGAACCGAGGATTTCGTGGTATATTGCGATGCTTCGATCAAGGTCTCGGATGTGTACTCATGCAGAGAGGTAAGGTCATCGCTTATGCGTCAAGACAAATTAAGACACACGAGGTTAATTATACTACCCACGACCTTGAATTGGGAGCAGTAGTGTTCGCCCTAAAGATCTGGAGGCACTACCTCTACGGTACAAAGTGCACTATCTTCACCGATCACAAAAGACTTCATCATATCCTCAATCAAAAAGAGCTCAACATGCGGCATAGAAGATGGGTGGAGTTGCTGAACGACTACGAGTGTGAAATTCGCTATCATCCGGGCAAGGCAAATGTTGTAGCCGATGCCCTAAGCAGAAAGGAATATTCGGGTCGCCGGGTGAAGTCATTAACGATGACGATCCATTCACACCTGTCCACACAAATCAGGGAAGCTCAATTAGAAGCCTTGAAACCAAAAAATGTGACAGGCGAGGGATTGAGAGGGATGGATAAGAACCTAGAAGTCAAGGATGATGGAGCTCGTTACCTCATGAACCGGATTTGGACACCGAAGTTTGGTGGGTTCCGAGACGTTGTCATGAACGAAGCACACAAGACTCGATATTCCATCCATCCAGGTTCGGATAAGATGTATCTAGACCTCAAGAAGTTGTAATGGTGGCCGAACATGAAAGCTGAAATTGCTACCTATGTGGGCAAGTGTCTGACTTGCGCCAAGGTCAAGGTAGAATATCAAAAACCCTCAGGACTACTACAACAGCCTGATATACCTGAGTGGAAGTGGGAACGAATAACCATGGACTTCATAACCAAGCTACCTAAGACGTCGGGCGGGCTTGATACCATATGGGTGATCATAGACAGACTGACCAAATCAACGCACTTCCTTCCGATAAAGGAAACCGACAAGATGGAGAAGTTGACTAGAACATACATCAAAGAGGTTGTACGACTGCATGGCGTGTCGATATCCATTATCTCTGACAGAGATAGTAGATTTACATCGCGGTTTTGGCAGTCTTTACAGAAATCCTTGGGGACTAGGCTTGACATGTGTATGGCCTACCATCCACAAACCGACGGAAAGAGCGAGCGAACCATACAAACGCTAATAGACATGTTGATAGCCTGTGTGATAGATCTTGGTAAAACATGGGATACCCATTTACCACTTACCGAATTCTCCTACAATAACAGCTATCACACTAGCATTAAGGTCGCTCCATTCGAAGCTCTTTATGGTCGCAAGTGTCGATCCCCCCTGTGTTGGGCAGAAGTGTGGGTCGGGATCCGATTATTGATGGATGATTATTTTGGTGATTGATAGCGCGGGGATCTTAGCGGGACAATAGCCAAAGATTCTTTCTATGAGATTTGGCAGTGTGAGGTGAGTCTTCTCACCATATCCATGGGTCGAAGGCACTAATGTCGGCCCATTACTTGTTATGTGGAATGATAATTGTCTTTGTGATACTTGCTTGGAAGACCTTGGGAGTAGCCCATGGCATTTGTATGGAAGACCATGGGGTAGCCCATGGCATTTGAATATCATACCATAAGGGCAACCCATGGCATTTTGTCACACCCCGAAACCGAAGGCGGAAACGTCCCGGGGCGGAGGACGTCATGCATAGTATCACAACAGTTGTATCATAGTAAGCATAGTAAACACAACCATTACATTATAATAAGAATATTTACATTGTTCAAAAACATGGTTTATACATGACAGTATATATAGCAAAAGTAAAAGATTTGACTTCAGGATGTTCCATCTTCTCCAAAAGTTGGCAAAAGTACCTGCCTACTGATGCCCTGAGAATACAAGCAGTTTTAAAATATCAGCATAAAGCTGGTGAGTTCATAAGCGGTTAATTCTGGTGAAAGGAATGTTTCCTTGATACTTTGAAAAGTTGTTTCCCAAGAAAATCCCATATTTGCTTATGAAAGAGTTTTGATTATCCATTAGTAACACATTAAACAGACTATTTATGAAAGATTAAGTTATTCCAGAAAATCCCATATTTTCTTAAGGGTTGATAGTTGATTATCCATACGCGAGTATCTACCATACTCGGACAACAGTTTTCTTTTCGAAGCTCTGGTTACACCCAAAGGAGTATATTAGTCATATTTTCGAAGCTCTGGTTACACCCAGAGGAGTATATTAGACGTATTTTCGAAGCTCTGGTTACACCCAGAGGAGTATATTAGTCGTATTTTTGAAGCTCTGGTTACACCCAGAGGAGTATATTAGAAAAGTAAATTCTCGTTACCTAAGTTGTGAGTGCCATAACCGTACTTTGACTGGATAAGGCACGAACAGGGGCCAGTATCTTTTTAAGACTTTGTCACCCCTGAACCTAACGGTTCCGCTGTAGCTAGCAGCGAGGGTGCGAGATAGTCAGTCCCATACAGATCTATACACAATAGTCACGCTCTCCCTCCAAGAGATTCTGGTTATAAGTCGTAGTCCTCCACTCACGAATCCGGGGGAGTGTTACCAAGGACATGTCTCAAACTTAGCCTTACGAATTTACAAGTAATAGTACGAAAATCCTGTTTATGATTTGCATGAATCCTTTATGAGACAATACATATTATGATAAGATTCACCAGTTCCTTGCTTTAGATTTGAAAACTGTTTCTACGAGTTGATTTCTTAATCGAGTGGTAAAACGGTTTTCTGTGTTAAAAGCATACTGAACATATAATTATTTTAAATTGAGCACAAGTTTCCTTGTACTTTTTGCTTGTATTCCCCCCCCCCTTGAAAACATGAAAATTTTGGAAAAGTCTAGGGGTATGAACTCACCGATTGACGTGGGATCTGAGTGTAAGTTGCTAGGAATTTTTGAGTGTCAATAAAAGCCTTGGACACAAACGGATCCTATTTAGCATGAAGAAGTTCATATATATACATTAAGTGAGGGCATAACACTATTCGTTATGGAAGGAAACCACCTTAGGGACTAGGAAAAACTTAAAACTAAGTGTTAGAATCACATGTGATTGAAAATGGGGAGTTTACGGTCGAAAAAGAGTTTACGGTTCATGGGCTTACGGTCCATGAGTTTACGGTCGTAAAAGGGGTTTACGGTCCAGGTGTTTACGGTCGTAAAAGGGGTTTACGGTCCAAGTGTTTACGGTCGTAAAAGGGGTTTACGGTCCAAGTGTTTACGGTCGTAAAAGGTGTTTACAGTCCAAGTGTTTACGGCCGTAAACACTTCGACGAGAAGTGTGATTTTCGGTGTTTCAAGGCCCTTTCTAGTCTTCTGGAAGTGTTCTAAGCTTAGTTTCTATGTTTAGGAGGGTGTTGTGGCAACTTTGTGCCACTTAAATAGAGTTTACGGTCAAGGGAGATTGCCTTGACCGTAAACACCCTTCTGGTCATGATTTCTAGATGTTAACAAGTGATTCTTGTACCCAACAAGCTAAGGGTAGAGTACTTACGAAATAGAAGCTTGAAAGGGTGGTTAGAGTCCCAAAAACACTAGTGTGTGTTCTTGGTGAAAGAGAAAATCTAGAAAAATGATGAGATTTATGAGCTAAGAACATGGATTTGCCACTAGAAATGAGATAGAAACATAATCAAGGTGAAGAATCACTTACATTCTTGAGGATCTTTGAGAAAAATCGAAGTTTGTAGAGAGAGAGAGAGAGAGAGAGAGAGAGAGAGAGTAGAGAGAGAAAGCCTTCTGGAGTGTGAAAAGTGAGAAATGGAGGCCACTCATCCCTTATATGGGGGTGAGTTTACGGTCAGGAGGTGGGGGAGGGTTTACGGTCGTAAACAGTGTTTATGGCCGTAAAAAAAGTTTACGGTCGTAAACTTTTTTTACGGCCGTAAACTCCTTTTGAAGAGTCGTTTGGCCCGAATGCTATGTTTCGACTTAGAAAACTTCGTTTTCAAATACTGAAGTCGATCAAACTGAGTTTAGAATATTCCGCTAGACTAAAAATTATACTAACGTGAACGGAAATAAATTCGAAAAGATTTATTTAAATGTAAAGTCCTTCCTAAACTATCAAATTTGACAGAATTAGATAAGAATCCAAATTTGATTAACGGAAATTTAGTAAGGATAACGGAAAAGTTTCGGGTTGTCACACATTTCAAGGAAAGACCATGGGGGTAGCCATGACATTTTAGGGAAAAGTCCACGAGGATATCCCATGGCAAATGTATGTGTGGTATGTTGTAGTTTGGGGAACTCACTAAGTTTTGTGCTTACGATTTTCAGTTTATGTTTCAGGTACTTCGTTTTTCAAAGGGAAGAGCTCGGGATGATTGCAGGGCACACACCACTCGATTCCGCATCTGTGATTTACTCTGATAATGATGATGTATTGATAAAACTTTGATTACCTTGGTTTTATGAAGATGATATGATTTAACGGTTTATTAATTCAAAAAAGAAAAAAAATTATGGTGATATTTTTGGGACGTTACAAATTGGTATCAGAGCCTTGGTTTGAGGGATTCAGACATACTCTCGGGTGTGTATGAACTCAAACTGATGATTTGGTAAAGTTTTCAAAAAGAAAAATATTTTTAAGAAAAGGGTTTTCTAAGATAAGAAAGGGTGTGGTGCGTGAAATCAGCCGAGCTCAAGTAAGTTTTTCCCAAAATATCCATACATGTTATCTGATATGGGTTGATTTATGAATCTGTGAATCGCATACTAGTTAAGGGTAAGGATCTTCTCAGTGCTTGCATGATAAAATGCTAGGAGAGATGCCTTGTATGCCTATTGTATGAGCTTGTAGCCTTGCATGCCAGTTCGGATTAGTCAGTGATAGATTGGCCTGATATGTGATGCCTTGTAGCCTAGGGAGCATTGGATGCTATGTTGGAATGGGAATATCTATTAGTATCAATAATTGCTAAGTGTATGCTATAAAAACTATATACGGTTAGGATCTTATAGCCCTATCATGACTGATTCGGCCTTATTTCTCGCTCCTTGTTTGGTTGTGGTCCTAGGGTAGACATATTTATTCGACAGTCTATTTGATCAAGTATTGTGTATAATTTAAATGCATAACGCAACCGACAGTGAGAGTGGAAGTTCCTAGCTTGAGTTGTGGTATGTGAGATTGGAATGTTATTGCACGAATGTTGTTTTCTTTATGCTTTGTGGAACTCTTAAGTGATGTGAGTTAGCTACTAAGTGAATATATTAAGTCACATGTGACAAAGGGTGAATAATCTCAGAGTGATGGATTTGACCCTATTGCGCATCTCTCATTTGAGTCTAACAGTTGTAGGGATGAGTCTGTTTCGCATGTGATTGTATTCATGAGGTAGGTAGCTGACGTTATAGGGAGTTCTTTAGTAGCTGATGGCAGGATGAGGTCGGGAACCTAGGAAAGCCTATGAAGTGATTCAATGAGTTTAGTTGTGCTATTTAGCGATCATGTGGAGTATCAGTTTGATAAGGTGACTTAGAGGATTTGGGATGATTCTTGAGGAAAGTATGGATAGGTGTGGAAGGTAGTATTGGGCTCGTACTACTGAAAACACAGCATCCATACTCGAATCGGGGAAAGTTTCAAAAAATATAGGGAGCCTATGGGATGAGGATTCTTGGGCATGTTCTGATCATGTGTGTGTTGTTTTTCAGTATGGTGATGAGCTTTCAGGAAGGAGGTTCGGGTTCGAATTCAGCCTCAGGTGCAGGTGTTGAGCCGATCGATGAGCACATGCGGCAGTTCATCACGTCGGAGATTACCTGCGTCATTTTGGAATGGACTCCTGTGATCTTTGGTTCAGTCAAGGAAGGGATTTTGGAGCTCTTGGATGGTCGTCTCGGGGCCTTTCGGGCCGAGATTGTAGCAGGGAAGTTGGGGGGCTCATATGGGGCCCAAAGCTTGTGGATCCCTAGAATCCTTCAGGAAGGAGGATCCTATTGTTAGCTCTTGTTATTTGGGATCGGAGGTGGGTTATGTACCATGTTTTCATGAGGTTCGATCCCATGATTAGATTTCCTCTAAGGTTTCGCGATCTTTATGCGAGGAGTTACCTGTCATCATTGGGCGTGTCGCTGATAGATTGGTCGCCGGGTTCGGGGTTCAGACCTTGGTTGTTCAGACGGATGATGGGATGGTCGAGGTAAATCAGGAGCAGGAGATTGAATTGGAGCACCTGGGAAGAGGGAGCCAGAGCATGTGTAGGCAGTTGAGGGTCCTGCGAAGAGACCCGAGACTTCAGATCAGTGATTAAGGGGCCAGTACGGTCGGGGTTAGTACAGCACATGTGGGAAGCAGCATGATGGGGTTTGTCGTTCTAGGGGCATGGGCTGCTACAAGTATGGAAGGGTTGGCCACGTCATTCAGGATTGTCCTCAGGGGGCAAGCCCATTATGTTTTCGCTGCAATCAAGTGGGCCACAAGAAGGCCAAATGTCCGATGTCGATGGGTGGAGCAGTGAGTGCACCTGCAGGTATGTTATCTTTTGTTGGGAGGAGCCGAGGATTGTAGTGTCAGTCAGGGGAGACCAGGGTTCCATAAGGTGCTATTGCAGGTATGCTATCTTTTGCTTTCGTTTTGTTTATTGTCAGAATTTATATTGCTTTGGAGTTTTGCTTGGATTTGGGTGAGCATTATCTCTGGTTTGGTTCTCTTCTATTGTATGGGTTATATCATCAAGAGCGTTATGCCATTTTTCATGCCATGAATCATTAGTGGGTCGTATCTTGTTGAACGGATATCAGTTTGTTCGGTTGTGTTCCGGTTCTTTGATGGGCCAATTCAGGGGTATCGATCGGAAGGTCTATGGTTGGATTACTAGGATAATTCCGTAATGAAGTCAGAGTTCAATTGTGTTAGCATTTGATCGGGTGGGATCGACGGTCTTCTATGGAAGAACCTTCGGGTTCAATTACTACCGTTGCTAGGGAAGGAGCGGTAGCGAAAAGATGGGGGTGACAGTCGCATGAGTTGTTTGGTCATTAGAAGTTCCAGGGGAATTTTTATTATCGCAAGGATTGTATATGGTTAGAATTCAGAGATTTTTTTTAGGATGGGAAGTTGGGGTGAAGATTCTCCAGTTAAGAGCAAGGGTTATGGTCTTTATTCACCATCAGAACGGACTTAAGGGTTGGGTGTTGTATCGTGAGCATCGTTTAGAGTTATTGGGTTGTTGGGATCTCGGGGAGTATCTATCTGGATTTCAGGGGTTCGGCGATCATCAAGATCAGTTAGTAATGTAACGCTAGTAATTGTAAGCGCGGGTCATAGTCGGTTCATGTATATGAAGATAAGACGGATTGGGAATCCATCGAATTTTATGGGATGAGAGAGATTCGGCGAATCCAAATGGGGGAGAATCGATCCGAATTTTCGGGAGTTGGATGGAGTGTGGTACTAGGGCAAATTTCATATCCCGGTGAGGAGAAGAGATGACCCGAGTGGCCGTCTGGATTGAAGTTGTGTAAGTTGGGAGTCAGGAAACTTCCAACAGTTAGTCGGCATCTTCTTTATAGTAGGCTTGTGAATGGTTCCAGGTTGAAGGTTGTGTTAGAGCCTCACTGCTTGTTCTTGTTTGATGAAGTATTTAGGGTTCAAAGCATGACCCAAATGCCTGATTGGAATTCAGTTGGATGCGGGTTCGAATCAGGATAATTGGGGATGAGATGGTTTGAATGTGGTAAGACCATGGGTGGTAACCATGGTTGGTTAGAAGTGTTGTAAGACTGCGATGGAATTTTAGCACTCACCAGTTTGAGGTAGCCTATCGCTGAGGTAGTCATGAGTATAAAGAAGGATCATTTTGTGCCTTGTGCAAGACGGACAAGAGTGTCAGAGTGCATTTCGCTGTTTTAGGTTGAGGACCATTGGGGTCCGAGACGGAGTCGGGCCTGTGTAGCTCTAGTTGGGTGGGACCCGTGGGCGAGGCCCGCTCCATGTTATAGTTTGGATAGGACCCAAAGGGTGAGGTACGTGTGTTTATGACAATGAAATAGGAACCTAATGGAGACCGTTGGGTCGAGGTATTAGATTCTGGTTTGCAGGTTTGAGTATGTTGTTAGTGAGTGGCGTAAGGGGGATGCTTAGGTTAGGGTATCCTTGCCTTTTGGATCCTTGGGAACCTGGTGGCTAGACCAGGTGTGAGTCAGGTGGATTCAACGATGGTTTGGGAATCTTTATATACTAGGTTAGTGAGGGGTTGCCATGAATCAGAAGATTTCGGGTGAAATGCAAGTTTAGATGCTTGGATTTCGAGTTATGAGCTATGTACCGAGTTGGTTTTGTGGGAAATCGCATTGGAAATCACGAGTGTTTATGTGCAAGGTCTTCATTTTAGTAGGATATGAATTAAGGAATCTGTATACTAAGGGTATCAGTTGAAGGGTTCAGGGTTAAAGAATGTTCTCAGTTTTGATGGTAGGTCGGGCTCTTATGATTGTGTTTTGGATTGCTTCTACCTGTGTGGAGGTCAGACAAGTGTGGAATTTCGGGATCCTTGCAACGGTGTGTTGCTTCGGCTGTTAAAGGAAACAGTCTCTTATTCATCACTAGAAGGTTTATCTCCCAGTTTGTCTTGTGTTGTTCATTATATTCATGGAAGTGTTATCAACAGGATGAGCCTTCTCTTAAGGGAATATCTAATCCCTTTGGTCAAGTCAAAAGTTTTCGGCAACAGTGTATGGTCTGTGATTCTGTTTTCAAGTGGGAACCTCACATAATCAGAAGTTGAATAGTCAAATGGAAGGCCAATGGAATGGAATTAGCAATGGTTTAGTATGGGCGGTCTGTCGGGGAGTCCGACCGATTCGAGGCTTCGGATTTCAGGTTGAGTAGAAGTAGTTAGTCTATGAGGGGATTAATTTAATTTGAGAAAGGATTTGTTCTTCGTTGGGTTTTGGGAGCTCTGCTAAGGCTGGATTCGGTAACCTTTGGGAATGTCGTTTTATGCTCAGGGTTGTGGCTGAGTTGCTCAGGCTGTCTGGTGTGTATGGGATGGTAAGGAATGATTTCAAGGACGAAATCTAATTTTAGTGGGGGAGAGTTGTAACATCTGTTTCCATGGATGAATCAAATTAGGGGTTCGAATGGTCAAAAGGTTACAATTTGGTGAAAAAGGGGTCCTCACAACGTTAGGCATGGAGGCTCACAACGTGAGGAGGGCCGCATGAAGATTTCATCTGGGACTGAGCTCACCACGTGAGCAATAAGAGCTCACGACGTGAGGAGCGCTGCAACCCAAGCCTACAAACTTTTAGGGTTTCCCACGTATTTAAGCCCCTTTATCTCGGTTTTAGGGTTCATTTCTCAGCCTCCGCCTTCCCTTGACTCAGAAAATCCTAACCCTAGTCCATCTTGGTGATTTTGGATCCATTTTAGTGTTTTGGTGGCTAGAAGAAGAAGAAGAAGAGGTTCTAGAGTGTTGGCTCATCAAGGAGGTTTTATCTTCATCATCTTGTGCATATTTTGGACCATTGTAAGTATCCAAGATCCAATCTTTATGAGTTCAAATTGCTAGGTCTAACTTATAAGCTCCTTTGATCATGTTTGGGTGGGATTTCTTGAATGGGGTCCATAAAGTTGGCAAATTTATGGATCATTGACTCATTCTCTTCATTACAGTCTTTGGATTTGAGTTTTGGTGAAGTTTGGGACTCCAAGTTTGAGTCTAGATCTCATTTTCCCCAGTTTTGGTCTAGTAAGAGTTTGATTCATGCATTGGACATGCATGACCAAAAAAGCTTCTATTTTTATCATCTTTTTAGTAAAGGAAGACCCCCTGGAAAGTCCCAAGTTATAACTGAAAAGATTTAGAGCTTAATTTTTTAAGCTGGCCTGTTTAGATCTCACGGCGTGAGGTTTAGGACCTTCACGTCGTGAGGAAGTCAGCCATCCCTTCTATTTTGTCCGGATTAGGTCACGACATGACTCAAGGTCGGGTCGCAACGTGACGGGGACTGGAATCTTTTTGGATAAGTTGATTTGACTCACTGAGTCGGGATGAGTCGAGTTGGTCTTCACGACGTGACCATGGCCTGGTCGTGACGTGAGAACCCGTTATGGAGATTGGAGCGTAGATTTTTGGACCATGTTGGGCCTTGGGCTTATTGTCTAGCATATTGGGTTTTTGGATTTAGGCCCATGATGGGTTTTGGGCCCAATTTGGGGAATGGGGCATGTTTGGGATTTAGGTGATCATTTTGGAATTTGGGCCTTTGGATTGTTGGTTTAGGCCAAGTTGGGTAAAGGTTAAAAAGGTCTTTTACCCTAGTTTGAACACTTAGTGTGGGTCGGGATCCAGTTATTGATGGATGATTATTTTGGTGATTGCTAGCGCAAGGATCTTGGCGGGACAGCAGCCAAAGATTCCTTCTGTGAGATTCAGCAGTGTGAGGTGAGTCTTCTCACCATACGCTACATCGAAGGCACCAATGCCGACCCATTACTTGTTATGTGGAATGCTAATTGTCTTTGTGATACTTGCTTGGAAGACCCCGAGAGTAGCCCGTGGCATTTGTATGGAAGACCATGGGGGTAGCCCATGACACTTGAATGTCAGACCATAGGGGCAACCATGACATTTCAAGGAAAGACCATGGGGGTAGCCCATGTCATTTCAGGGAAAAGACCACGAGGATAGTCTGTGGAAATATATGTATGGTATGTGGTATTTTGGGGAACTCACTAAGTTTTGTGCTTACGATTTTTAGTTTATGTTTCAGGTACTTCGGTTTTCAAAGGAAAGAGCTCGGGATGATTGCAGGGCACACACCACTCGATTCTGCATTCTGTGATTTACTCTGATAATGATGATGTATTGATAAAACTTTGATTACCTTGGTTTTATGAAGATGATATGATTTAATGGTTTATTAATTCAAAAACAAAAAAAATTATGGTCATATTTTTGGGACGTTACATGTGGACCTTATCTGCAGAACTCTGAGAGATAGACCAAACGTCTACAGTTTGAAAGAAGAAGATTGTTTCTTTTTACATCTGCAGGCTGCTAAAATTTAAATAAACTGATTTTCTTTAAACTTAAAAGATTTTTCAATAATTTTATGACTTTATTATAGACTACTAACAAATCTAAATAAACTTTTATTTATTATTGTATAAAAAGTGAAAATAAAATAAAATCCAACAAGTTTTGGTTGGAAAGTTATACATAAACATTGTAAATAGGGATCAAAAAATTTAACACATAAAATGGATGGAAATAAACATCGATTTTCAAATGAAAATTTTCATTTTACCTTTTCAATTAAATCAATTAAAAACTTACTATAAATATTTTTCCCAAAAAATGAATGATATTGCATTAAATAATGTTTTATAAAATTTGACACAAAAAATATAAGATAATATTAAGATTTTTTTATATCTATATAAACAGCTCCAACAACCATTATTGTAATTAAATTTATATATATAAAGTTGTCACAAAGGTCATGCTTGTGCTGTTAAACCTTTTTTCTTGAAGTATTGTAATTTTTTTTTCAAACTGGCTATCATAGATAAAGTTTGAATAAATCTAAGTTAAAAAAAAAGATACATGTGTTTTTTTAAGGCTAGAAGATGTCTGAAGATGTTAGAAGACTCTGATCTATATCTGCGCCAAGAAGAGGACGCTCAGACCTTTTTAGGTCTGTAGTCTTCAAAAAAAACAATTAGTGAAGGCTAGTGTATGCGCGTGTTCTGCACGACGCAGACAGAAGATGCCATGAAGATGTGCAGGCGAAAAACAAACAACACCTAAGAACGAGAAAGTTGACTTTTAGTCAAACATTGACCAAAATGACTAAATGGTCAATTATGAAAAAATATGAGAATATGAAGTTGTGACTTCATGAAAATGGCCAAGATAAGTTTAAGTCACTTAGAAGAGGTTAGATGAGTAAGTTCAAGAGAAAGAATGCATGAGAGGATGCATTTTTGGTCAAAAGAGTGTAATAGGAATTTTATACTTTTTGGGCCAACGTTATGACTTAAAAAATTAGGAACCCTATTAAGTCAGTGATGTTACCACCTTCATGTTGATATAAAGAACATCAAAAACAGGGAAGAAACGAGGATGTTATGAGGGTTAGAAGTTCAGACAAGAATGTCCCAAAGTTAGAATGTAATCAACCAAGGGGCTGCTATTAAGCAGCTACCGCGACTCGGTGGATAGAGTACCACGGCGCGGCGGGACTTCGTCGTAAAGAAGAAAATCTATGTACTTTTCCTCACGACGCGGTATACAGGTGCGACGACATGGTGGCCAAAGTAGGATGCCATTAAGGAAGAGCACCACGAGATAGCAAGCAGATCGCCATGACGAGGTGGCTTAAGTGACGAACATTGACCGAGGTCAATTGGTCACCACGACATGGTGAGCAGAAGACCACGATGGTTACGCAACAGAGTTAAAGGTTGTTAAGCCTTCATTCTCACCAAAAACACCCCCAAAACTCTGTAGAGCTAAGCTCCGATGATTCCAAGGAAGGGAGAGGAACAAGAGGCGATTAAGGGTGTTTGAGGCTTGGATTGGAGATTAAGAGCTCATGAGGTAATCATTTTAGCCATTTTTAAGCTAGTTGGGGCTTTAATAGTGTTCTTGATGATTTGAGCTAATAGAGTTAGATTATGTTAAGAAAGCTTGTTAGTAGTGTTAATAAAGGTGTTAGATGCCTTAAACATGCTTTGTATATGATCCCCATGAGCGGGATCAATCCAATGAGAGTTAAGGTTTAAAAACCTAACTAAGGATTTTGTGTAATTGATGCATTACAGATTATATGATAATGAATTAGGTATTATGGGGTGCTTAATTCATTAATTGGATTGGATAAAGAGATAGAGAGTAAAGAGTTAGAATATTGATCCATTAAGTGGTCTGTAACACCCATAAAAATCGTGCCAAATTTAAACTGTTAAAACATTTCAAAACCATTAATCATTACTAAACTTGTTTTCAAAATGTCTAATATCAGAGTATCCCAGAAATATAAACATAAATATGAGGAGCTGTACAATCACGCCTTTTCCTTGCCGTGATCCCCTGATTTACCTGAAACAATAAACTGAAACTGTAAGCCCGAGGCTTAGTGAGTTCCCCCAAAATACCGCAACATTGCACATATCACATATACAAATAACAGCATGTACTGGGTCCACAGCTTTACAGTCTGGATTACCCCTGGGCCCACAATATGAGTCTGGATTGCCTTCCGGGCCCACAACTCACATTTGATTGCCACCGAGCCCACAGTACGAGTCTTCTTCAGCTCGTATCTGGAATGCTCCCAAGCCCACAGTACGAGTCTATCATGCCACACCTGGCCCTCAACTCATATCTGGAATGCTCCCGAGTTTGTTGGTTATCGCACGGAGCACTATCACCTCAACCCATCCCACATAATATGTCGACATATAACACAACTAATGCGCATACAGATGATCACATAATACTATAGGTAGTCCTACAGATCTACCTAACTGGCATATCAACTATCATGCAACACTAACTCATACTCAACATACTACCACTGCTAGGATATCATATCCAATGGGCCGACCTTGGTGCCTTAGACCCCTTAGTATAGTGAGGTAACTCACCTCACAAATGTCACACTGAAGTGATAAGCTCAACTCTCAAATCACCGACACGAACTCCACCACCTATAGTTACCATAAAACCATTTCCATAAATTTCAAAATTACCAAAATACCCTCAGAGGTCAAACTAGTCAACCCTTGGTCAAAGTCAAAGTCAAAGTCAAAGTCAAAGTCAACAGTCAAGATCAATCAGTCCATGTTGACCCGACTCGTCGAGTGCAGTTCACCGACTCGTCGAGTCCTTCCTGAACTCGAGAAGTTGTGAAATCCTTGGTTGACTCGTCGAGTTTCCATGCAACTTGCCGAGTTCATGCGTGTCCAAATGTCGGGAAAACCCTAGTTGACTCGCCGAGTCACCGTGCCGACTCGCAGAGTCCATGCAGAATTCCTTGCACGACAATCTTCATCGGACTCGCCAAGTTCACCATGCAACTCGTCGAGTCCCTTCAGTCCATTATCCATTCAGATGCTTTTTAAGCCATTTTAAGGTTCCATATTGCAGATCCAGCTTCCCAAGGCATGTTTATCACATAAAGTTGCAAACTTTACGTGCATGCAAGGCTCTAAAGACTTATAATGTCAAAACCAAGCTTGTAATGGAGTTTTACACCTAAGGATAGGTCCATACTTGCTAAAGCTGGAAGCTTTATGGACTTAGATACCAAAGAGAGTTCAGATCTGACGTTACAACTTCAGATCTTAGCTCATACCAAGAATAGCTTCCTAATATGCTATAAAAGCCCTAATCTTTAGCCAAATAAGATCTAGAAGGAAATGAGGTCAAGGTAACGACTTGATACCTTTAGAAGATGCTAACTGAGGTAGATTTCAGATCTGCACACGCGCCTTGCTTCTAGCCACTTGTTTCTCCAAGCTTTTCTCACTAAGATCCACCTTCCAAAGCTTAAAATACACAAGAATGGAGCACACACACAGATTAGGGTTTGCTGGACTCTCAAGAGGCTGTAAGGGGATAAAAGAGGCTAATGATCCTTTAAATAGGGTGCAAAACCCCGGAAATTAGGGTTTCATCCCCCAGCTCCTACTCATTGAGTCCTATCTTGGACTCGGTGATTCGGTTACTTAACACGTAGCCAAACCCGCTCCTACTCGACGAGTCAGGGCATCCAACTCGTCGAGTAGACCTTGCAATTTATGAAAATTAAAGCCATAAAATTAATACCTGAGAGTCGGGGCGTTATAGTACTCCCCCACTTGAACTAGACTTCTTCCTCGAAGTCTGCTGTGGTGAACAACTCTGGATAATGCTCCCGCATCTCAGCCTCCGGCTCCCAAGTCCACTCGGATCCATTCCGGTGCTCCCATTGTACCTTTACGAAAGGTACTTCCTTGTTCCGTAGAACCTTCACTTTCCTCTCCAGAACTGCTACCGGCCTCTTGACATAATTCAGACGCTCATCGACCTGAATATCGCCTAATGACACCACCGCCTCCTCATCCAGAACACAATTCCGCAATTGCGAAACGTGGAAGGTATTGTGGATCTGACTAAGCTCCTTTGGTAACTCGAGTCTATATGCCACCTTGCCAACTCTGGCAATGATCCTGAACGGCCCAATGTATCGGGGACCCAATTTCCCCTCTTCCTGAAGAGGATCAAACCCTTCCAGGGTGAGACTTTCAGGAGTACCATGTCACCGACCTGAAACTCCAACTCAGATCGGCGTCGGTCGACATAGCTCTTCTGCAGACTCTGTGCGGTCTGCAATGGTTGTCTAATTTGCTGATTCATATCGGTAGTCTGCAGGACTACCTCGGTCCGACCCATCACCCTGTGACCCACCTCACCCCAACAGACTGGGGTGCGGCACCTCCGCCCATATAACAGCTCATACGGTGGAGCACCAATGTTGGAGTGAAAGCTGTTGTTGTAGGAGAACTCTTCAAGTGGTAGGTAGGAGTCCCAGCTCCCACCGAAGTCAATAATCCAGGCTCTCAACATATCCTCAAGAATCTGTATCGTCCGCTCACTCTGGCCGTCCGTTTGCGGATGATAGGCTGTACTGAAATGCAGTCGTGTACACTGTTCCTCGTGGAACTTTTTCCAAAATCAGGAGATAAACCGAACATCACGGTCTGAGATGATAGAGACTGGAACCCCATAGCAAGCAAAAATCTCGCGTATATACACATCAGCCAGCTTCTCGGCCGATGAGCTCTCCCGAATGGGCAGAAAATGAGCACTCTTGGTCAATCGATCCACGATGACCCAGATAGCGTTGAACCCCTTTGTCGTCCTCGGCAGCTTGGTGATGAAGTCCATCGTGATCTGCTCCCATTTCCATATGGGAATCTCCAGATGTTGCAGCTTTCCAAGTGGCCTCTGGTGCTCGGCCTTGACCATCCTGCAGGTCAAGCACCTCTTAACGTACCAAGCGATTTCTCGCTTTATGCACAGTCACCAATAACTCAATCGCAAGTCTCGGTACATCTTGGTGGCCCCCGGGTGAATAGAGAAGTGAAACTTGTGAGCCTCCTCCAATATAGTCTGTCTGACCCCACCAGGCATCGGAACCCACACCCGACCGCAACGGGTCAATAATCCCCGACTATCCTGCACAAACCGGGTGCTCTCACCCCTGATCCTCTTGAGTTTCCAGTTCTCCTGACGCATACCCTCAGTCTGGGATTCCCTGATCAAGCCCACAAGCGGAGAATCCAACGCTATCCTCATACACATCACTGGGGTGGAAGACCCAGCTGACTTGCGGCTCAGAGCGTCCGCTACCACATTCGCTTTACCGGGGTGGTAAATGTCACACCCCTAAACCGGAACCGCAGAAATGTTCGAGGGCGAAGGACGTCATGTTTAGTATCACAAGACATGCATCATAGTAATCAAAGTAACAAGCAACCATGCATTAACATTAAAGTGTTTACAAAGTATGTGGTTCACATAAGATAGACTCGAAAAGTAAATAACAAAAAAAGACATGAAGCTACTATGCTCCATCTTCTTAATCCCAGTGCGCGTACATGTCTACTGGTTTCCTGAGAATACAAGTTATTTTGAAAGAGTAGATCAGCATTTAAGCTGGTGAGTTCATAAGTATTTTAGTGATGTAATGTAAGTTGAAAGTTCTTTTAGAAAAGTTCGCCTGTTCCTCCAGAAAATCCGATATTTCCTGCTTTGATGAAAGATAAATAAAAATGACTCTACAATCCCTTCTATGAGTACTAAATGGATACACGCTATATAAAACCCAGAGTAAACACACAATCGATTGTGTGAATCTTCCCTAAGCCCACAACCAAACAAGGAACAGGAAATGAGGCAGAAGTCACACATCCCATTGTTTGTTAGATCTTCTTTGTATATAACCCTGGCGTATTCATTTGGTACTCACGTAGTTAACTGTAATAGTTCCTTTATATTTGATGAAAACATTCTTTAAGAAAAACCTTTATTTTCTTTAGTAAAAATGGTAACCACAATAGTTCCTTCTATAATCACTTAGTTTATACTAGCTATATATAATCTAATATCGCACAGATAGTTAATTGTGTGAATCTACACTAAGCCCACAACCAAACAAGGAACAGGAAATGAGGCGGAAAGCACACATCCAACTACCTATTGGATATTAATTATATATAACCCTGATGTACAAATTAATGTATTATAGAATTAACCACCAAAGGTCCTTTAAGTTATACTGGTTTAATAAAATGGATTAAACCCTTTTACGGATAAGTTTCTAATTTTGTCTACCAAATGTTCTATTTGAAAAGTTTGTTTTGTACTAGAAAACGGTGTATTGAGTTTGTATACTATGACCTGACCCATACTTGGTACTCCTTATGATTACTTGGTGTATAGGGAATATATATAGCTAAGATCGAATAGATAGTAGACCGGGTGAATCTGATCTAAGCCCACAACCAAACAAGGAACATGAAATGAAGCGGAAAGCACACATCCTATTGCCTGTCGGATCCGATTAATATATATCCTTGATGTATCTACCGAGGAATCATAAAGTTAGCATTATAGGCCCCCTTCTAACTGAATGTACTTGTTACTAGTAAGTTATGTATCGTTGTTCTATTGTTTGGACGATTAGTAGGAGTAATGAAATCCTGCACTCTTAATGCCTCAGTCGATACTGTTGTGAGTTTTGTATATATATTTACGTGTTTTATTTATTATTGTCCGGTACTTTGTAGATGTACCCTTTATAAATAAATCTGGTACTTTGTAGATGTACACCATATATTACTCCGGTACTTTGTATATGTACCCCATATATCTATATAAATCATGCCATATTGTAGATGCACCATATATATAACCTTATACCTTGTTTATTATCATCTTTTGTTTAGAACAATGAGTTAATGATACATTCCCTTCCTAGGTTACTAGGAATTTATAGTATAAGTATGTAAATCATGATTTGTTCTTCTGTTATTGTTATAGTACGTACCTCCCTGTACTAGTCATAGTATGTTCCTCCCTATACTAGCTATAGTATGTTCCTCCCTGTACTAGTTATAGTATGTTCCTCCCTGTACTAGCTATATTATGAACTGAATCCCTAAACTATACCTATTATAGTTTACTAGTATGTTTACTTGAATTGTATTTGATTTGAAAAAGACTCATTTATCTACTGAGTTATGATTGTACTTTAAAAATGGAGTTTTATAAACTATAAAGTAACATAACTTTAAAAGAGTTTTTGAAATGATTTGATCACTTATAAACACATAAGCAATCCTTTAAAATGATGTTTATCACAAAACATTTACACAATTATCATTGTGTTCAACTTGTTTCCCCTCCCCCCTTAAAAGCGTTTAAAACATTTAAAAGATTGATTATAGGGGTATGAACTCACCTTATATGGGTGATTCAATTGAAGATTCGCGTAAGGATGAGAATTTCCACGAATAAATTCCCGAGACACAAACGAGTCCTAAATGACATATAATGGCATATATAGGCATGTAATTAGTGTTTAAAACAACTAACATGCGAGGAAACTACCTTAGGGACTAGGAAACACTTGAAATGAAGTGTTAAAATCACATGTGATTGGTCAAAGGGAGTTCACGGCCAAAGGAAAGTGTTCACGACCCAAATGGATGAAGGGTTCACGACCCATTGGAGTTCACGGCCAAATATGATGAGTGGTTCACAGCCATGCATGAACTTATGAAGGGTTCACGGCCCTATGAAGGGTTCACGGCCGTGAACACCTCAAACTCATAAGATGGTGATGAACTTTGAGGAATCAAGACTTGGATCTAGTAGTCTTTCAAGTATAACTAGATTAAGGATGAAACACTTACGTTTTTGAGGCTTTAGAGTGTTCACGGTTGAAGATTTTTGAGAGAGAATGGGTGTGTTCATGGTTGGGAGGAGGAGAAATGAGAAGAAAATGAAGTCATTCCAATATATAAAGGAGGTGGTTCACGGCCGTGAACCTAGTTTGCGCCGTGAACACCTTGTGAGTGACTTTCTGGTTCGAATTTATCCTCCCGATCTCAAGCTAACACTTCCTAACACTCAATCATTAAGTGTACTAGGATTAGAACTCATTAGAATGACCCTTAATCAAGGCTAAAAGGCAAAAGAAACAAGGCTGACCTTTGATTGGATTGATTGGCTTTACCGGATAAAAATTTTCGGGTTGTCACATCATCCCCCCGTTGGATGGAATTTCGTCCCGAAATTAGCTTTCCTAACAGTACTCCTGGGGTTGTGCTCCTCTGAATGGAAGAATACCCACTCGTAGACCTGGGAAACTTTTCCATAATGCTCATGATAGGATTCATACCTGGTCCATCTATCATCACCTCGTGTATACAAGTCGTATATAATTAAGATTAGTAAGACGGTTGGATGTGCGACTCTGCCCCAGGTCCACAACCAAACAAGAAACATGAGATAGGGCGGAAGCACACATACTAAATCTGCATAATCATAATTATATACCACCCTCGTGTATACACTTAATAGTGATAGGTGGGCTGTATTTGTCCTTAGCCTCTATGCTTGAACTTGATCTGCTGGACGAGTGGTAGTTCGTGAAGGTATGTTGAATATACGACGTTAAGGTTTCGGAGGGCAAGGTACTCATCGCATGAGTACTTTGGGGTTTAGAATACGAGGTAGACGGTTCTGAGCTCTGGGTCGGGCTGTCGTTACGAATGACGAGGGTTTCGTTAAATTTAACGGTTAAGGCGATGGAATTTCGAAATATATGAACTCAGTATGGTGAGGACCACGCCACTTCATGACGAATGATAGCAACGGACTCTTTACTGAACAAAAGTTTGGCCGATTTGAAAGAAACGTTTGTTATACGATGATGTATCCCTAGTGTGCTCAACAATGTACTCTGTGTAAACGTTCTAGTGCTTTCTGTTTTCCCCTTGATATTACCACTGCCACAAATCATACCGCGATGAGCGAGTACAAATAGTGCAAGTGTTTTGATAACTAGTGTCCATACTCTATATTATGATCCTCCTCGGTACCTCTATGATCGCCCGGCATATACAAGTTATGTATAATTAAGATGAATAAGACGGTCGACTGAGTTGCTCTGCCCTAAATCCACAACCAAAAAAGGAACAGGAGATAAGGCGGAATCACTCACTCTAAGTCTGCAAAATCTTAGCTACGCACAACCCTGATGTACATACTAAGCCATCATAGCTTCCCTGAACGGATCTTAGTTCTCTTATGAATGATGTGACTTGTTCAGCTGAGTGAGTTATTATAATTACTTTTAAATGTTTTCCCCAAGTTTTAATCTTATATAAATATAAATTAATTAATTTTTTTAAAAGTAACTCTTATTTCGAAGACGTACCACTGCTCGTTGGGGACTCGGGGGTAGTTTCTCCTGCGGTGATCATCATAATTCGTCTATCCGCTCCTGAGTTCTTTGTTATCAGGCAGTCCCTCTTGTAGTTCCCATTCTCACCACAGCCATATCAGGCTTGGTTTTCTTCAACTCCGGGGACTTGGGAGATCGGTTGAGTCGGTGCCCTGCAGTAACGGACTGTGTGTCCCTTTCTGTGGCAGTTCAGGCACTGCATTTCCCGACATACTCCAGTGTGGTGGTAGTTACAACCATCACACTTCGGGAGAGTTCCAGCATATCGACTGGCAGGTGCTGGAGTAGCATGTGTTGTGGCGGCATGCATCGTAACTACTGGTTGCTCCTGCGGGGTTTCCTGTGTTGTTCATTTCTTCCTCTTGTTCCCCGACTTTCGTTTATAGTCCCCTCCCTTTGATGGCTCTGGAATGGAGACTACCACGCCATGGCGGACTCCATGGTCAATGAGTCGCTGGGCCAGGCATTTGTCACTGTCGAACATAGTTGGCTTAGAAGACAGTACATCTCCTTGAATCGGGGCAGTTAAACCCCAGATGTACCTTTCTATCTTCTTATTCTCAGGGGGAACCATCCCGGGCATAGTGCTGCCAGGTCGCTAAACCTGTCAGTGTAGGTCACTATGTCTGAGTCGACCATGGTATGCTCCCATAGTTCTTGCTCCAGCTTTTGAACTTCGCCCCTCGGGCAATATTCTTCCAACATCAACTCCTTTAGGTTCTCCCAACCTATCGAGTTAGCCACTGGTAGGGTCAGTGACTTAACATGACTATTCCACCATCTTAGGTCTCTGTCAGAGAACGTGCAGGCAGCAAACTTCACTTTGCTCCCTTCTGGGCACGAACAGATTCCGAAGACCGAATCTGTTTTTACAAACCATCGCACTAGAGCAATGACTCCCCCATTTCTATTAAAGGATTTGAGTTTGCAATTCATGAAGTCCTTATACGAACACTCCCTAGGGTGCCCGTGACTACCATCTTGGGTGTAGTTAACGCCTGAGCCACTCCCGCTATTACCGGTCGTGTTGAATGGAGCTAGGGTTGCTGTAACAGCCGCAACCACTGCAGCTTGAATCATTGCCGTATAGAATTGTGGAGGAGGTAGTGGCATTTGAGTTGGATTTATCAGAGTAGTGCGTCTCTGATGAACCAATGAATCGAGTATAAAATGAATCAGAGTTAAAATTGAAGTCAGAATGTGAGATTGAACAACGGATGTAAATATGATCTTGTTTCATCTCTATTATGCTTTCAAATGTTTACAGAGTACAAAGACAGGTCTGTAAAAACTCTTATCTAACTCTAGTAAATATCCCTATTTATAGGAAACAGAAAGCGTACAAAAAATATACTAAGGCATAAACACTTAAGCTTCGAATAAAAGCGCCTTAGTAAAATAGATTACAGAACATACGAAGAGTACAAAACACACTTCGACTAATTATAACATATTTGTCCCTTACAATCTCCCCCTTTGTAATCATAGTCGAATATCTTAATTTGTAAGAAGCTGGATGGAATACAGCATCACTCTTTGAATTTCCGTGTACCAGGATATTATCTTCTTTAGCTCTTTCTTATCTCCTTCATTGTTCTTCTTACAATGATTCATACGAACAATTAAGTTCGTATATTGAGACGTTGCATATCTCTCCACTTCGCATGCCTGTAACAAGAAACGTTTTGCTTTTCCAGCTTTGTCCTTTCCTGCGAAGACTAACCCAGAAGGCTTCAAGCAGATTTCCCCATCAACATACTTTTTCAAATCAGCTTGATTCTTCGTAGGTGCCATTGGAGCTTTTATTTCCATACCTTTAGTTGTAGCTAACTCCACATCAGTTAGAGCCAAGCACTCATAATAATTTTTGATGAAAATATTGATGTGAGCAACCCCAAGCTTAAATTCATCAGGTTTAGTGTTTTGAAGATATGAAAAAGATTTGTCTTTCAGAATCAATGCAACTTGTATAAGATCATACAAGTTCATTAATGGAAAATCTGCAATTATGAAATCGCAAATATTTCCATTTGCCCTGGCCACCACGTATTTGATATTTTGGACTGTGTTTTCGAACACCACATCCTTCTTCATACTGATAACTTTCTTGATCTTCACCAAAGACCACACTTCCTCGGGGCTTTCGCAAGAACAACGTGAAATCTAATCTTCATGTGAGTACCATCATCCTTCACTTTGAAATTTCCTTCTGCTTTGAATTGTGGCATGATGAACATCATCTCATTCACTGGAAAGTCAAGCTGACTTGTATCAGTATTCGTAACCATGTAACTCTGCTTTGGTTTCTTCTCAAACGAATACATATGATTATATGCAACCTTGCTTCAATTGTTTCGTAATTGTAGTGTTTGGACGGATCACCTTTGTCCATACCCTTAGGATCACTAGCACATTGAGTCATTATGCTTTGTATCAACCTTAGCCTTTCAAGTTCAGCTTCTGCTTCAGCTTTCTTTTCTTTTTTCGACTTTTCCACAATTTTAGTTTTCCCTTTATCTTTCGAAGCTGAATCATCTATTACCTCTTTTGTTTTCGAACCACTCCCACTAGTATCAGCAGATTTACCAATCACAATTCCTTTCGAAATTGGTCTTATAATTGGCATAGTTGTTACAACTGTTGAAGTAACCGGCCCAACAGATGCTACGATTGGCTTCGTTGTTGGGATCTTCGAAGAAAACATCTTTCCCACAACCTTCGCATCTTCACCACCATCCTTCGTATCTTCAACTTTTCTTTCTCCCCCTTGCACCCCTGTGAAAACAGGTGTGGCATCTGTTGTTGGTAGAAGGCTTGATATACGAGAAAGAGGGGCAAGTTCCTTGTGTAGAATAGCTTCTAATTGTGTGAACTTCTGGGATAAGAATTCTGGAGTAATTAGAGAAGACAAAACAGGCTTGTCAGATAGATCTTTTAACTCCTTCAGCAACGTAATCACTTCCATAAAGTTTGTACTTTCCATTGTAGAAAGTTGAGTAAGTTGAGGACTCATACTTTCGTACAACTTGACAAATTTCGTGACAGCATCACAAATAATGTCAATCTTCTGATTCAGAGACGCATAATCCTGTTGGACACTAGCAATCTCTTTTTGCATATCTTCGCGAAGTTCACGAATTTGCAAATTAACATCCTCCCTAACTTTCTTAACTTCCTGAACAAAGAGAACATGTCTTTCCTTTGCAACTGTCTTCAATTCTTTCAAGTCTCCTACAAACTTCGAATTTTGAGAATTTATTTGTAGCTCATTGTTTTGATCAATATGATAAACCATCTCCAAAATTCTCGACTCTGATTCTGTAACCATCCCAGAGACTTTACTCACTACCTTGGCTTCGAACATTTTCAACATCGTATCAACTTCCAAACTCGAAACCGACAAACCACCCCCCAGATCAGCTTGAGATTGAATTATGGAATTCAACTTCGTATTCAAAATTATAAACGGCTTCATCGTCATCAGCATATGATCTGGAAAATCTTATTCTTCGTCATCAAATTCTAATTCATCAAACGTGCCTCCAAAACCCTCATTGCCAGTTTCGGTTTCCATAAGAATGGTTTCTTGAACAGACGAATTAATTTTGGGTGGATCAGTGGATTGAGAAGAAAAAATGGAAGTAAAGGGTTGATTGATAATATTTTTGAATTTAGGTGAATTAGTGGGTGAAGCAATTGGAATGATTTGTGGAGGTAAAGAAACAATATTTTCGAAGGCAATAGAAGTAGGATGACCTTGATCTTCTTTCTTTGAATCTCCTTCACCCATAGTGACATTTGCATCCGCATCAGATACGTTTGCAGTGATGCCTGAAGTTCGGACCTCCTCAGGAACTGATTTGGCAACCGAGACTTCGGGTAGTATGACTATTGTCTGCTCAGGAGTTGAACTTTCTTTGTTAAGAGTTGCTTCTGGTGTTTCAGGAATTCGTTCATCTTCATCTTCTGTGGACTCAGTGGAGATCACAAGCTTTCTTGTCTTCTTCTTCTTCTTCTTCTATGAAAGACGTTTGGCCATATCTTCAGCCCTTCGTTTCTTTGACGATGGAGAAACAGGTGCTGGTATTTCACGACTTAAGACACCTTGATGAGTAACCTGAGGCTTTCGTACCACGTTAGATGTTGGAGACTTGCGTATATGCGTAGACTTCATTTTGATTCTTCGAAAAATATCGGTCTTCGAAGGAATGACCACTTTCTCTTGAGTATCGCCAACAACAAGATCAATCGATTTAGTGTCAGCAACAGACACTTCGTGTACCACTGGCTCTTCAACTGTAATTGGCTTCTTGTTTGAAGATTTCGTAGATTTTAATTCCTTGACTTTCTTTTCAGAAGAACCAGGTTCATTCTTCTTCGAACGCTTGGATTTCTTCTCTTCTCTTGGAAATAATTTCCCACTTTCAACATTAGAATCAATGGTTTTCAAATAAGCCACCAAGACTGAATTCGTAGGATCAACTCGTTTTAGCATAGCATCAGGAATACGAGCCACAAAGGGAAACTCCTCAGCATTATCTGTGACATCCTTCGGATAGTGGTATGTCTGAAAAACAGCTTTTTCTTCATCATTGGGAGCCAAAATCCCTTCCTTGTTGTAGAAATACTGTAGAATCAAGCTCCAGTACCTCGCACACGAAATACCATGAAGTGCATTCGTGTTTTCTACACTCTTTTGGAATTCCTTCCATAACTGTGTAGAATAATCCACTTGAAGATCATAGTATAGCCCAGCAACCATGACATATACCTCCATTCGTCCTTTATCGAGACCAACAGTTCTACCAGTTAAACACCTCAGAAAAATACCAAATAAAAAATTCCAGATACTAGAAAGACCAGATTTCTTGAAATCACTGATCTTGGATAGTTGAGGTTGATAATCCATCTCATTGAACATATGTACAATTTGAGGGAATGAGAAATTAACATACGGTGGTGAATTTGGAATTTCAAGAATTTGGCAAAAGAGTTTCTTGGACAATCTGACCTTTTTGTCATTCACCAAATTGAAAGTAATGGCATCAAAAGCTTTGGTGTATGTAGCTGTTGATACTGCTTGAGAAAGCCATGACATCGGAACTGAAAATGAACTGAACATTGCCTTTGACAGAACAGAACTCTTCAAAGCAACAACTAACATCTTCAGTTCTTCAGGGTATTGAGAAACATCGGCCTCCACTTGATAGTTAGTTCCTTGAATCTTCATAATCGGTAATGAAGACACATCATCAGTGGTTTGAGAAGGGTCATCATCGACATGAGCAGAAGTCGCCATTGTTAGGGTTTGAAAGCTTTGAAGATCAGAGAGAATTTGGGAATTTTTCCTCTGAACGCGTAAACCGATAATAGACCCTTGTATCCCATTTTTATATGTAACCCTGGAGTTTGAATTTGAAGTGGGATGTGCATTTAATGAGATCTGATGTGGCACCTTGAAAGTCGGACCACTACTCCGTAAAAGTAGCCATGCGTCAAAAAGTAATTGTCACTTCTCCTTGAAACCCGGACAGAATACCATACGTCATTGAAAAACAGCCTGTATTGTTTGCCCCAAGAGAATTGTAACCGTTAGAACCCTTCGGATGGAAGTAAGGCTCTTTCACTTTTGGGATGAAAAATGTAATGCCCATGTTTCTAGGCTAGGCATTAATATTGACATGATAGTCTAGGTTAACCTTTGTGACTCATTTTGGAGAAATGAAAAGGAATTATGTGAATATTATGTGTTTTATGTGTTTTATGCTTAATTATTAGGGTTTAATTAATTAATGTAAGGTCCTGAAAAGGATCTTTACCAATGATCAAGCAACAAACAATCACAATAGAAGTAGAAGAAGAAAAGAAATCGAGCTTGCACACGTTTGTATTCAGAAAAACGTCAGGTACAACTCGATGGAATGATCTGTAAACACTATGGCATCAACAACCACACATAGACCTACACCTCCACTATATATACAAGACTGGGCCGCAAACTGGGTTTACGGCCGTAAACGTGTTTACGGCCGTAAACTCACTTCCTGGCCATAAACACATAAACAACCCACAAAAATGCATTAACGACTCATACTGAACTATTACAATGAAAGCCTAGATCAAACCATTAACTGGACCCTTCAATCTCCCCCTTGGTTTGGTGCTAGCTTGGACTCAGCTTTTGTCGACCACCAGCACATCAGATTTTCCCATAGCTCCGTTCCACATCTCTTTCTCGATAATCTCAGCAACCATCGAAGTGTACTCCTTTGCAACAGGCTCAAAAATGTCTTCAGCCACCTTGATCTGTAGAATGGAGAGCTGATGTATATCCCACTTGCCAAAATGAAGCAAATCCCTCTTGTCATACAAGCGGATACAATCGTCTTTAAGCTTGATGACAGCAGCAGCTGTGGATTCATCAAACACCCAATATTGCATGGATGTGAGAGATCCATCTGGATAATTTTAAAGAACGGGAATCTGCTTTACTTGAGCACTAGCGGGCCACATCACTGACCGAAGTGGCTGACTTGTTTTGGGATCAATGATGCTAGGGTAAATCTTGACGATAGACTCTGCAGTCTTCATTGAAGGGAAGCCCTTGGCCACTTGATCTTCCAAAAATGTTTTGAACTGAGTCGCGCTGGGATTGTTTGATGGATTTGAGAAGGGAGCATTTGACAGCTCAATAAGATCAACCTTAGTAAAAGAGTGAAAATCGTGAGCATCTTTGTACATTTTAGTATTTCCGCTCTTTCTTCTCACCATCCACATGTTCATGGTGTCATGGAATCCCCACGAAACGATTCCTGACCTATCACCATAAACGTCTCTGAAACGATGTTCTCCCAGATCCGTAAATGTGATCTTTGGTTGATCCCAGGGGGCATGATGATCTGCGCTCCTTTTAAATAGAAATTGACCCTTTTCAGCTGACTTGGCCAATTTAGCGCGTTTCAATGCCATTATACTCGGTGCTTGAGCCGGTTCCTTTTCAAAACGGTTAACAACGGTGGTTGTCCTTGTAGATTATGGAACTATGGGAGTATCTTGATCAGGAAGATAGATCTTTGGTTCATCAACAGATGACTTGAATTTGTCGCCAAAATCTTCTTCCAGCTTCTTCTTAAGATCGTAGTAGCTGGCGGTCAACAAGCCGAAATGCATCTGAAGATCAGTAATTTGCTTCGACTTTAGAGCTTTATCTTCAATAAGTTCGGCGACTTGAATATTGAGCTTTGCATTTTCTATCTGCATGTCTGCAACCTTGATATCCAGCTCAATATTTTTCTGATCTAAATCAATATTTTTCTGATTTAGAACATCAATCTCCTTACGAAGTCCAAGTATTGAAGGATTCTCTTCTCCTGAGCTGCCACCCCCAATAGAAATTCCTTTGCCACGTGAGGGAGGCGTTGTGAATTGTTCTTCGGCCAAATGCCTTGCTAGCCTCAAAGAAGCAGCATCATGCTCTGGTCTGGGAGGAGAGAAATCTGTGGGGAAGGAAGAGCCACCAGCTTCATAGAAGGTACTAGGACCTTCACTGACAGGTTCAGATGAAACGATAACAGGAGTTGTTGTTGGTGGAGTTGTAAAACTTTGAAGTACACCTGAATCAGGAATTCCCTGTCTAGGGTCAAGTCTTCGTCTTTTTTTTGGAGGTTGAGAGGCTTGTGTAGTTGGGTGATCACTTTCCAATGGCTCAGATGTAGGTAAAACAACATCAAGGGGAGGAATCCCTGACATTGTCACCATAGGAATTGCTATTTCCGCCGTTGGATTGGTAGGAGTGTAGGGTTTTAGTATACTACAACATCCTATGGTGCACATACAACCCTAAATACCTTGGATCTATGTTTTCTCTATTATACATGCAAATATGAAGTTTCCAGGATATTACCCTATACTAGCATACAAATATCATATACTTGGGTAATAAAATAGATATAATACATACCTTTTTTTGATGTAACTTGTCTTCATGAAGCTTGAGTGCCTAGTGCCCCAAGTGTGACACCTCAAATGGTTCACACAACACCATGAACACTTGGAATAACCTTGAGAATAAGGATACTTTGGTTCTCTCTAGTGAAATCGGCCTTGCCCTTTTGTGTACACACACTAGTGCCCATTTCACCAACCAAGGACATCTTTATATAGTGTGGAGATTAGGGTTAAACCCTAATACCCATGACCTTTCATTTCATATGATCCATGGGTTAAACACTCCATGGACTATCCATGAAAGCTTAGCCCAACCTAAATGAACTTGGCCCAACACACACATATATCTTAGAGTCCATATTTAATTAGTTCCTTTTGATCACTTAATTAATTATAAATTAATTCTTGATCAATACTAATTAAATAATATGATTATATATTAATATATTAGAACTTATAATATATTAATATAAATCACTAGTATCCTTTTTCCTCATCTTGTCTATCCAATTGTCCCGATGTCATGCAACCCAAATGGACCATGCCGGGTCGGGTCAAGTCTTACCAATTATAGTTATGGACTTAGACATTAATCTAACAGTCCCCCACTTGGATAAGTCTAAAACTATTATTGAGTATGACTTCAAAAACCAACTGGCAATCGTAGCTCTCAAAAGCTTCTGTCGAACTCTGACCTTGTCGATGAACTCTGACCTTTGTCAATGGCTTTTCCATTAGATAAGGGATCATATATTCCTCCATTCTAGATATCATATGGACTGAGACATGGATTATCAATCATTCTCTCTGTCCATTTGTTGTTTCCCGATTTCCGATTTATGATGACTGACTGATTGAACAAATCAAATCAGTCCTGGCTTGGCCAAGCACTCACATGTGTCATCGCTAAATCATCGAGGGATCCACAGATATCTCTTTTATCCTGAAGGTAAAAGGAATGGATAAACTTTGACTCATATGGCTTGTTCTACTACTTGTTGAATCATACACAAAGGCACGTTTTATAACATCGAGTTACCAATGCGTTTTCGTGCAATCAATGTATAACCAACTCATAGTAACAACTCATATCTCTAGGTTTTAAGAATATAAGATATTATCGTCTCATGATCACTCGTGATAAAATCCATGAAGTGATTCAAATGAGCGTGGGTTGAATCCAATACTCAGAACTTATGAGCACTCATGAGTGTTGTAGCACCGCTTTGTCCAACATCTTAGACGTCTACAAGCCAACCCATGACAGTCTTGATTCATATCTACTTCCAACATATGACCGACTGTGGATAGTTTGAATAACTTAGTCATTTAGGAAGAATGACCTAGTTTATTCTGGAAGTCAAAACATGCAAAATGAAACACAAGAATAAATGAATCAAATATGGTATCAAACCCTATGAATATAAATAGACCACTTTTATTTATCACCATACTGATTACTCATTACTTCATTGTTTCGGTTTTATCAACTTTATACCTGAATTAAAAACACTAGTTGTTCCATGCTCCAAGCATGTACACTATGTTTTTCTAAACAATAACTTTGCCATACACCAAGTATGCACTCTATGTTTGTCTATGATCCTTACTTTTTGAAATAAACCAATTGAACATAATTTCAATGATTCTAATTTCACACTCCCAAATCCTTATCGAAAAATGTAAGAATTTCAAATTCCTATCATTTATTGAAATCTGTTTAGATTTTAAACTTATATGCACTGACCCTCCTGTAATGAATATGTACAAAGTCACAAAGACTTGTCAACAATCATTATAAGGTATTCCAATAGAGATCAACTCCATGGAAACTAAGTCTCATATTCAAAGTACATTGCTTTGGACATGCTTCTTGCATTAAGTTTTCTAATCTTACACAGATAACTTCCACCTATGGAGACAACTCCATATTCTCATTTTGACTATCACTTCTGAACAAGAGATGCCTCTTTTCAGAATATGTCAATATGGTCCTTCCAAAATTATCACTATACTTCCAACTGTCCCTGAGCAACCAATCTTTGGTAAACCTCAGATTGTCCTCGATAATTGCTTAATCATTTTAGTTATATCCAGTTCTAGACCTTTTCCCTTCTTAATGCCTCTGGGCATTTGGAAAAATTTAGAAATGATAAATATTATAGCACATGCAATCGATCCTGTACCCAAAGCAAATGGTACACGATTCATGATGTCTCACATAAAGACATGATTCTAGACCAGTCTTTTGCTACAATATTTTTATTTGCCATGTTTTCAAAATTTGACTATGAAGAGGGATGCCGTAATCATAATCGAATTTTGAGAACGCAATATATAGAATTTCCTTAAGTTGAACCAATCCAACATGAAATTCATATATATATTCTTGACTAAAGATGATTAAGGTCTCAATCTAAGCCTTTAGAACTGAAATGAAGTATATCATCTCCCTTAATTATAGCAAAACAACTTTTTCAATCCCTGCAGCCTCACGAATTGAAACTTTTGTTTTCTATAATTAACATTGCTAACTTGAAACACTAACAATAATTATCATTCTCCCACTAACATGGTGATTATTAGCGTAACACTTATGCTCCCACTAGCTTTGACATGTACTCAGAAATCAGTTGGACTTCTAGAAATCAATACTTTATTGACTTTCTTACCAAAGTTCAGATTTCTGATACGAGATGCTTTGATAAAACTTTATCAAAATCATACACCTTTCCTTAGATAGCATGCATGTGTGTCTAAACAACTTCAGAACTATGAAAAGAGATGTCGCAATCATAGTCTCAATTGTTTAGACCTTTTGCCATCTGCTTCAAATCTACTTGGTGGAAGTGTTTCCTCACCATCATTTTCATGAATCGGAGAGAAACCTTATGACCCTTAGATTTTATGGTGTATGTGTTCTTATCCATGTGAATCGTCAAAACCATAGTCACAAGACAAGGATAATGACAAATCCAAACTCATATGGACTGAACTTATGCAATCTTAACTTCTTGCCACCTGGCAGTACAGGGCCTGCCATTGCTTCCAAGTTGTTATGCAACCAATTGATAACTTTCAGAACTCCTATGCAAAGCCAACTTTAACTGGAATGGGCATAGAATATGTCAACACGATAGGTTATAAACCTCAAGTCATGTGCTAGTGAAGAACCTCAGGTTTTATTCTTGATTAGTTCTTGAAATTCTTTTTAGGATCTTTAAGACTCCCACTGTCCTCTTGACATATAAGACTCTCTTGTCAAATATTCAAGGAATAGTACGGATTCTTTATCAAGACAAACACTTCACACAATTGGCCTAAGTTGGTGTTTGTTTTATTCAAAACATCACAACTTACCAATTTCAAATGCACAAGAGTAGGAAACTTTTACTCTTACATTTGACAAGTGTTAATAATCCTTCTTTAAGATGTGTCACTCAAATTACAATCTTGGAGCATGACTCTAAGAATAGTTTTGGAACGAGGTATGACTCATCTTCTTGATTTAACCATTTCAAAAATTCATGACTCCTCTTCTTAGCCAAAAAAATGCACTAAGATGTCCTTAGAAGACCAATTGTGATATGGTTCTTTAATCATTAAGATGATCACAAAACATGATACTAAAGTACTCTCCCATCTTTTCAGATTTGAGAAACTTTTATCTTTCTGCCTAAGTTGATTCTTCCCATTCGTTCTGCCATACATTGAGACTTTTCCAATGTTTCAGAATCATACTTAAACTTGTAAGTATAACCATATTTACTAAACTTTAGTAAATCATGACGAATAGTCTTATCGATCTTTGTGGTGGACATGACCAGTGCACAAGAATGTGTACTCGATCCCTTTAGTCCTTCACTTGATTCACACATCCATGTGAACAAGTCTTAATTTTCCAATGCTTGAAAGTTCTCATTCATCATACTATTCAACTTGCATGATTCCAAGTTTCTATCCAACTGAAGCCTTGGGAATGAGAATCTTTCCTTATTTGGTAAATTATGACAATACCACAAACGAAAGAATCAAGTCCATTTTTTTTTCAAATATTGCTATCAATGGAATCATATAAACAACCATTTTTCACAAATGCCACTTGTAAGGATATTTAAAATAAATAAAACAAAATTTTCTTTTATTTAAAACTTGCGGAAAAACTTATCCTTACAATGCAAATGCATATGAAAAACTTGTTGTTATCTATTCCTACGCAATATATCACAACTCTTAAGCAGTAGCTCAAAAATTCTGATCACCGAACCATGCGATCGAAATCTATCTTCGCGATCAGAATCAGCATATACTTCCTTTAAGTTTCTTCACATTTCTTTGATTCTTAAAACATCAACATGTGACCTAGTCACATCATGTAACAAGAATCTCAGAATAGAAACTTAACAGAGTTAGATAGTGGACTTTACCTAAAGTAGAGTCAAACTTCTTGACTTGATCAACCTTATGATCTTTCAGGTAAATAGGCAGCTTCGCAATCAATGCCCCTTCCTTTGGCAAGAGAAACATATGGACTCTTTGGGAATGGTGTACTGGTCTATCATAGACTTACCTTTCTCTTTACCATTTGGTCAACCGAGTTGACTATGGCCAATCCCTTTCCATTGGGAAGCGAAAGCTTTTCTGGATATCCAATGTTACCATTTTCAAAGTCTATGGAAGTTTCGAAAGTTGATCTTCTAATCAAATTTGCTTTACTAGTCCTCAAAATCATTGCTGATTCAGTAGCACCAAGCAAATAGATATGATCATTATGGTTCATGTCATAGTCTGTTTCATAGTAGTCCCAAAGGAACTCACTATGTGACTTAGAAAGTGATTGAACATCGAACTTTCTCAAGACTTTGACACCCAACTCTCCCGGCTTGTCAATATGTGACTTCATCTCTAAGATGTGATCACACATAGACCTTGCTTGCCATTAGGGCTTGAGTGACCTTGAACTTGTGGGTTAGGGAGAATAATTGGAGGAGGTGGAGGAAGTAAAGTTCCAAGAGATTTGGGAAGATCATAGATGTCTGAACTAGACATCTTTTGGGAGATATTCAATATAGTTGATCTAAAGTCCTTAATATAACACCCAATATGAAATATTAAGGCTAGGATCCAACAACCTATTTATAACTGGAAGAGGGATGCCGTAATCCGAGTTATAAAATAGTTGAAGGTAGGTAAATGACGATTTACCAATTTCCACCATGAAAAATGAAATAATTTAATTAGGTTTTTACTTGGATTTGAAACTCCTAGATCTTTTGAGATTCATTGAACTTTTCAATGGCATGTTTCAATCTCGAGTGTGCCCTTCAGGTTTTGTGACTAGGATGCCGAGGATCACAAAACAAGGTGTGAAGTAACCATGCAAATATACTTGGTACCCTTAATATTTACCCCTCAATCGATGTGCCGGTTAACCACACAAGCTCCACCGATACTATGATAAATATTAAGTTACCCTTTTCCTACTTTGTTAAATCCAGGTTAGTGTGTCGGTTAACCACACACGCTCCACTAAGGGTTTAAACAAAGTGCAAAGTGTAATTTCATGGATTAGCACCTTATTCACATTTTCCTAAGTAACTAAGATTGGGAATTAATAAAAGGTTTAGTTACTTAGTATTTATCATTAATACTTTTAATGAAGGGAGAATTATAGTCCTTGTCCTACCTGTTCGGCTAACGACCCTCCACCAGTCAAGGAAGCGGTGGGTGAGAGTGGACACCCATTAAGCTGCCATTTTATAGGCAACAACCTTATACCCCCCTTATAGATCGGCTTCGTGAATGTGGCCTACTAATGGTAAGACTGACTTTCTCTTATACACATATATATATTATTAACTTATAATATTATAAAGTATAAGGGTTGAATTTTCACTTTTAAAATTCTAAGGGCTTAACTTGGAATTAAAGTATTCATTAGAGAAAACTTTTCAAATTCCAAAACTTGAGGGCAAGTTTTGAAAGTTATTCAAAACTCTTGGATTTTCATAACTTATGAGTTTTGAGTAAAGCTTTAAAACTTTTAATGAAGAGACTCTTGGACATCCATAACTTGAGGACAAGTTATGGAGCCATAAAAACTATTTATAAGAAAAGACTCTTCATTTTTTTTTTTGTAACCTAAGGCATATTTATGAGTTTTTAAGATTCATAAATGTGACTTTTCATATAACTTGAGGACAAGTTACAAAAAAGACCACATTTTATGAACAACTTTTAGATTAATTAGGATTGAAAACAACTAAAAACCAATTTTTTTTTCCATTAATCTAAACTAACTCATAAATCAAGGAAACATAGAAATTTTGGTAATCCATAACTTATGGAGTTAAATGCTTGTTTTCTGATGAAACTTTTCATGTTCCATAACTTAAGAATAAGTTATGGAATTCTTTAAAACATTAACACCAAATTTTGTAACTCCATAAAAACTTTGAATCAATTTTTTTTTTTTAAAACCTTTTCATATCCATAACTTATGGAGGTTTCAAAACACATAAGATCACAACTTTAAAAAAACTTTTTGAGCTCCAAAATTTTATGACAAAATTTGTAACTCCTTAAAACATTTAGATCAAACTTTTAAAACTAATAAAATAATCATATCATTTTATCTTTTACTAAATTTGACCTAATTCAACTCATATAGCAAATGATTCAAATTTTACAAATAATTAGTTTTTCACAAAACAAGTAATTATCTTAAAATTTGACAAACTTCATGTTTTTTTTTCTTTTTTTTCAACTTTGAAAATCAAACATTTGCATGAATATAACAGAAAACAACCCATGGCTCTGATACCACTGTAGGGTTTTAGTATACTACAACATCCTATGGTGCACATACAACCCTAAATACCTTGGATCTATATTTTCTCTATTATACATGCAAATATGAAGTTTCCAAGATATTACCCTATACTAGCATACAAATATCATATACTTGGGTAATAAAATAGATAGAATACATACCTTTTTTGATGTAACTTGTCTTCATGAAGCTTGAGTGCCTAGTGCCCCAAGTGTGACACCTCAAATGGTTCACACAACACCAAGAACACTTGGAATAACCTTGAGAATAAGGATACTTTGGTTCTCTCTAGTGAAATCGGCCTTGCCCTTTTGTGTACACACACTAGTGCCCATTTCACCAACCAAGGACATCTTTATATAGTGTGGAGATTAGGGTTAAACCCTAATACCCATGACCTTTCATTTCATATGATCCATGGGTTAAACACTCCATGGACTACCCATGAAAGCTTAGCCCAACCTAAATGAACTTGGCCCATCACACACATATATCTTAGAGTCCATATTTAATTAGTTCCTTTTGATCACTTAATTAATTATAAATTAATTCTTGATCAATACTAGTTAAATAATATGATTATATATTAATATATTAGAACTTATAATATATTAATATAAATCACTAGCATCCTTTTTCCTCATCCTGTCTATCCAATTGTCCCGATGTCATGCAACCCAAATGGACCATGCCGGGTCGGGTCAAGTCTTACCAATTATAGTTATGGACTTAGACATTAATCTAACAAGGAGGAGGCGTGGCTTCAAGAACGTCTTCATTTTCTCTTATCTCCGTTGCTGCATGAGCAACTTCATTGATATTGTCAAGCAGCGTGTTGAGGTTTACACCGGTCATGAAATCTTCATTACTATCGAAGTTGAGAGGGATCTTATCGTCATCGAAACCGGTAAGATCAAGGTCTTCATACATCTCGGATTCTGTTCTACCCCTTGGAGACTCCTCATCATAATTACTTTGAATGTGAACAGATGTCAGCTCATGTTCTTCAGCTACTTGTGCATAAGTAGCAGGAGTTTCTTCTTCTTCAGCACGATCAGACACAGTAATGACATCATCTTCCGAAATGACTCTCTCGGAGGAGGTAGGCTCAGATGACACCTTGTCAGACGTTCCATGAGATTCGGAAGATTCATTTATTTCAGCAAATTTTCCGAACTTCACAAGAGGATGTAATCCTTGGAAGACGACTTTGCCCTTTCGATTCTACTTAATGAGACCAATCGTGTGTGGGCCTAACGACTTTATATCCAGTGTGTCTCCTTCTTTGACCATCTCAAGAAATTGGGTGTCAATGAACATCTGAATAAACCTAGGGTACAGCAAGAATGCATCTCTGGTCTCCCGGCTTATAGCATTGATGTTTACCAAGAATTCATCCAATATGAACTTTGAGAAATTGAATTTTATGCCAGCAGCCAGTGAAACAATTGCCCTTGTGTTCCTGAGTGAGATTTCATCAGCACCTGATCTTCTGCCCGAGATACAGCTCACGAACACATGTGCCAAGAATCTCCAGTAGGGTGGCAGAAGCTTTTTCACCGTGGGAGGGTAAATGCCCTCATACCCCCATCTTCTTGAGAATCTTTTGTACATCATCAATCCCAATTTCAGTAGGAAAATCGGGTTGATCATTGATCAGCAATGTTTCTCTGATGAACTGCTCATTGATCATAATCTTGCATCCTTTCACAATAGCTTTAATGGAAACTACTCCTTTGTCTGATGTCATCTTAGCAGTCTGCCAGAACTCCTTCACATTTTACTGATAGATGACTGGATTCACAGTGATGGCAAAGGCCAGGCAGCATTCTCTCAGTCTGTATATCATTGACCTGAAATCTCCATGAGCAGTAGGAGGGTCATCCAGTACAATTGCCAGGTTATGCATGTCAGCAAACTTAAGACTTGCCATTGATCTGCACTAAACCAGGCCAAGTAAGAAAACAAAGTATTTAAACAATTAAAGGTTTAAGTTTTCATAATTAATCAATTTCATTTTGGCCTTAAAAAAATTATTTTGATCAAAAATTTGGAGTTTACGGTCAAACATGGTCAAAAATTTAGTTTACGGTCCAAAGTGAGTTTACGGTTAACATTGGTCAAACATTAGTTTACGGTCCAACTTGGGTTTACGGTCGTAAACCCATTGCAGTGGTCACCTGACCGTAAACTGAGTTTACAGTCGTAAACTCAAAAGGTGTTTACGGTCGTAAACTTCCAGACCGTAAGCCCAGACCGTTTACGATCGTAAGCTCAAACCGTAAACCCTCCCTAAACCGTAAACGCCAACGAACACAAAAACCTCGATTAATCCTCCAGTTTCAGTCGAATCGATGAACAAAACACATATCCTCAGTCGGTTTTAGCATACCTTCGATGTGAACTAACTGATTTTGCAAAATCTCACAAAAACTTTTCGAGGTTGAGAGAGAGTAGAGAGAGGTTGCGGCTGGAAAGGGTGAAATGGGAGGTGGAAAGGGTTTACAGCAATAAACTCCACCTTTTATACCTCCCTTGAATTTTACCTGTCTCCCACACAGTATAAGGCACAGTCCAAATCCCGATTAATTTTTCAAAAATAAAACTTTTTGAGGATATTAAAATAAAAGTAAAATTAAAATTAAACTAAAAATAAAATAAACTAATTTCTAAAATTTTAGAATTAAAAGATTTAAAAATTAAATTTTTAACAATTATAAAAATAAAAAAATAAAAATAAAATTAAAGATAAAACAAGAATAAACACAGACAAAATTTATCTCAAAAATCACTGGAAATTATCTTGTGATACTGGGATTAAAGTTGTTAGACAGCCTTAATCCACTTGTCGGTACCTTTTATCTTCACGTCTTTGTCTGGTCGATCGCCGGTATTGTGGTCCACTTAAACACGAAAAATTGTGACAGAATTAGGACATACCATTGGTTACAAGACAAAGTGATCCTAAGTTCCTAGATAATATTTCTTAAGGACCATTCAGCTGACGACGACCAGGGATATTGTTGTCCACCTAAATTGAGCAGCGAGATCTATAGACAATCTGTAAGTGTTTAATTTTTAATTGTACTAGAACATGGTTCCCGCTTCCTGATATGCTCCAATAATCAAGGACTTCCAGAATACTCCTTACATCGGGTGAGCAGACAATTATTAAGAGAGAAGATAGATTTAGAATGCATATGCTATACACCCAGGTCAGATCTCTTCCAATCACGCAGAGGGTGAAACATATGACTAACTGAAGTTTTAGAGGGATTGAGAAAAAGAATGATGCATATACTGTGTACCAGGTCAGATTGTGAGTCACGCAAAGGCAACAGTATATGGCTAACAGATAGAAAGAATTGCATAGATAGAGGATGCAGAGAAATAGAGCTGCATATGTTACATGCCAGGTCGGATCTCTCGATCACGCAAAGGAAGCAACATATGACTAACAGACAGATAGAGAGAAAACAATCTTCTACAGACCTAATTTATCGGAATTCACCAGTCACCCCATCAATACCGGAATTAAGGACAGAATGCGCACATCGAGGAAAAGTTAATCCACGGTTCCAAGTACAGGTTCTTTAATGTGACCAGTAGATTCCCATATATATCTCCCTGCTCAACCTATCCAAGCGTCGTATTGTCAGGCTAAACGGATCTAACTAGGTCAAGATTTGTCAAGTCTATGAATTCCTTAAGTTCAACTCTGCCTAGTCATTTCCATTTAGAATCTTTCGTGCCTACCAGCGCATCAAACCCAAAGCATAGACAATTTAATTTTGGGTACGTTACGCAGACTCAGATTGCCTGTTATCACTTGATAATATCACTTCCCAGTACTACATCAACAAGCAAAACTGTAAGCGACAATATTTTTAATTTTTCTGAATTTTTAATGTTTTTGGATTTTTGAATGTTTTTCCGAAAAAAATAAAACAGAAACAAGATGTTTTTGGATTTTTTTTAATTTTTCAATTTTTTGTTTGATTTTTGTTTATTTCTCCCCCTAAATTTGTGCATGGGTGAGAATGAAATCACTAAAATGCGCAAATTTAAACTAACCTAATCAATAACAAAAAGTTAATCCTCAAAACGAATCATTTTCAAAAATCCCACAAGCACATCGAATCGAGCTTTGTTAAAAGGCTTGGTGAACAGATCCGCCACATTATTCGCAGTGGGAACCTGTTCTAGCCGGATGAGCGAGCGCTCATAACAATCTCTGATAAAATGAATTTTGATATCAATGTGCTTGGTTTTTGAATGTTGGACAGGATTTTTTGTAATCTGAATTGCGGCCTCATTATCACAGTGAATGGGGGTTTCTAAATAGTTCAAATCGTAGTCCAACAGCTGATGTTGGATCCAGATAACTTGAGAACAGCAGGCAGGTGCAGCAACGTATTCTGCTTCTGCTGTTGAGGTAGAGACGATATGTTGTTTCTTGCACTGCCACGACACCAGCCTATCTCCAAGGAATTGGCACCCTCCTGATGTTGATTTCCTGTCAAGCTCACAGTCTCCATAATTACTGTCAGCAAAAGCATATAAATCAAATTCAGAATTCTTCGGATACCAAAGACCCAATTTTGGGTTGCCTTTGATATACCAAAAAATCCTTTTGACAGCAATAAGATGTGAAAGTTTAGGATTAGCCTGATAGCGAGCGCATTGACAAACTGCAAACATGATGTCGGGACGACTTGCAGTAAGATATATCAACGATCCGATCATCGATCTGTAGTGTGTCTGATCTACGGATTCACCATCAATATCTGGATTCAGCAGGGGTCTTTCAGCCATTGGTGTCGAAGCAGGTTTTGCGTCTTTAAACCCGAACTTCTCAAGAATATCCTCCACATACTTAGCTTGATGTAGCAGGATTCCGGTTGAATTTTGTTTGACCTGAAGCCCTAGAAACATGGTCATTTCACCCAGTGAACTCATCTCAAACCGCTTTTTCATCACGCCTTCAAATTCTTTGCAAAGCTGTGGACTTATAGACCCGAAGATAATGTCGTCAACGTAGATCTAGACTAGAATCTGATCATTACCAACATGCTTGATGAATAAAGTTTGATCAATAGTACCGCGTGAGTATCCATGCTCGAGCAAGTGCTTTGTTAGAGTCGCATACCATGCTCGAGGAGCTTGATGTAACCCATACAACGCCTTGTCCAACTTGTAGACATGATTAGGAAACTTTGAGTTAACGAACCCATGGGGTTGATCAACATAAATTTCTTCCTTCACCTTGCCATACAAGAAGGCAGTCTTGACATCCATTTGGTAGACTGTGAAGTTCATGTAGGAAGCATATGCGAGAAAAATACGAATAGCCTCCAACCGAGCAACTGGTGCATAAACCTCAGTATAGTCAAGACCCTCAACTTGTCAAAACCCGCGAACCACCAACCTTGCTTTATTGCGCACTATTACACCAGAATCGTCCTGCTTGTTACGATAGACCCAACGCGTGTCAAGAGACCTTTTGCCCCTTGGTAGCTCAACCAATTTCCAAACCCTGAGTTTTTCAAACTGATTTAGCTCTTCATGCATCGCATCTACCCAGCTGGGCTCATTCAAAGCCATGTCAACGTTCTTGGGCTCTATTTGAGATATAAAGCAAGAATAGAGACATGCATTGACATCTCCACTCTGACTTCTGGTTTTAACTCTGTCACCCAGCTGGCCAATGACGTTATCGATCGGATGATCGCGCTGAATTTTTGAAGGTATATCTTGGCTGATGTCATTGAGTGAAACAGGAAGAGTGTGGATGTTGAAACCTCCATCATTTGTTGATTGATCCACATTGGATGAATCTGCTACAAACTCATTAGCAATTTCTTCAGGAAAGAGTAGTTCCATAAAAGTTGGATTGACAGCGGAAGCATCTCTAGACATGAACTCTCTTTCAATAGGGGTAAGAGGTGTAGCATCAGCATCAGGAGTTCCATTTTGAACTTTAGACTCTGGACTATCAAGTCGATCAGATGACTCCCCCTCAGGTGGAGCAGAGGACTCCCCCTCATATGGAGCAGAGGGCTCCCCCTCAACCGTTGGAGGTCTGTAGACAACTTCTTCGTCTTCGTCTTGAGAAACAATCTTCGAACCAGAAGAGGATCCATTTGAGCCATCTGAAGACACATTTAAGGATTTGAAAAGCAATGTGTAATCAAATAACCAGTCAGGACCCACTCGAGCGTCTGTTTCATTCTCCTCCAACCAGCGCACATCATAGGATTCGACAATCTGCTTAGTCTTCTTGTTGTAAACCCTATACGCGGTGCGCACAGCATATCCTATGAAGTAACAATCATCGGCTTTGGCATTGAATTTAGGGTTGGATTCCAAGTGAAGAAGGGTGCAAGGGCAGCCAAATACACGGAAATGGCTGACTGAAGGCTTGTGTCCATAAAGAATCTCGTACGGTGTCTTCATCTGAGCTTTGTTGATTAGAACACGATTTTGCACGTAGCAAGCAGTGTTAATCGCCTCTGCCCAAAAGAAAACAGGTAATTTTAAATCACAAAGCATTGTCCTTGCAACATCTTTTAAAGTTCTATTTCTCCTTTCAGCAACACCGTTTTGTTGAGGCGTGTGAGCAGAGCTGTATTGACGCATGATCCCCTTTTCTGCACAAAACCGCATTCTTCAACTCAGTTCCATTTTCAGTACGAAGCGCCTTCACCTGGTTGTTGGTTTGATTCTCAATCATCACAATGAACTTCTTTATCAGATCAGCAACCCCAGCTTTGTTGGATAAGAAGAAGACCCACGTAAAACGAGAGAAATCATCGATCACAACAAGACTGTACGAACTTCTGTTGATGCTCAGGACGTTGACCGGACCAAATAAGTCCATATGTAATAATTGGAGCACCTGACTGATTGAGTTAACTTGCTTAGGCAGGTGTGGTTTTCTATGATGTTTTCCTTGGGCACAGGACACACACTTCTCAAATGTAATAAAGTCTCTGACAGGTAAGCCTCGTACCATCTCATTCTTAGCAAGGCGATTCAGGTTTTTCGCGTTAGCATGACCGAGTCCTCGGTGCCACATCATTGCGTTTTGTTCGGAGACTTTTGAAAAGAGGCAAGTAACTTGTTCAGGTATGTTACTGTTCATGTCAATAATGTAAGCATTCCCATCCCGCTTAGATTTGACGAGAATCCACTCTTCCGGGATGACAATGTCTGGCTTGAGAATCATGCATTCTTTATCGGTAAAATGGGTAGAATAGCCTTTGTCGCAAATTTAGGAAACACTCAACAAGCTATGCTTTAACTCGGGAGCAAAGTTGACATTTTCAAAGCTTAGCACTCCATTTGTAACGGTTCCTCTCTGAGTGATCTTGCCACCATCTCCGCCCGCGAAGGAAACATACCCCCCATTAAAAGATTGAATGTCGCTCAATTGGGAGATGTCTCCTGTCATATGCCGGGAGCAGCCGCTGTCGACGTACCAAGGACGGACGACATTCGTCCGCAACTGTCCCTGCAAAATGAGCGGGATCATTTAGATTTGGGAACCCAGGTCATCACTGTCCTGGGTTTCCTTTTTGCTTTCTCTGATTTATCTTTTAATGATTTCAAATTAGGATCCTCATTCCTAATCACTTCAGAGGATGGAGATGATGGATTGGAAATTGATTTGGGCATCCAATGATATTTAGGTTTTACAACATTCTCAGGTGGTTTTGAAATAGGTTTCTTATGAGTTTGCACTGAGCCTCTGGATGTTCTACCAGAAGTGGTTGAAGATCCAGAATTACTTTTTGACGAAACCGATCTTGGCGGAGCCTTGTTCGGTTTTGGCAAATTATTTTGTGCTTTGTTAGTAAAAACCTTTTTATTCTTTTGAAAAACAGCCCTTTTCTGCTTCGATCATCTTTCCAATCATCATTTCGAGAACGAGTTCTTGAGGATTTTCTAGATAAAGACCTTCCTCGAGATTCGTTCTCTCCTCTTGGTGACAAATAGTTCACAAAGATCCTATTTTGACAATTCCTAGCTATATGACCACCAACACCACAATTAAAACAAATCTGTTTATTATTTGAACTTGTACTGCATTTCTCAGATTTATTTTCTTGACAGACACTCTTACTCTTCTCAGAAGAACATGCATAAGAAATAGGTTGTGTGATAAGTGAGGGTGCCTCAGAATGTGTGACTTGTGGAATTGATGTGTTTTCATGAGAATCACAAGCATCAGAATTACCAAACAATTCATCAAACATATCAAAGAAATTAAGTTCAACAGTAGCAGATGTGGAAACATCACACGAAACATTATCAGTCTTTACATCAGAAACACAAACATTTTCATTGGAAACAGAAATATCAGACTTAGAAACAGAAACAGAAACAGATTCTCCAGCTTCATGCTTTGCCTGATCTAATGGTTGATCTGCAGGGGAAGTAGAAATGTTAGTACTTTCAACATTAATAAATTCTCCTGAAACGAAACCAGATGGCTTTCCATAAACCATAAATGATTCGTTGGCAATCTCATCCTTGGATAGGGGTTGATACTGATATGTATGATTATAAGGAGGAGGTACACTATCATATCCTAGCCCCTTTTGTTGGTTTCGTTTAAACTGCATGCAGTGATCAATCATGTTGGCAACTACCTCGCTTGATCCATCAAATTTTCTAAAATCAAAATTTGCAGTTTCAAATTGTCTTTTTAATGTATCAAGCTCGGTAATTAGCTCATCATTTTGTCTTTTAACATAATCATAAAGCTCACATTTTTCACTGTATTCTGTTTGAATTCTCTTAAAGTCCTTTATTTTTGTCTCTAACTGGGCCTTAAGGGGTTTCTGTCCTTTCCTAAGTTGATAGCCCTCATATCTAAGGTCCTCTACTTCTCTACGTAATAATTGAATTTCATCATGAAGAAGCTTAACATATTCATTACAACCCTGAGAACAAGACGGTAGATTTACCTCACTTTTCCTGGGCTCGGAAGTAGAAGACACCATCAGAGCAAACTGCATCTCCATCATTTCTGCTTCGGGATCAGCTGCATCATTCTTCAAGGAAGCATCATCAATCTGAGCTAGGTGAGCATTTTCTGGCCCTGAGATATTCAAAGCCTGAATCTGGTCCTCCCAGTCAAAAGACTGAGCGACCATAGCAGTCTCACCATTAACTGCAGCACCTGCACAGTTGTTTCCCACTGCAACCATCGTCCTGTTGTTGTTCATTCTACAATCTGGCTTTGGACACTCACGAGCAAAATGACCCAGCTCGTGGCAGTTGAAACATCGCAGCATGCCCTTGTTGAATGCCACCTTCTTATCAGCATTCATGCCCCAGTTGTTCTTCCCTGTCTTCTTAGCAAACTGCTTGGCCCTAAAAACAACCATAGGAATCTGCCATGTAATGTCCATCTCTTCCACGTCTTCAGGATGAATCTGATCCAGGTCAGCAAATGACAGCTGAGGTGGAAGCTCTCCAGCTACAAAAGCATTGTAGCAGTTAACAAGCCCGGTGGCCAGAGCCAGATTTTCATCAGTGTCCTTTGTGTTTGAGGAAGAGGCTACAACTGGCACATTTGGATGGGGAACAGCTTGTGGAGTGACAAATGGCTGACTTTGAGGAATGGATGATGTAGCAGCAAAGGTCTGAAGGTTGTTGAGCAGCAAAAGCTTGACCTGAGGAAGACATGATTGATGAGAGAGCATTGTTGGATGAGATTCCAAGATTTGCAGTTGAGTACGAGTTCACATGGTTAATCTCTCTCTGTTTGTCATCAATATCACAAGCTTTGATGATCGCCATGATTTCAGCAAGAGTGAGGCGATTTAGATCCTTGGTCTTCTTAATCACAACAACATTCATATCCCATGATCTAGGAAGAGCATTCAGAAGCTTCTTGTTAATTTCTGACTTGGTCAAGAAAATCCCAGATATATTCATGTCAGTGGTGAGAGTTGTGAACCGCTGCAGCTGTGCCTCAAGAGTCTCTCCGGGAATGTAGTTGAACATATTGAACTTTTGTCTCAACATGTCCTGGCGACTCTCCTTCATATCTTCATTTCCCTCATATACCTTAATTAGGGCTTCCCACAAATCTTTAGCTGAAGTGTACTCTCGGAAACCTTGAGCAATATCAGGAGATAATGCCATGGTTAGAGTAGCTAAAGCCCTTTCCTGCTCTTCAACTTTCTCAAATTCCTCATCTGTGTAGTTTTCCACAGTCTTGTCAATCACTTGGCCTCCAACTGTTATAGTGATTCTAACAGGGCCTCTAAGAATGCTTCTCCAGACTTTGAAATCCTTCATTTTAATATATTTTTCAATTTTGTACTTCCACTCAGGAAAACCATCTGCAGACATTAATCTTGGAATACGCGTAGTAGTGCCCATGACAGTATCAAGTTCGGGAAAATGATTTTGACTTTGAGATTCCATTTGAAATTAAAGCAAATTAAAGTCACAAAAGAGTTTACGGTTGATGATAATGAGATTACGATCGTAAATTGTGTTTACGGTTAATGAGTTTACGACCGTAAACTTGGTTTACGGTTGAAGTGTTTACGACCGTAAACTATGTTGACGGTTGAGGTGTTTACGGCCGTAAACTATGTTTACGGTTTGGATGATTACGGTTTGAACGTTTACGGTTTAAGCGTTTACGGTTATTGAAGCTTAGTTTACGGTTGTTGAAGATTCACAGTTTACGGTTGTTCAAGTTCTTGAGTTTACAACCGTAAACAGGGTTTACGGTAGGCAGTAAACTCCCAGAAGGTCTTCAAAAACACGTTTTTGCAGTAGATTCAGTTCCTTTAACCATGAAAACACTAAAATCAATCCCAAACGATAAGAATGTCAGTTTAAGCAGCCCAAATCTCGATTGAATGAAGCTTTGACACCGGTTTTTGCTCTGATACCAATTGTAAGGTCCTGAAAAGGATCTTTACCAATGATCAAGCAACAAACTCACTTCCTGACTGTAAACACATAAACAACCCACAAAAATGCATTAACGACTCATACTGAACTATTACAATGAAAGCCTAGACCAAACCATTAACTGGACCCTTCAATTAAGACTAAAAATAAGCGTCAAAATTAAATATTAGATAAATCCGATATCTATTAAGAAACTTGTAGTGGGCGTGACAAGGATTACGGATATATAAAGAATGCCGAAATCCGAGTTATAACGAAGAAGTTATGACATGTCGAAGTTTCGCGACAAACCGGCACGGGGCCGAATGTCGTAAAAAGTGAGTTTTCGATAAACTACTTTTTGGCCTTAGTGATCTAAACGAAACTCGTAGAGTTCGTTAAACCGAGAGTAAGTATAAAAAGAACGCCCAAATCTGACTTCGTATGAGGAAGTTATGATTTTTCGAAGTTTCAGCTTAGCAGTAGACAGCTAAAAACTCGAATTTTAGATCGAGTCATTTTTAGCCGACACGACCTAAACAATAATCAAAGGTCTCGTCATTAGTAGCTCAACGGTAAAAAGTCTGACGAAAACGGACGTCGGATGAAGAAGTTATGAATTTTTAACGGATTTCATGTCCCGGTTTGTTAAAAATAATAATATAAAAATTAAACTCAAAATTAGCCGACGAAGTCTAAACGAAAGTTGTAGAGCGTAATTTTACCTACGCGTGCATATAAAGAACGTCAAAAACGGAGCTCGTATGCGAAAGTTATGGATTTTAGAAGTTTTGGCGCGAAAACCGAGAAATTTCGCATAGGTGGCTTCGGCCACGTCACCTTCGCTTAGAGCATGCCACGTGTCCGAAATGAGGCTGAGTCATCCGAGCTGCTGAAGCAGTCCAATGCCTTTCCGACGCGTGCCCTTATCACGTGTCCGAAGCCTTCGCAGGAAGAGCCACGTCCGAAGCCTCGGACTAGACCGCGGTCCAATCAGGAGGCGACAGCGAGCCCCTCGCACGCGCAGCCCATGTGCGAGCCACCTGCGCACCCTCGCCCAGCAGCTGCCACGCACCCTCGCCTGATGACTCCTCTTCTAAGCCGACCTTCGGACCCCCCTATAAATAGAGGGCTTGCGAGCCCTCTCGGGTAGTTTTAGAGTTTTGCCACTTTTAACCCCTTTTTCCATATTTTCTTCATCTTAACATCCCCCGATGCCCCGGTATCGATTATAACCCCCGGAATACGCCACGAAGTGCTCGAGAAGCCCGGAAAATTTATCTTTTCGGTTTTGAAGCCCGACCTTTCGCAGAGCCCGGTTTCTCAATAAAACTCTCGGTTTTATTAGAAACGAACGTTTTAGGAAACGAATTGCTGCCCGATTATCATCAAATTAAGTGAGTGTATAGTCACCTTCATCTTACACCTAGATATGAAGTATTTTATATAAAATACGTGCTACGTGTAATTATATTAATTGTTTAATTGAGGTGACTGATGAATTGATGTTTTATACAAGTTTTAAACTGTATATGTATTTTTATCTACAAATATGTTGGGTAAAACATAGGTAGATAGTTGGTGTGTGATAAAATGATGAGAGGTCTATTGAGTAAACCATGGCGACTATGAGACGTAGTGCCTATTGTATAAACCTTGGCGACTATGAGACGTAGTGCCTATTGTATAAACCTTGGCGACTATGAGACGTAGTGCCTATTGTATAAACCTTGGCGACTATGAGACTTAGTGCCTATTGTATAAACCCTGGCGACTATGTGACGTAGTGCCTGTTGTATGAACCTTGGCAGCGATGGACTTCGTGTCTATTCCTTAGGATGAATCCTTAGGAATGAGTGTGATTTGATTCTTAGGGTAAATCCTTAAGAAATAAATAAGATAATGGGGATTGGGTAATTGGGTTGATTGTTTGATGTTTAAGCATAATAAATTATTTATTGTGGGTTGAAAACCCTATATGCTCACCAGGCTCCCAAGCCTGACCCACTCAGTTTGTTTGTATCACAGGTATTGATACGAAGTTGCTTTACACTGAGAGATTAAAAGAGATGTAGATCACTAGTGTAAGTTCTGTTTATGCTTATGTTTCTGTATTGACGATGACATCCCAATGGTTTAAGTGAATAAAATACATTTCTTCAGAAATGATTTGATAATATAATTATCATGTTTTTATGGGAGCAAATTCTGCAACACCTTTTAAAAGGATTACTCTGATTTTATTTTAAAAAGCATATACGAAATCGGTCTTTTCTGGCTGAGAAATTAGGGGATGTCACAAAAAACGAAGCCATATGCCAGATGTTTGAAATCATCAGCCTGAGTTGGTATTACTCAGAACCTCAAGGATTTCGTGAGTGCAATGTTCCAAAGAATTTAGACGAGATGCAATAATAAGAAAATTTTGGGATACTGTGATGTCAAAATATCAATTTGACACGAAGGCAGATAAAACCCCGGGCAAAGATTGCTTCGTTAATCATCAAGAGAGATGATCAACAGCTTGTGTATGTTCCCGTGAAATACAATCGATTACTTGTAGAGAAGTATCAAAGGGCTTCTTTTATACGGCTTCATGGGTAGCTATAAAAATTTCGTTACATATCAACCTAAACATAAGGTGATAAATTGTAATAGAAATTATTTGTTTGACTAGTGTAGTCAATGACAAGTTTGCTTTGAAAAATTTTAAGTGACTTTGGATTTCGAATGAAACTCACACGGAAATCATATTCATGAAAAAATTTGTGCTGGATCTTGTTGGATAACAAACATCATGGGTTTTGAATGTTTGATCAAGACCACTCATACGAAATGAATATGATTTGGGGTTTCGAATTTGGGTACTGAAACAAATGTTTCGTGAAAATCTGGAACATAGTTCCCCGTCAATTCCTTAAAAGTTTAGAAAATTAGGTTTCACTTTCATCACGGTCTCATGATGTCAGATCATAAACACAGATTTTTGATATGTCTAAGTCTCGATTGGTTTGATCAGAGACCTCTAGGACATATGTCTTCGTGTGTGATCGTGTAATAACTTTTTGGATGAAAAAGATTGATGTAAGACACGAAATGTACCTCTGTTATATTTGGACAAAAGAGTGAACTCTTAACTCATTGTGAGAAGAGTCAGGTAGCTCAGGATACTAATGTGAATACAAGCCTGATTGGGATGAAATTTTCGTATGAAAGATTTCATTAAGGCTTTCGTACACACACATTGAGTCAATGGAGGCTTTGGACAACATGCTGCAGCATGCTTCTAGGGACGACTTAACTAGTTCAAAATATTCAAAAATTTAAAGATTCGTATGATAGATTTACCTGACCCTAGAACTGCAAGCATTATCCACTGTGTATCATCATGAATATCTACAACAAAGTACTAAAAAGAAATAAGAAATAAAATATTTTTGTTGTTTTGATTTTTCGAAAATAAAGAACGAAATAAAGAGAAAATATTTTTGATGTTTTTGATTTTTCGAAAATAAAGACAGAAAAAACGAAAATATTTGTGGAATTTTGAATTTTTCGAAAATAAAATGACAAAACAAATGAAAATCTTTTTGAATTTTTAATTTTTCGAAAATTAAATGACAAAACAAACGAAAATCTTTTTGTATTTTTGATTTTTCGAAATATAAATGACAACAAACGAAAATCTTTTTGGATTTTTGATTTTTCGAAAATTAAATGACAAAACGAAATGTACTTGTTGCAAATACACGAAATTTTATCAACCCCTGAAAAGTGACAAATTTACGAATTCGAAGGGGTCGAAGCGTTGACTATGAACAGTAACCTCTGAACACTGAATGACATTGCTTTGTCTTTTATTCAGCGCCTCTAAATCATTCCTGGTCAACCATCCTTCTCCTTTTTCGCATGGAACAGAATTTCCATCGATCATTCCAAGTCCTAAAATTTTTACAAAGGATTTTTCATCTAAAGGTTTCGTGAAAATATCAGCTAATTGATCGGTTGTTTTCACGAAATGCACTTCAATATTTCCATCCTCCACGTGATCCTTGATGAAATGATAACGAAGAGCTATATGTTTAGTCTTCGAATGCTGCACAGGATTATGACAAATTCTTATTGCGCTTTGAGAATCACAATATAATGGAATCTTTTTTATATTAATTGCATAATCACGCAATTGACTTTGGATCCATATAATTTGTGATGAGCAAGCAGCAGCAGCCACATATTCTGCTTCAGCTGTTGAAATTGATACACATGTTTGCTTTTTCGATTGCCAGCTCACCAATTTGCCATCGAGTAATTGACATCCGCCACTTGTGCTCTTTCTATCAAGATTACAACCTCCTAAGTCTGCATCCGAATAAGCTTGAACAAAGAACCCAGTTTTCGAAGGATACCACAATCCTAACAAAATTGTTCCCTTAAGATAACGAAAGATATTCTTCACAGCAGTGAGATGTGGTTCTCGTGGATTTGACTGATACCTAGCACAATTACACACAGAGAACATGATATCAGGTCTACTACCTGTAAGATAAAGTAATGAACCAATCATGCTCCTGTAAAGAGTTAGGTCAAATGTAGGTTTATCTAACGACGATGTCAACTTTATGCTAGTTGTCATAGGAACTCGTAACTTTGTGCTATTCATCAATCCAAACTTCTCTAGCAGATTCTTCGTATATTTTTCTTGATTAATAAAAATTCCTTCTCTGCTTTGACGAATATTCAGTCCAAGAAAATTATTGATTTTTTCCATCATGCTCATTTCAAACTTACTTTTCATCAGATCTTCGAATTCTCTAGACAAGGCAGGGTCAGTTGAGCCAAAAATAATATCATCAACATATATTTGAACAAGCATTAGATGATTCCCAACTTTCTTTCGAAATAATGTGGGTTCAACAGATCCTTGTTTAAATTTAGATTGCTTCAAAAATGAAGTAAGAGTTGCATACCATGCTCGTGGTTCTTGTTTTAATCCATAAACTGCCTTATCTAAAATATAAACATGATCAGGATGTTCTTCGTTAATAAAACCTGGGGGTTGTTCCACGTAAACTGTTTCTTCAAGCTCTCCATTTAAAAATGCACACTTCACGTCCATTTGATAAACATCAAAGTCTTTGTGAGCTGCATAAGCCTCGAGTCTTGCGACAGGGGCAAAAGTTTCTTCATAGTTGATTCCTTCTTGTTGTGAATATCCTTTAACAACAAGTCTGGCTTTGTTTCGAATGATATTTCCATCTTTGTATTTTTGTTTTTGAAAATCAATTTTAACCCGACAATCAAAACATTTTCAGGTTTAGGAATTAATCTCCAAACCTTGTTTCGTTCAAATTCAGACAATTCAGATTGCATCGCAACAACCCAATCTGAGTGTTCCATTGCAACCTTAACTGTCTTTGGTTCAATTTTAGAGATGAAAACATTGAACATGCAAAATTCTTGATGAGTATTCAATACCTCATTCTTTACACGTATTTGAGCTCTTGTTAAAACACCCTCTTGCGGATTCCCAATTACTTGATCCTTCGGATGATCTCTTGTCCACTTTTCCATTAGTGGATAAGCTAGATCAAAGTCCAAAGGTGCATCTTCGTATAAATCATCATTCTCTGAACCTGCAATCGAACAAACATCATTAAAATCATTATTATTTTTATTATATTCTAAATGCTCCCCCTCAACATCAGCATCCAATCTCTCATTCTCCCCCTCGAAAGAATGCTCCTCCTCAACAAGAGTGTTCGAATCCAAGTGCTCCCCGTCCACTGGATTATTTTTCATACTTTCGCCTATCTCTTGAGAAGTTGATGTTGAATCATTAGTAAGCTTTGTTAATTTAGGGAGATGATTATCATTGGCATTAATTATCAACAGCATGATCTGAAATACCAAAAATTAAATCATAATCAATATCCAACATTTGTGAAGGTTCAGATGCATCTTGTATTTCTTTTAGAATAGGATGATTTTCAAAATGCGTTTCAGTTTGTTTAATATAGTAATCATCAAATGTAAGATTAAAAGTTTCTTCCACTTTTCGAGTTCTTTTGTTCAACACACGATATGCGACTGAATTATGCGAATATCCCAAGAAAATCCCTTCATCTGCTTTAGCTTGAAATTTCGTAAGATTATCCTTGAGATTCATAATAAAGCACATGCATCCGAACACATGGAAAAATTTCACATTAGGTTTTCGATTGTTGAGAATTTCGTATGGAGTGATGTTAAAACGTCGATGGATGAAAGATCTATTTTGAGTAAAACATGCGGTGGATACTGCTTCAGCCCAAAGGTATTGTGGAAGATTCGCATATGTCAGCATAGTCCTTGCTGCTTCGCATAGAGATCTATTTCTTCGTTCAACTACACCATTTTTTTGTGGTGTATATGGAGACGAAAAATTATGCGAAATTCCTTTGTCCACCAAAAATGAATCAAGAACATTGTTCTTAAATTCAGTTCCATGATCACTCTTAATTTTTCGAACAGTCTTCTTCAACGTTGTTTCCATCTTTTTGATAAAGTCAATCATGATTTGTGCAACTTCGGATTTAAGCCTGAGAAAATAAACCCATGTGAATTTTGAAAAGTCATCAACAATTACTAAAATGTGTGGTTTCTTGTTGAGTGTTGAAACTGTCGATGGACCACACAAATCAATATGTAAGAGCTCCAGTGGTTCGACAATTTTCGAATCTATCGTAATCGGATGACCTTGTTTATGTTGCTTGCCAACTTCACAAGCTGCACATAAAGAATCATTATCAAATTTATGTACAGGTAAACCACTTACCAGATCTTGTACAACAAGTTTGTACATTTTTCCTTTGCCTTCAAGCCAATGATCAATATTCTTCCTTGAAGTTATCCCTTTTTCATGTGAAATCTTCAAAGTTTGTTTCTTCGTGTGATTAGGAAAATTTGGCTTTTGAGGAATGAAATCAACTTTTGGTTTCGTTAGAAAATATTGAGCATAAGATGTATTAACAGTCGATTTAAAATGTTGACGTTGAGAGAATATTTGTGGTGGATTTGATTTATTTGAAAATTTCCTTGGAATAGTAGTTTTTGAAACTTTCGAAAACTTTGGTTGTTTATTCACTTCAGACCTTGAATGATTTGATTGAGATGAAGGTTGTTTATTTGTTGAAAAAGATGAATTTTTAGCTTTGAAAACATTTTTGGGTGATTGTGATTCAGACAAATATTTATTTGTTTGAGCGGAATTTTTCTTTTTGTCTGAAAAAGTTGCTGAATTCACAGTCTTAACTGGTTTTGTCGTTTCATTTGACATCTTTTGAGACTCAATAGTCTGCCAAAATATTTTCTTCCTAGCTTGTCTTTTTGAAATGTTATTTTCTTTCAAAAATTTGTCAATTTGATCTTTGAATTCTTTGGATTTTAGTTTGACAACATTTTCATTTTCCACTACAACTGGTTTTGAAATTCTTTTTCAATTTTTGATTTTTCAACCCATTTTCTTTGTGGTTTTTGACGTTGAAAAACGTACAAATTCTTTGTTAGGTTGTTTTCAACTGTGCTTTGATTTGCAAAGAAACCTTCATCTGTTGTTTTCAAATTATCTTCTTCAACTAACTTCTTTAATTCTGGTTTGACATTCTCAACATTTCCAGTAGTTACGAACACTTGATTTGGGAAGATGACATCATCTGTACACTTGAAATTTGGATAAACCACAGTATTCGTTTCAAGAAAGTGAGCACCTTGTTCATTCATCACCTTTTCGAACTTTTGTGTATCACCATACACTAGATCAACCACAATTCGAGGAATTTCTTCTTTCTTTGAAGATTTCTTTTTCTTCGAAATTTTCTCTTCATTTTCATCATCGCTATCATCAGTTTGACTATCTCTGATGTCCACGAAGTCCAAATCACAAACTTTCGAAGTTGAGGGTTTATCAGTTTCTATCTTAACAATCAAGTCATTAACTTTTTCTTTCCCTTTAGATGTTGATGCAACATTAACAATAGACAACTGGGAACAATCAACATCCTCAAGATCACTAATTTCACTAATATTGTCAGAATTATCTTCAATATCAGCAAAATTAGATTGAGAATCAAATGTTGAATTCTCAGTCTTTTTCAAAATTTGGATTTGTTCGGATTTAGTCAATGTATCATTCACTATGTTAACTAATTCATTTGTATCAAGACATTCATCAATTTTGACAATTCCATATTTATATCTATCATCAGCAACTTTGTCAAATTCAGCTATTATCTTCTCACAATCATACGAAACATTATCTACCTTTGCTCTTTCGTATGCTAGAAAAGGCAGTAATTTTCTATGTTGCTCTTTACTTATTTCACATGAATGATGTAAATCAGTTAATTTGCCATATAGTCTCTTAGCAGAATTACAGTATATGTTTCTTTGTGCTAGCAAAAGTTTGACTTCATTTGATAAAGTTTCCCTATCACACATAATGTTCGTTATCTGTAATTCTAAACAATCAACTTTACTTATTTTCATGTCTAATCAGTTTTTGGTCTCTAATAACTCCATGGACAACTTGTTGGCCTCATTGCTAGCAGAGACAACAATTGAATCAAAATAAGTAACAGTCTCATCAAAAGATATTAGTTCAGAGTCATAAGCATGTTTAGGAATATTAAAAGATTCGAGAATATTACGTACCTTTGTCGTCATTGGAGATTTGTCTGCTGCCTTGGATACGAAGCATCTACCTTTCACTTCGAATTCCTCTTCATCTGTGTCCTCCTCCATCTTCGCATACATTGCTCCATGTGTTGGATTCCTCATCTCTTCATCGTCTGATCCAGATGACCAGATTTGATAGGTTCCATCTTCCTCCTGTTCACCCCTTGCGACCAGCGACAAATTCTTAACTTTCGCACGAACCTCCGCAAGCTTCTCTGCGTAATAAGCCTCATCTTTTACTTTATTCTTCCTCTCATCCTTCTTTCGAACCATACAATCATTCGCAAGATGATTGGCTCCATTGCAATAATGACAATCTACTCCAGCATCACCTTTCAGCTTCTTCTCACTCTTCCCCTCATACACCTTCGAATCTTTCTTCTCAACCTTCTTCTTCTCCTCAACAACAGCTTTACTCACAGCACTTCCTTTCACCTCAGCTAAATTGAACGGCTTTTTGAAAAACTTCTTAACATGATTATTCGAGTAAAATGCTATTGCCTCATCATCCGAATTCATGATGAATCCCTCTTCTTCCTCTGAATCACCTTTTTCAGCTTCTTTCTCAGATATCTTGGACACAAGTGCCAATGGACTCCCAAACTCAGCTTCGATTCCTTAGCCATTTCATTAACCTCACTTTCGTGTGTCTTCAACTGATTGAATAGATCATTGAGAGATGATGTATCAAAACTTTGCTGATTCTTCACCATCATACTCACGCTTCTCCATTCTTTTCGAAGACCCATCACAAAGATGAGATTGAATTCCATTGAAGTCCTGGTGATTCCATAGCGATTGCAATGGTAGATTAACTCGTTCAGACGATCATAGTACACTTCAATTGTTACACCTTCTTTTTGTCTGAAATCTTTCAGCTCAACCAAGCACTGTTTGACTGAATTGATTTTCGTCTTCTCACTTCCTTGAAACTTTTCTTTCAGATTGTTCCAGATCTCCTTAGCAGTTGTACAACTCCTTACGTAATTGTACACAAATGGAGGTAAAGCTCCTCGTAATTCTCTCATACATCTCTTCTCCAGTTTCTTCAGACGATCAGTTTGATTTTAAACACCAGAACTTGCATAAGATGATCCAATTGCTTGAACATTCGTTGGAGGATTGATATTTCTAGAGATACATGACCATAATTCTTCATCAAGACCATTCAGATAATCCTGCATACGATCAGCCCACTGATCATAGTATTCAGGGATTAGCATTGAAATTTTGGTCGATGATCCTAACAGATGAGAAAACGAGGTCATAGAATTGAGATTGAAGCTCACCATTGTTGTACGGAAGATGATTTTAATTTTGAAGAAAATTTAAAAATTTTAGAACAAACTAGTTGAATCAAATTGGAATTACAAGAAAAACACTCGATTCAACAATTCAAATGCAGAATCGAATCACAAACTAAAATCTAGACAAATTTTTCACTATCAAAAAGTGCGGAAACTTTTGAACCAAAAAGTTGATTCAAAAACTTTTTGAATAGGTGAAAATCAGATCACAGATGTGACTCCTGCTCTGATACCAATTGATGAACCAATGAATCGAGTATAAAATGAATCAGAGTTAAAATTGAAGTCAGAATGTGAGATTGAACAACGGATGTAAATATGATCTTGTTTCAGCTCTATTACGCTTTCAAATGTTTACAGAGTACAAAGATAGGTCTGTAAAAACTCTTATCTAACTCTAGTAAATATCCCTATTTATAGGAAACAGAAAGCGTACAAAAAAATATACAAAGGCATAAACACTTAAGCTTCGAATAAAAGCGCCTTAGTAAAAAAGATTATAGAACATACGAAGAGTACAAAACACACTTCGACTAATTACAACATATTTGACCCTTACAGTCTCACTGATCGACGTGGAGGCATCTTGCTAAAAAGAACACAAAGATGAGACGGAAAATAAGTCTATAGTAGTGGTTATAAGCCGAAAGCTGAATGACAAAGTTATCCTAGTTCTGATTGTATCGGGTTGTGACTTTTGTAGGGTTCTGGAAACAATTCATAAAGGAGTCTATATAAAATAAACTTTATGAATCAGAAGTGGCTATCCTCGAATGAATATCTGCGAATTGAATAATTGTTACCAGTTTCACGAAAAGAAGAAAATAATCCTAACACATAATGTGAACAGTGTATTCAGTTAGCTCACTAATTCAATAAATTATATTATTTATTAGTGTGACGCATAAGTGTTGGGTTTTGGTATACTACAACATCCTATGGTGCACATACAACCCTAAATACCTTGGATCTATGTTTTCACTAATTATACATGCAAATGGTTTCCAAGGTATTAATCTTACAACTAGCATGCATTTAACATAAAATTATAATATACTAGTTAGCATGACATACCTTTTGATGGAGCTTGAATTCTTGGTGTATTTGGCCTTAAAGAGCTTAGCCCCAATAGTGTGGAAGCCTCAAATGGAATCACAACACACCATGGACAAAGGATGAACTTGAGAGAGAATTCCATGCACACAAAAGACACCATGAACTCTAAAAAGATACAAGTGGCGATTTTGGGCAATGAAGTATCTATTTATATGTGGGATTTCTAGGGTCATGGATATAACCCAAATCCATACCCATGGGTTTTATGATCCATGGTTCATGGGGCCCAACTCTTTATGTATCCATACATAAACTTGGTCCAACATGGATCATAAGCCCAACACATATAAATATAACTAATTATCATAATTAGTCCCCATAGATTTAATTAGTCTCTTTCGACCACTAAATTAATTCCAAATTAATTCTTGATCACTACTAATTAAAACATATGATTTCATATTAATATATTATTACTTATAATATATTAATAAACCATAAATAACCTTCTCTCAAAAGTCCATCCTAACAAATTGTCCTGATGATATGCAACCCAAATGGACCATGCTACTCTCGGGTCGAATACATACCAATAATAGTTATGGGCTTAGACACCTAATCCAACAGTCTCCCACTTGGATAAGTCTAAAACTATTATTCAAGTATGACTCCAAGATCCCGACTAGCAATCGTAGCTCTTAAAGCCGCTGTCAAACTCTGAACAAATCAAATGACATGTCCATTAGATAAGGGATCATATATTCCTCCATTCTAGATATCATATGGACTGAGACATGGATTATAATCATTCTCTCTGTCCATTTGTTGTTTCCCGATTTCCGATTTATGACGACTGACTAATTGAACAAATCAAATCAGTCCAGGCCCGGCCGAGCACTTACGTTTGTCATCACCAAATCATCGAGGGGCCCACAGATATCGCTTTTATCCCTAAGGTAAAAGGAATGGATAATCTTTGACTCATATGGCTTGTTCTACTACTTGTTGAATCATACACAAAGGCACGTTTTATAACATCGAGTTACCAATGCGTTTTCGTGCAATCAATGTATAACCAACTCATAGTAACAACTCATATCTCTAGGTTTGAAGAATATAAGATATTATCGTCTCATGATCACTCGTGATAAAATCCATGAAGTGATTCCAATGAGCGCGGGTTGAATCCAATACTCAGAACTTATGAGCACTCATGAGTGTTGTAGCCCTTTGTCCAACATCTTAGACCTCTACAAGCCAACCCATGACAATCTTAATTCATATCTACTTCCAACATATGACTGACTGTGGATGGTTTGAATAACTTAGTCATCCAGAACAATGACCTAGTTTACTCTGGAAGTCAAAACATGCAAAATGAAACACAAGAATAATTGAATCGAATATGGTATCAAAACCTATGAACATAAATAAAACACCTTTTATTTATCACCATATGATTACACATTATTCATTGTATACTGTTTCAGATATCGACTTTATTCTTGAATTTAAAACAATAGTTGTCCCATGCTCCAAGCATGTACACTATGTTTTCTAAACACTAGTCATGCCATACACCAAGTATGCATACTATGTTTGTCTATGATCTTTACTTTGTGAAATAGATCAATTGAACATAACTCCAATGATCCTCTTTTCATAGTCCCAAATCCTTACTGCAAATGCAAGAATTCCAAATTCATGCCATTTACTGAAATCTGTTAGATTCTAAACTTATATGCATTGATCCTTTTGTAATGATTATGCACAAAGTCAGATAGACTTGACAACAAACATTACAGAGCATTCCAAAGGAGATCAACTCCTTGGAAACATCCTTCTTGCATTAAGTTTCCTAATCTTACACAGATTGAATAATTTCTAACTTTGAAACATTTCCATATTCCATTTTGACTATCACTTCTGAACAAGAGTTTCCTCCTTACAGATTATGTCAATATGGTCCTTCCAGAATTATCATTATACTTCCAACTGTCCTTGAGCAACCAATCTTTGGTAAACCTTAGATTGTCCTCGACAATTGTTTAATCCTTTTAGTCATATCCAATTCTAGACCTTTTCCCTTCTTAATGCCCCAGGCATTTGGAAAATTTTAGAAAGGATGAATATAGCACATGCAATCGATCCTATATCCGAAGCATACGGGACACGATTCATGATGTATCACATAAAGACTAAACCAGTCTTTTGCTATAATATTTCCATTTCAATTTGCCAAGTTCTCATAATTCAGATTATGAAAAGGGATGTCGTAATCATAATCGAATTTTAGAACGCAAATAATGGACCCTATATTAGAATTTTCTTATGTTGAGCCATTCCAACATAACATTCATATATATACTTGACTAAATACGATTAAAACCTCAATCTAAGCTTTTAGATTTGAGATGAAGTATAATTTCCTCTCCCTTAATTATAGCAAAATAACTTTTTCCCAATTGAAACCTTTTGTTTTCTATAATTAACATTGCTAACTTGCAACCTTTATCATAATTATCATGCTCCCACTAACATGATGATTATTAGCATAACACTTATGCTCCCACTAGCTTTGACATGTACTCAGAAATCAGTTGAACTTCTAGAAAAAACAATACTTTATTGACTTTCTTACCAAAGTTCAGATTTCTGATACTAGATTGCTTTGATAAAACTTTATCAATATCATACACCTTATCTTAGATAGATCACAGGTGTGTCTAAACAATTTCAGAACTATGAAAAGGGATGCCGTAATCATAGTCTCAATTGTTTAGACCTTTGCCACTTCTCACAAGTCCATGTTAGTGTGCCGGTTAACCACACAGCTCCACTAACGACTTTGAGAATGCAAATATCACAATTGCTATCTACTTCAAATCTACTTGGTGGAAGTGTTTCCTCACCATCATTTTCATGAATCGGAGAGAAACCTTATGACCCTTAGATTTAATGGTGTATGTGTTCTTATCCATGTGAATTGTCAAAACCATAGTCACAAGACAAGGATAATGACAAATCCAAACTCATATGGACTGAACTCAATCTTAATTTCTTGCCACCTGGCAGCTCAAGGGCCTGCCATTGCTTCCAAGTTGTTGTGCAACCAATTGAGAACTCTAAGAACTCATATGCAAAGCCAAGTTTAACTGGAATGGGCACAGAATATGTCAACACGATAGGTTATAAACCTCAAGTCGTGTGCTAGTGAAGAACTTCAGGTTTTATTCTTGATTAGTTCTTGAGACTTTCAAGACCTTTAAGACTCCCACTGTCCTCTTGACATATAAGACTTTCTTGTCAGATATTCAAGAGATAGTGTGGATTCTAATCAAGACAAACACTTCACACAATTGGCCTTAGTTGGTCTTTGTTTTATCCAAAACATCACAACTTACCAATTTCAAATGTACAAGAGTAGAAAACTTTTACTCTTACATTTGATAAGTGTTTTAAACCTTCTTTAAGACATGTCACTCAAGTTACAATCTTAGAGTATAACTCTAAGAATTGTGTTTGGAACGAAGTATGAATCATCTTCTTGATTTAACCACTTCAATAATTCATAACTCCTCTTCTTAACTATCAGAATGCACTTAGAGGATGAATTGTGATAAGGTCTTAAAATCATTAAGATGGTCTTAAAACATGATACTAAAGTACTCTCCCATCTTTTCAGATTTGAGAAACTTTTATCTTTCTGCCTAAATTGATTCTTCTTATTCGCTCTGCCATACATTGGAACCTTTTCCAATGTCTCAGAATTACACTTAAGCTTGTAAGTATAACCATATTTACTGAGCTATAGTAAATTATGACGAATAGTCTTATCGATCTTTTGTGGTGGACTCTGACCAGTGCACAAGAATGTGTACTCGATCCCTTAGTCCTTCACTTGACTCACACACCCATGTGAACAAGTAGTTAGTCTTAATTTTTCCAATGCTCGAAAGTTCTCATTCATCATGCTATACAACTTGCATGATTCCAAGTTTCTATCCAACTGAAACTTGGGTGATGAGAATCTTTCCTAATTTGGTAAATTTAGACACTACCACAAATGAAAGAATCAAATTCATATTTCCACTCTTGCTCTTAATGGAATCTTATAAGCAACACAGATTTTCACAAATGCCATTGTAAGGATATTTTAAAATAAATAAAATCAAAAGATTTACCTTTTATTTTAAAACTTTGCGGAAAAACTTATCCTTACAATCCATATGAAAACTTGTTGTTATCTATTCCTAAGCAAAATATCATAACTCCTAAGAAGTAGCTCAAGAATCCGATCTTCAAACTATGCGATAGAAATCCATCTACGCGATCAGATTCAGCATATTCTTTCTTTAAGTTTCTTCACTTTTCTTTGATTCTTAAAACATCAACATGTGACCCAGTCACATCATGTATCAAGAATCTCATAATAGAAACTTAGCAGAGTTAGATAGTGGACTTTACCTGAAGTAGAGTCAAACTTATTGACTTTAACATCCTTAGGTAAATTTGGCAGCTTCGCAACCAATGCCCCTTTCTTTGGCAATATAAACATATGGACCCTTTGGTAATGGGACTATCTCAGACTTAGCTTTTCTCTTTACCATTTGGTCAACCGAGTTGACTATGGCCGATCCATTTCCATTGGGAAGAGAATGCTTTTTTGGATTCCCAGTGTCATCATTGTCAATGTCCATAAAGTTTTTAGGAAGTTGATCTTAGCAAATAGATAAGATCATTAAGGGTCTTGTCATAGTCTGTTTCATAGGTGTTCCAAAAGAACTCACTATGTGACTTAGAAAGTAGTTGAGCCACCAACTTTCTCAAGACTTTGACACCCAACTCTCCCGGCTTGTCAATATGTGACTACATCTCCAAGATGTGATCACACATAGACCTTTGCTTGCCAATAGGGCTTGAGTGACCTTAAACTTTTCAGGAACTTGTGGGTTAGGGAGAATAATTGGAGGAGGTGAAAGAAGTATGATTTCCATGGGACATCATCTTCATTTAGGAAAGCTTGTTTCAAGAGATTTGGGAAGATCATAAATGTCTAAACCAGACATCTTTTGGGAGATACTCAAGATAGCTGATTTAAAGTCCTTAATATAACACCCAATATGAAATATTAAGGCTAGGACCCAACACAATACTTTTATAACTTGGAAGAGGGATGCCGTAATCCAAGCTATAAAATATTTGAAGGTAGGCGAATGACGATTCACCAATTTCCACCATGAAAACGAAATATATATTATTAGGTTTTAATTGGTTTTTGAAACTCCTAGATCTTTGAGATTCATTGAACTGTTCAATGGCATGTTTCAATCTCGAGTGTGCCCTTCAGGTTTTGTGACTGGGATGCCGAGGATCACAAACCAAGGTGTGAAGTAACCATGCAAATTACTTGGTACCCTTAAGTGTTTACCCCTCAATCGATGTGCCGGTTAACCACACACGCTCCATCGATACTATGATAAACATTAGGTTACCCTTTGCCTACCTTGTTAAATACGAGTTAGTGTGCCGGTTAACCACACACGCTCCACTAACCGACTTAAACAAAGTGTAAAGTGTAATTTCATGGATTAGCACCTTATCCACTTTTTCCTAAGTAACTAAGATTGGGTATTTATAAAAGGTTTAGTTACTTAGTATTTATCATTAATACTTTTAATGAAGGGAGAATTATAGTCCTTGTCCTACCCGTTCGGCTAACGACCCTCCACCGGTCAAGGAAGCGGTGGGTGAGAGTGGACACCCATTAAACTGCCATTTTATAGGCAGTAACCTTATACCCCCCTTATAGACCGGCTTCGTGAATGAGGACTACTAATGGTAAGACTGACTTTGTTCTTATACATATATATATATATATATATATATATATATATATATATATATATATATATATATATATATATATATAAGTATTAACTATTAATATTATAATAGTATAAGGGTGTATTTTAAACATTTAAAATACTTGGTGGTTTAATCTATTAATTAAACTATACTCTTAATTTAATTAAACTTAAACCATGTCTTTATGGAATTATTAACTCTTTTAATTAGACACTTTAATTAATTTAATGAAGTCCATAAAGTTTGAACTTTAACTTTTAAAATTCTTGGGTTTGGAATTAAAGTGTATATGGGGTTTGACTTTACAAATTCCAAAACTTGAGGACAAGTTTTGAACAATTCAAAAAACTTATGGTTTCCATAACTTATGAATTTTAAAGTGGTTTAATGGAAAAAACCCTTCAAGTTCCATAACTTGTAGACAAGTTATGGAAGACTTTAAAAGCATTAAAAATGTGACTCTTCATTTTTTCATAACTTATGGAATTTTTATGGGTTTTAAAATTCATAAATGTGACTTTTCAAGTAACTTGAGGACAAGTTACAAAAACACATATTATGAACAACTTCAAGATTAATTTGGATTGAAAACAACTATCTCATAATTTTTCCTATTAATCTAAACAAACTCATAAACATGAACATTCATAATCAACATTTTTCAAGCATCATATAAACATGTATAAAACTTGAAACTTTGATTCTTATCCTTTATTTGGATGACAATAAACATTACCATAGTATCAAAAAACAAATTTTATGAACAAAAACACTTTGCGGTAATGATTCTAATCCAAAACAGTCCAAAAAAACTCGAAGATAAGCTGTCAGGGGGTCCAACTCGTCGAGTGCATGAACCAACTCGACGAGTTGGATGAATTTTTTCATGGACTCTTCGAGTCCATCACTGGACTAGTCGAGTCTGCTGTCACGACAGCAAAAAATTCGATTTTTTTCGGTTTTTTTCAGCAACTTGCATCAAGTATAATTGAAAACAACCCATGGCTCTGATACCACTGTTGGGTTTTTGTATACTACAACATCCTATGGTGCACATACAACCCTAAATACCTTGGATCTATGTTTTCACTAATTATACATGCAAATGGTTTCCAAGGTATTAATCTTACAACTAGCATGCATTTAACATAAAATTATAATATACTAGTTAGCATGACATACCTTTTGATGGAGCTTGAATTCTTGGTGTATTTGGCCTTAAAGAGCTTAGCCCCAATAGTGTGGAAGCCTCAAATGGAATCACAACACACCATGGACAAATGATGAACTTGAGAGAGAATTCCATGCACACAAAAGACACCATGAACTCTAAAAAGATACAAGTGGCGATTTTGGGCAATGAAGTATCTATTTATATGTGGGATTTCTAGGGTCATGGATATAACCCAAATCCATACCCATGGGTTTTATGATCCATGGTTCATGGGGCCCAACTCTTTATGTATCCATACATAAACTTGGTCCAACATGGATCATAAGCCCAACACATATAAATATAACTAATTATCATAATTAGTCCCCATAGATTTAATTAGTCTCTTTCGACCACTAAATTAATTCTTGATCACTACTAATTAAAACATATGATTTCATATTAATATATTATTACTTATAATATATTAATAAACCATAAATAACCTTCTCTCAAAAGTCCATCCTAACAAATTGTCCTGATGATATGCAACCCAAATGGACCATGCTACTCTCGGGTCGAATACATACCAATAATAGTTATGGGCTTAGACACCTAATCCAACAATAAGAAGTTTTGGCTTCTTCGGCTGATCACTTCTTCGAAAACTCTCATGAATCTGTTCTTGACTACATCCATCCACAGTAAAGGATCTCGCAATCATAGTCCTTGACTACATCCAGCCACCTGCGCTGCCTCATGTTCAGGTTCGGCTGATCCATGATCTGTCTCAGGCTCTTGTGATCCATGTATATGGTACAGCGGACTCCATAGAGGTAATGTCTCCAAATATTGAGAGCGAATACCACCGCTCCCAACTCCAGATCATGAGTAGGGTATCTCGTCTCATGCGTCTTCAACTGCCGCGATGCATAGGCTATCACTTGTCCCCTCTGCATGAGGACCGACCCCAAACCTGTGATGGATGCATCACAGAACACCATGAAATCGTCGACTCCCTCTAGAAGAGTCAATAATCGGGCCTCGTACAAGCGCCGTCGGAGGATCTCAAACACCCTCCGCTGCTTAGGGCCCCACCGAAAATCGACCCCCTTCCTCGTCAGACGAGTAAGGGGTACTGCAATCTTGGAGAAATCCTGTATGAATCTCCGGTAGTACCCTGTAAATCCCAGAAAACTCCTGATGTCTGAGGGAGATTTCGGAACCTCCCACTGCATGACTGCCTCGATTTTGGCCGGGTCGACCAAAATCCCCTCCTGGTTAACGAGATGTCCGAGGAACTGGACCTCTCGTAACCAAAACTCACACTTCGAGAACTTGGCATACAACCGTTCCTGTCTCAAAACTCCTAATAACTCCCACATATGCTCCTCATGCTGCTCTCGGGTCTTGGAATACACCAAGATATTGTTAATAAACACTATAACTGAGCGATTGAGCATCGGTCTGCAGACCCGATTCATCAGGTCCATGAATACCGCTGGCGCGTTAGTGAGCCCAAACGGCATCACCATGAACTCGTAATGTCCATAACGAGTCCGAAATGCGGTCTTCTCCATGTCCTCCTCTCTGACCCTGACCTGATGATACCCAGACCTCAAGTCTATCTTGGAAAACCAAGACGCACCCTGCAACTGATCGAAAAGATTGTCTATCCTCGGGACTAGATAACGATTTTTCACCATTAACTTGTTCAACTCCCTATAATCAATGCACATCTGGTACGAACCGTCCTTCTTCCTGAAGAAGAGGATCGGTCCTCCCCATGGAGAACTGCTCGGTCGAATGAACTGCTTTCCCAGCAGTTCCTGCAGCTGTGATGACAACTCCTGCATCTCGGGTGGCGCCCAACAGTACGACGCCTTGGCGATAAGGGCCGCACCCGGTACCAGGTCGATCCGGAACTCGACCTGCCTCTCTGGAGGTATCCCTGGTAACTCCTCCGGGAACACGTCAGCAAACTCTCTAACCACCAGAACCTCTGAAACTGAAACATGATCTCTGGCCCACGTATCTACTACGTACGCTAGATAACCCGCACACCCGTGCTGAATGTACTGCCGAGCCCTGGCAGCTGAACAAAACCCTGATCCCGACCTGGTGTCCACGCCATAAACGATTAGTTCTCCCCCACTTGGGGTTTGAAATACAACTCTATGACCCTCTCAGTCGATCATGGCACCTAAAAGACTAAGCCAATCCATACCCACGATCACACATACATCCCCCATGGGAATCGAAATCAGGTCTACCAGAAAAGATACTCTGAAATCTCCAATACGCAACCCCGATAGACCGAAGAAGCAGAAATCATGTGTTCGTTGGCGATGGAAACTCGCAACGGACACTCTAACTCTCCTACTGGCAATCCAAACTCCATACTGAAAGTCTGAGAAACAAACGACCGACTCGCTCCCGAGTCAAATAATACCAAAGCAGGTAAGGAGTTCACTAACCTAATCACAGGTACAAATATATATAAGCATAATACATATATAATCAGTAAGATAAGGGATAGAAACATACCAGCAACCACATCTGGTGCTGCCCTCGCCTCCTCTGCGGTGAGCTGGAAGGCGCGCCCCTGAGCCTTCGGGGGCTCTGATCTACTTGACGTCCCGTCCGTAATCCTCAATGTAGCTGGAGCGGGAGCCTCTGCCGGCTTAGCGGCAAGCAACGGACAGTTGGCCTTCATGTGGCCAACCTGATCATAGTGATAACATAACCTCATACTCGGAACCGTGGCGGGCTGGCGACAATCCTTCACATAATTCCCCTCCTTGCCACACCTGTGGCACCCACTAGCAGCTCAAAAAACCCCAGAATGACCCTTGCCGCACTTTCCACAAGTGCGGCTCTGCTGACCCCCGATCCTAGAATCAGTGGTCTTAGACCGCTTCGGCGTCGGCTGTGACTGCGTCCGGGCCTGTCGCTGCTCCCTCACTGCAGCTCAATCTCCAACTCACGTCACCTAGCGGCCTCCTGTAAATCCAATAGAGTATCACATCGCTGTGTGGAAAAAAAACTGACGAATGTCAGTTTTGAGCATGCTCAGATAACGTGTCATCTGGGCCTGCTCAGAAGCAAAATTCGGGCATAACATCTCCCTATCAATGAATATACGGGTGATCTCCATCACCGACTCTCCATCCTATCTCAAACTCAAAAACTCCTGAGCCAACCGTTCCCACTCAACCCGTGGAATGTATCGAGTGCAGAACAGATCCCTGAACTGCTCCCAAGTAACATCAACTCTCTGATCATCAGTGCACGACCTTGTCTTCAATCTCCACCAGTCCTTGGCCCCGAGCCTGGGCAGGTTCAGGGCACATCTGAACCTCTGGTCAGTAGTACACGAGCAAGTAAAGAAACACCCTTCCACATCAGAAATCCACCTCATGGCTTTGATGGGGTCCTGAGTCCCATCAAAAGTAGTGGGATTCGAGTTATCGAAGTCCCTGTACTGGAAAGCCCGACTGGCTCCTCCTCCTCCTCTTGTCGCTGTTATAGCCGACGCAGCTGTAGTGGCAGCTGTCTCTGCAAGGGTTGTGTAACGCTCGTCAATGTACTCGACCATGGCGGTCTTAATAGACCCAAACATCTCCGGTACCTGTGCCCAGAACATAGCAGCAACCTCATCATGCAGGATCTCTCGAATCCTGGCATCTAGCTCCTCTGTCCCCATCTGCACCACTGTCTCGGGTGCTGTTGGCCCCTCCTGGCCTTCGTCTCCTGATCCTGATCCTGACCCGGATCCAGTCACAAAGCGTCTCGTAACCACCATTCTGGAAAACATACCAAGAAGATATCAGATGAGCCACATAATAACAGGGGACCAACTTCCAACTAAACCCTAGGGGTTGTGACTTCCTTGCTACGCGTATGGGTCATGTGCTTTCAGTTGTACGAGCCCATACTACCTTCCATACCTACCAATATTTGTCTCAAGTATCACCACAACACCCTAACCATATATATATATATATATATATATATATATATATATATATATATATAAACATAGTGAGCACTCAATCCTCACTCCTAGAGGAATGCTAAATATCTCATAACTGGCCTCCCGGCCTCGCACAACCCACCCATCCATGAAACTTCCACCAACCCTGCAGCATTAGTGTATGCTAGTCATATATAACGCTAGACCCTATAGACTTTCGAATACTTGATCCTACCCTAAGCCCTTCATCAAACAAGAACAAGAAATAAGGCCAAACCAAACATTCTCAGGCTATAAGATCTTAGTTATGTACGACCGTGATGCATACACTAAGCAACTACAGTAATGATGTCAATTTCATATAGAGAAAACCCTAGGCTAGCAGGCATCATGTAATCAGGCAATTCTATCATGCAATTCCTGAAGATCCCTAGCCTAGTACTAGCATGCTGTTCTAACATATCACAATATCAAAAAACTGTATGGTATTTTGGGATCAACTTACTGGCTCCGACTGATCGTACACCTTGCATCCTCCTTTGATATTTTGAAAACTTTTTTTTTGAAAATCATTTTGAAAATATTTTCCTTGGTTTGAGACTGGATTTACACAAGTGTTCCTCCAATTCACTCAAACCAAGGCTATGATACCAACTTGTAACACCGATAAAAATCGTGCCAAATTTAAACTTTTAAAACATTTCAAAACCATTAATCATTACAAAACTTGTTTTCAAAATGTATAATATTAGAGTATCCTAGAAACATAAACATAAATATGAGGAGTTGTACGATCACGCCTTTGCCTTGCCACGATCCCCTGATGTACCTGAAACAATAAACTGAAACTTTAAGCTCGAGGCTTAGTAAGTTCCCCTAAAATACCGATACACTGCACATATCACATATACAAATAACAGCATGTACTGGGTCCACAGCTTTACAGTCTGGATTACCCCTGGGCCCATAGTGTGAGTCTGGATTGCCTTCCGGGCCCACAACTCACATCTGGATTGCCATCGATCCCACAGTACGAGTCTCCCTCAGCTCGTATCTGCAATGCTCCCGAGCCTAAAGTACGAGTCTGGCATGACCCACCTGGCCCTCAACTCGTATCTAGAATGCTCCCGGGTTTGTTGGTTATCGCACGGAGCAGTATCACCTCAACCCATCCCACATAATATGTCGACATATAACACAACTAATGCGCATACAGATGATCACATAATACTACAGGCAGTCCTATAGATCTACTTAACTGGCATAGCAACTAGCATGCAACACTAACTCATACTCAACATACTACCACTGCTAGGATATCATATCCAATGGGTCGGCCTTGGTGCCTTAGACCCTTCAGTATAGTGAGGTAACTCCCCTCACAAATGTCGAACTGAAGTGATAAGCTCAACTCTCGAATCACTGACACGAACTCCACCACCTATAGTTACCATAAAAGCATTTCCATAAATTTCCAAATTACCAAAATACCCCCAGAGTTCAAACTGGTCAACCCTTGGTCAAAGTCAAAGTCAATAGTCAAGGTCAATCAGTCCATGTTGACCCGAATCGTCGAGTCCTTCCTGAACTCGAGAAGTTGTGAAATCCTTGGTTGACTCGTCAAGTTTCCCTGTAACTCGCCGAGTTCATGCGTGTCCAAATGTCGGGAAAACCCTAGTTGACTCACCGAGTCACCCCACTGACTCGCCGAGTCCATGCAGAAGTCCTTGCACGAAAATCTTCATCGGACTCGCCGAGTTGACCATGCAACTCGCTGATTCGCTTAAGTCCATTATCCATTCAGATGCTTTTTAAGCCATTTTAAGGTTCCTTATTGCAGATCCAGCTTCACAAGGCATGTTTATCACGTAAAGTTGCAAACTTTACGTGCATGCAAGGCTCTAAAGACTTATAATGTCAAAACCAAGCTTGTAATGGAGTTTTACACCTAAGGAGAGGTCCATACTTGCTAAAGCTGGAAGCTTTATGCACTTAGAGACCAAAGAGAGTTCAGATCTGAAGTTGCAACTTAAGATCTTAGCTCATACCAAGAATAGCTTCCTAATATGCTATAAAAGCCCTAATCTTTAGCCAAATGAGATCTAGAAGGAAATGAGGTCAAGGTAACGACTTGATACCTTCAAAAGATGCTAACTGGGGTAGATTTCAGATCCCCACACGCTCCTTGCTTCTAGCCACTTGTTTCTCCAAGATTTTCTCACTAAGATCCACCTTCCAACGCTTAAAATACACAAGAATGGAGCACACACATGGATTAGGGTTTTCTGGACTCTCAAGAGGCTGTAAGGTGCTAAAGGAGGCTAATGATCCTTTAAATAGGGTGCAAAACCCCGGAAATTAGGGTTTCACCCCCCAGCTCCTACTCGTAGAGTCCTATCTTGGACTCGGCGAGTCGGTCACTTAACACGTAGCCAAACCCGCTCCTACTCGACGAGTCAGGGCATCCAACTCATCGAGTAGACCTTGCAATTTATGAAAATTAAAGCCATAAAATTAATACCCGAGAGTCGGGCGTTACATGGTCATTTTTTACCTTAATAGGCATTAATCTCTTAATAGGCTAAGACAAGTATTAAGATACTTGTATGTACGTATGAATATACCTAAGAGCAAAGAAGATGGATCAAGATGCACCATTTAAAAAAAAGGATCCAAAGTGGGACAATTAGTTTTCACTAACTGATAAGGCGAGTTATTACTATCATTCTCTCTCTCTCTCTCTCTCTCTCTCTCTCTCTCTCTCTTTCTCTCTTTAAGTTATTTTATACATTTTATGTATATATGTATGTATGTTATGTTACGAGATTCATGTATTTAAGCATGACAAGAGAAAGGAAAGATAGGGTTATATAGATTATAACCCTATGTAAGATTAAGTGCTTGTGGTTATACATGTCAGACCATGTAGCTGAGCATGTATGTATAACCAAAGTATGCGTATATGTACAAGGAAGGTATATGGGTATTATGAGTATTACGCATAAGAGTAGATAAAGAAAGAATAGGATTACATGTAGATGATGGCAAAGGTAGTTTCTCACACCCCCAAACCAAGGATGGCGGAAACGTCCGGGGGTGGCGGAGTTCATGTATAGTATCACAACAACGAATATAATAGTGCTCATAGTAAATACAACCATCATAAATATAACTGAAAAAGTTACACCATAGTATGAGTTTACATGTTTCAAAATCAATTACATTATGATGACAAAAATGTATAAATTGACGTCTTGCGTCCCATCCTCAAAAGCAGTTGGTTACCTGTTTCACTGGTTTCCTGAGAATACAAGTAGTTTTGAAAGAGTGTCAACAATTAAGTTGGTGAATTCATAAGCTTTTGAATGAAATGTTGGCAAAACCTTTGTTTGTAAATGTAAATGAATACTCAAGAAAAATCCAATATTTTCCTTATACAAAGTCGTGTAGTCTTAAATCCCAAGACTTAGAGTATGCAGTTATTGATAGATAAAACCCCTTTTCGTAAAGTAGTATTTTCCCGTAAACTTGAAATGTTGTTAACTCCCTATGTGAGTCGTTATAACCATACTATAACTAGAATGAACCTGCTACAACGTTTTTCAGACATCAAGATCCTATGACTTTTGTCACCCGTAGACCTGCAGGTCCAACTGTAGCTAGCAGCAAGGTGTGGGGTGTCAATCCCAATATAGATCTATACACAATTATCACGCTCTCCTTACAAGAGATTCTGGTTATAACTTACAGGAATTTTTAACCCGTACTCTAAGAATACAAATGAAGAATTGTCTCACAACTTACGTTAACGAGTTTACGTGTAGTAGTTGAGTAAAAACCTTTTCTGTAGTGGAGGTGAAATATCCCTTTGTGTAATAAATTAGTAATGTGAATTTCATAAACTATACCTATTATAGTTTATCATGTAGTAGTTGAAAATCCGATAGTATGATTGTAAGACCCTTCATGTGTATGTAATAGTTTAACCAATGCATAACTATACTTATCATATTTCGTCTTGCATTATTTGTAATTACAAAGGACTCTTATGCTTTATAGAGTATTTTACGTTATATAAATATATATATCACAACAGAAAAACAAATGCAAAATATGAAGTCATCAAAGATTACACTTTGCTCAACATGTTACAGAGTGTTACGAAAATTGTAAACTGTTAACTCGTTTTTAACTTTTCTACACTGTATTAAAAAAATCATACGAAGTCAAAAACTGAATCCGTAAACTCTGAGATTTTATAAAACGTGTCTAGTTTGTTCATAAATTTTATTATTCTTTTAGAAGTCTCTAACTTGTGTGAAAATGTTCATATTCACAGACTGGTCCGAATTCGTTTCTGAAATGAGAGGCAGTTTTGTAAAAATCACCATAAATTGTAGAAAAATCGTATGGAGATGTGCAAGTAGTCATTTTAAAGGTATGAACCTGGACGATTTGCATATTAAACATTTTTCAAAGATATTAAGTTTAAGATGGTGAAAACAGTCCGTGAATAGGAATCAACTTTTCTGATGAAAGCTGTTGTATGAGTTTAGTTGAGTTTTTGGTATTTTAACTTGTATCCCCCCCCCCCCTAAAACTTGAAGAAAACATGAAAATGTAGGGGTATGAACTCACCTTGAGTGATCTCTTAATATGGATGATGAAGAGAAGAAGTTTCCAAGTCAAGAACACTTGGGAGATGCTTGAAGATTCGAAGATCTAAGAACAAATATCTCGATATTTGTGTAAGAAATCTATGATTTTGGTAAAGTTGTGTAGCATGTTATGTGTAGGAAGGATAATCTTACCAGCAATAGGGGAAGAACTTGTGACTCCTAGAGGAAACTCGAGTTTTTAGAGGGAAGTATGAGAGTATGTAAAAAGTATGTCTTAAGAGGAGGAGAGTGGGGTTTTATAGGGAGGAGAGTGAGGGATTAGAGAGTGAGCTGATGAAAAAGATATGGGGAGATCTTGATTTGACTAAGGTAAGGTGGGAATAGTGATATGGAGTGGTCATGGAGTGGTATGGGAGGTAACTTGTGTCATATACTTATAGAAAAGTCAACACTTCACCTCCAAATCTAACCCACTAGATATTATTCTTAGACAAGGATTTCCCTTACTATGTGCTTAAATTATGAATATATAGGGTCTCTTATTCCAAAATACGAGTTTGAGTGAAAATCCCACGTTAAAATCACGAAAAACGAGCTTAAAACGAAGTCGAGGTAAAAAACCGGGAAATAGGGGCGAAGTCTGCGAAAATCCGAGCTCAGGGCCGAAGGTTCGGTCCTTGGGTGCTTAGAACCGAAGGGAGGTTCGGGTGTTTGATGAGAATAGAGAGGAGGGTTCGGTCTGAACAGTCTCGCAGGCGAACACGGAGGTGGGACCGAAAGCAAGGGGAGCGAAGGCGAAGTCATCCGAACCGAAGGCGAAATGGAGCGAAGGTATCCGAGAGCGAAATGGACCGAAGGCTCGGTTCATTTCGGTCCTAAGGAGGTTTCGGTTCTTCAGCAGTTCGGTCCAAGCAGGTTCGGTTCTCACTTGGAGCTTCGGTCCATGAGAGGTGTTTCGGTCCAAGAGGCTTCTTAGGGTTTCGCCTCTACGAGGGTTTCACTTCTATACAGCTGTTTTTCTCATAAACTTCCCGTTTTGAGTTGTTTTTGACTAAGTTAAGGGTGGGGATGCCCCAAACGATTATAAAAGTTTTGAGAGAGATTTGGGAGAGATTTCGTTTGTGACCTTTTTGGATGTTTAGCTTCGTTACGCAAGGTTTGTAAACCCCGTTAAGCCTCGTTATGAATGTTATACACCCCCGAGGGGTACTGAATAATGTTTTACCAAGTAGTTTCATCACTTACCCTGATTAGGGTTTAAGAATTCTGAACATATGAATTTTCCAAGTGATAACTTCTTATTAACATAGGGAGTTGTACAGTAGTAAAATAATGTAAACCCTAATATACAATGTTAATGGGGTTGACTGGTTTGACTTGTTGACTTTATCTGACTTTGACTTGACCAGAAATTGACGGTTATCACATCATCCCCCCGTTAGAAGGAATTTCGTCCCGAAATTAGCGTTTTGACTAGGACTTCAAGAGTTGGGGAAAAGATGCGGGTATTATTGTTTCATTTGGTCCTCGCGTGCCCAGGTGAATTTGGGTCCTCGTTTTGCGTTCCAACGGACCTTCACAATAGGAATACGACTTTGTTTCGTCCTCTTGATCTCTCGATCCATGATTTCTACCGGTTATTCTATGAAGTGGAGACTCTCATTAACTTCAATTTCATCGAGTGGTATCACGAGGGTCTCGTCGAATAGGCACTTCTTTAAATTTGACACGTGGAAGGTCGGGTGTACGTTGTTAAGTTCTTGGGGCAGCCGAAGTTTGTATGCCACCGGGCCAATCCTGGAAAGGATTTCGAACGGTCCGATATACCTTGGATTTAGTTTACCACGTTTACCAAAACGTATCATTCCTTTCCATGGTGAGACCTTCAGTAACACCCGGTCCCCAACTTGGAATTCCAAGGGTTTACGTCGCTTATCAGCATAGCTCTTTTGTCTATCTCGAGTTGTTTTCAGTCTTTCTCGAATTTGAACAATATTTTACCTAGTTTCCCTTATGATTTCAAGGCCAGTGAGGGTGCTGTTGGGACTTGCCCTTTTGCTAACTATGTATCTCCCACTTCAGCCCAGCACGGTGGTGATCTGCACTTGCGGCCATAAAGAGCTTCAAATGGCGCGCCCTTCATGCTAGTATGATAGCTGTTGTTGTATGAGAATTCAATAAGTGGTAAGTGGGTATCCCAAGCTTTACCGAAGTCTATCACACACGCTCTTAGCATATCTTCCAAGGTTTGAATAGTTCTTTCGCTCTGCCCGTCGGTTTGTGGATGGTAGGACGTACTTATGTCTAGCCTGGTCCCTAGAGCTTTCTGTAAGGACTGCCAGAACCGTGAAGTGAATCTACTATCTCTGTTAAAGATAATGGATATTGGCACACCATGTAGTCGTACAACCTCTTTGATGTACGTCCTAGTCAACTTTTCCATCTTGTCGGTCTCCTTTATTGGCAGGAAATGCGCGGATTTGGTCAATCTATCAACGATTACCCAAATGGTATCGAGACCACCCATTGTCTTAGGCAGTTTGGTTATGAAATCCATGGTTATTCGTTCCCACTTCCATTCAGGTATCGCAGGTTGTTGTAGCAAACCCGAAGGCTTTTGGCACTCTACCTTAACCTTGGCACAAGTCAGACACTTGGTAACGTATGTAGCAATTTCGGCTTTCATGTTCGGCCACCAGTAGAGTTTCTTCAGGTCTAGGTACATCTTGTCTGAACCGGGATGTACAGATTATCGAGTTTTGTGTGCTTCATTCAGGACGACGTCCCTGAACCCGCCGAATTTTGGTGTCCAAATTCGGTTCCTGAGATAACGAGCTCCGTCGTCCTTGACTTCTAGATTCTTATCCATTCCTCTTAAAGCCTCGCCTGTCACATTCTCAGGCTTCAAAGCTTCCAGCTGGGCCTCTTTGATTTGCATGGACAGGTGCGAATGGAGTGTCATTGTTAATGACTTTACTCGGCGACCCGAGTATTCTTTTCGACTTAAGGCGTCAGCTACCACATTGGCCTTACCTGGGTGATAACGAATCTCACACTCGTAATCATTCAGTAATTCTACCCATCGTCTCTGCCTCATGTTGAGCTCTTTTTGATTGAGGATGTGCTGAAGGCTTTTGTGATTGGTAAAGATGGTACACTTTGTTCCGTAAAGGTAGTGCCTCCAGATCTTTAGGGCGAATACTAATGCTCCCAATTCGAGGTCATGCATGGCATAGTTGACCTCGTGTATTTTTAATTACCTCGATGTGTAGGCAATGACCTTTCCTCGTTGCATTAACACACACCCCAGACCCTGGTTTGATGCATCGCAGTAGACCACAAAGTCTTCAGTTCCCTCGGGTAGGGACAAAATCGGGGCGCTGCTTTAATGTTTGGAAAGCGCTTTCTTGTTTCTCTCCCCAGCTGAAAGTCACACTCTTTTGGGTCAGGGTAGTAAGTGGTTTGGAAATCTTGGAGAAGTTCTGGATGAACCTTCGGTAGTAGCCAGCGAGGCCTAAGAATTGGCGGATTTCTGTAGGCATCCTTGGTGCTGACCAGTTCTCAATCGCCTTGATTTTGGAGGGATCCACGTGTATCCCTTTCTCGCTAACCACATGACCGAGGAAGTCCACTTCTCGGATCCAAAGTTCACACTTCGAAAATTTTGCATACAATTTTTCCGCCCTTGGAGTCTCCAATACCTGTCGTAGATGTTGGCTATGCTCTTCCTTACTCCTGGAATAGACCAGGATGTCGTCTATGAAGACAATCACGAACTTGTCTAGGTAAGGTCGGCACACCCGGTTCATTAGATCCATGAACATTGTGGGTGCGTTTGTTAATCCGAAGGGCATTACTACAAACTCGTAGTGACCGTACCGAGTTCTGAACGCCGTTTTGGGAACATCCTCCTCCTGAACTCGTAGCTGATGGTATCCCGACCTCAGGTCGATCTTTGAGAAGTAAGATGCTCCTTGGAGTTGGTCAAGTAGGTCGTTGATTCGGGGTAAAGGGTATTGATTTTTGATGGTAAGCTTATTTAGCTCGCGGTAGTTGATGCACATGCGAAACGATCCATCCTTCTTTTTCACAAACAAAATTGGTGCTCCCCAAGGCGAGAAGCTGGGTCTAATGAACCCTTTGCTCATCAGTTTGTTTAGCTGGCTGGATAGTTCTTGCATCTCGGCTGGCGCTAGACGGTAGGGCGCTCTGGCTACGGGGGTAGCTCCAGGGATTAGGTCGATTTGGAATTCGACTTGTCGTGCGGGTGGAACTCCGGGAAGGTCTTCCGGGAATACGTCAGAGAAATTACAGACCTCCGGAATGTCCTTGATGTTTTTCACCTCTTGTTTCTTATCCACAACGTGAGCTAAGAAGGCGTGGTATTCCTTGCAGAGATACTTTTGGGCTTTGACGCAAGAGATGATTTGTAGGTTTGCACTGGGTTTGTCGCCGTAGACGACAAGAGTTTCGCCACTCGGCAGATTAAGGCGTATGGCCCTTTCGTCACACAGAATGTCAGCATGATTTGAACTTATCCAATCCATGCCAATAATGATGTCAAAGCTTTTTATTGAGACTGGCAATAGATCGATTTTGGATGAGTGATTGTCTAGAGTGAGGGTACACCCTGAGTATATGTCGTTAGTGCTTTCTGTTTTTCCATTAGCCATCTCTACTACGTATGTATCTTTTAGTGATTGGGGATTTTGTTTTAATAATTGTTTGAATTTGTGGCTAACGAAACTCCTCTCCGCTCCACTATCGAATAATATGCATGCATATGAGTTATTGAGGAGAAACGTACCGGTAACCACCGAGGGATCCTCCCTTGCTTCTCCTTGCCCTATGGCCAAGATCCTTCCGACACCGCCGATGTTTGCATTTCCAACCTTTGGGCAATCCCTCTTGTAGTGCCCAGTCTCCCCGCAACCGTAACAGGCTCGGCTTGCTCCGGTGTTGGCGGTCGGGTTGGCTTGTTGGGCAGACGCCCTGCAGAAACGGGCGGTATGCCCCTTTTTGTTACAGCGGGTGCAGTGCATTTCTCGGCAAGGACCGTTGTGATGAAAGTTGCACTTGTTGCACTTGGGAAGGGTTCCAGCATATTGTATCAGTGGTGCTGGAGTGGAAGGAGTAGTGGCGGCATGGATGGCAACAGTTTGCTGCTTCTTTGTGGGGTCCTGCGCCGGTTGCTTCTTTTTGTTATCCCAGAACTTCCTCTTGTTGTTCCCTCGTCGTGCTTGATCGGAGGTGGTTGTCACAGTGGCATGGCTAGCCCGATGATCAATGAGTTGTTATGCCAACTCCTTGGCACTCTCGAAGGTAGTTGGTCGTGAGGCCAACACTCTATTTTGAATCTGGGAAGATAATCCCCAGAGATATCGTTCCACCTTCTTGCTTTCCGGAGTGACCATCGCCGGACAGAGAAGTGCTAGATCATTGAATCGGGCAGTGTAAGTTGTGAGGTCAGAGCCCGTCATCTTGAGACTCTACAGTTCTTGTTCTAATTTTTGCACTTCACCCCTTGGGAAATACTCCTTCAGCATCATGGTTTTCAAATCTTCCCAGCTTATCGAATTAGCCACAACGAGAGTTAAAGATTTTACGTGACCGTTCCACCAAGTAAGGGCCCTGCCGGTGAAAGTACGAGCTGTGAATTTGACTTTGTTGGCTTCGAGGCATGCACAGATTTCGAAGACAGATTCGTTCCTCTCGAACCAATGCATCAAATCGATGACTACCCCGCTTCCATTGAACGAATCGGGTTTGCCATTAGTAAAGTCCTTAAAGGAACACTCTCTCGAACGCCCTTGGCTATCTCCTTGAGTGGAGTTATTAGTACCGCTCCCTGTCCTCCTGGCACCGTCGATGCTGATTTGGGACATAGAAGTTGCCACTGCGGCCGTGACCGCAGCTTGGAACATTACATGGTCATACTGGGGAGGCGGCAGTGGTGGATTTGTTTGCGTTCCACCGGTGCGCCTAGCAGATCTACGAGGCGGCATTTTTCTGTTATAGAATTTCAAAGACAAAATGAGTATAAGTCTTTTAGTAATGGTTATCAGTCGGGAGATGCAAAACTAGGTTATTAGTTTTCAAGTATAGTATTTCCCGATTTTTTTTTTCGAATGTTGCAAACAATTCATAGCAGAAGTCTATATAAATAAACTTATGAATTTAGTAGTAATGATTCAAATGAAATCTTGTAATCTTTGTTCCATGCCTGGCCCACTCATAAGACCACTCAATGTATACTAGTTGTGTGTAACTAAGGTTCAACAGACCGTCGAACTTGATGAGTCTGCCCTGAGCCCACAACCACACAAGGAACAGGATCCAAGGCGGACTCACCATTTCTAAGTCGATCGCCTCTTGATTACACATAACCTCGAGGTATATATTAAATAATCTCAGAGTTACCATAAGCAAATCGTTTGTAATGCCATGTTATGCAATTTGAGGTCATGAACTCCCAATAAATAAAATGCATGCCAATTTTCATTGATTCAATTTAGTACATGTTTTTAGGAAAATTTGACCTTATAGAAGCTCTACATTATATCAATGTAACGGAATTTTTTACAGCACCTAGACCCTTCGACTAGTGTAATCACTTAGACGCAGGGTTAAACCTACTTGCAGGGAAGAGTAGCCCCAACGCATACCCATAAACCTAGTTTATAATAAAATGTGAGTAGTGAAACACTACTCGAGGCGGGTGGTATCAGCTGGTCCACTGTGGCCTTGAGACGAGGTCGAGGCTTCCTGTAGCTCCGTAATTCGACGTTCGGCCGCGATCACTCTCTCCTTAAGAGTCGCGTGCCTTATCTGGTACTCCCTTACCTCCGCCCGAGCGGTGGTAAGGTCCTCGACGAGTTGGTCCATGGGATAGAAGTCTCTTTCCAAGTCCCGGGTACGATCATCAGATGCTTCTACAACGGCGTTGAGGTCCCGAACTTGATTTGCCATTTCCCGATTCTGGTCCCCAAGGTTCGTGATCTGTTGGATCATGGCTGGGAGGGCTCTGTCAGCTGGTCCCCCATGACTGAGGTCATAGTAACCTCGTTGATTGCCAAATGGTGATCATTGTCGTTGTTGACGGCTCCATCTCTCAATCATGGTTGCCCAACAGGGCTCGGGCCCGTTGTAGCCAAAACGGTTCGCAGGACCCTGGCGATGTAAGGGGGGTTGATGACTTCCTCCTCCGGCTCCTCCTCTTCTTCTTCGTCCTCTAATTCCTCTTCTTCATCGTCCTCTTCGGGGTCTTCTTCGGGTTCCTCCTCGAATACTTCCTCGGGATCCTCTTCTGGTTCTGCTTCCAACCAACCACCGTTGCCCTGTTTCGGAAAGTAGGGGTCTCCGGGTAAATGAAATCCTGCCATGTCGTCTGTACGAGAATAGGGGTGTAAGAGGCACATAATGAATCTAGAAATATTGTGCTTAGTTAACATAAAATAGTCCTATAGCATTTTAACGGTTGTGTTTGATTCTTAACGTGTTTCTTGTTTGGGTGTTGGTAAGTTGATAGACTTGTTGTCCACTATGACTATCCCCCAGCATATACTAGTCACTTCTCGGACGAATATAGTTGATCAGGCTATATTCCTCCCAGACTTGATTGCATATCCCAAGGCATATTCACATTGCACAACTCCTCTATTTTTAACTTTTGCATTTTCCCTAGACGTGACACCATACCGGTATGTATGTATGTACTTATAGTTTTTCGTAAAAATAACGCTTTTATTATTTTTTTTAAAGTATAGTTGTAGGGAAAACCTTTAAATCAGGGAATCTTAGTCCCTTTATGTTTATAGTTTGTATATCTTATGTGGCTTGATATACTATGTTCACTATAAACAATGCTCTGATACCAATCTGTCACACCCCCAAACCAAGGATGGCGGAAACGTTCGGGGGTGGCGGACTTCATGTATAGTATCACAACAACGAATATAATAGTGCTCATAGTAAATACAACCATCATAAATATAACTGGAAAATTTACACCATAGTATGAGTTTACATGTTTCAAAATCAATTAGATTATGATGACAAAAATGTATACATTGACGTCTTGCGTCCCATCCTCAAAAGCAGTTGGTTACCTGTTTCACTGGTTTCCAGAGAATACAAGTAGTTTTGAAAGAGTGTCAACAATTAAGTTGGTGAATTCATAAGCTTTTGGATGAAATGTTGGAAAAACCGTTGTTTGTAAATGTAAATGAATACTCAAGAAAAATCCAATATTTTCCTTATACAAAGTTGTGTAGTCTTAAATCCCAAGACTGAGAATATACAGTTATTCATAGATAAAACCCCTTTTCGTAAAGTAGTATTTTCCCGTAAACTTGAAATGTTGTTAACTCCTTATGTGAGTCGTTATAACCATACTATAACTAGAATGAACCTGCTACAATGTTTTTCAGACGTCAATAACCTATGACTTTTGTCACCCGTAGACCTGCAGGTCCAGCTGTAGCTAGCAGCAAGGTGTGGGGTGTCAATCCCAATATAGATCTATACACAATTATCACGCTCTCCCTATAAGAGATTTTGGTTATAACTTACAGGAATTTTTAACCCGTACTCTAAGAATACAAATGAAGAATTGTCTCACAACTTACGTTAACGAGTTTACGTGTAGTAGTTGAGTAAAAACCTTTTCTGTGGTGGAGGTGAAATATCCCTTTTGTGTAATAAGTTAGTAATGTGAATTTCATAAACTATACCTATTATAGTTTATCATGTAGTAGTTGAAAATCCGATAGTATGATGGTAAGACCCTTCATGTGTATGTAATAGTTTAACCAATGCATACCTATACTTATCATATTTCGCCTTGCATTATTTGTAATTACAAAGGACTCTTATGCTTTATAGAGTATTTTCTGTTATATAAATATATATCACAACAGAAAAACACATGCAAAATATGAAGTCATCAAAGATTACACTTTGCTCAACATGTTACAGAGTGTTACGCAAATTGTAAGCTGTTAACTAGTTTTTAACTTTTCTACACTGTTTTAGAAAAATCATAGAAAAACCATACGAAGTCAAAAACTGAATCCGTAAACTCTGAGAGTTTAGAAAACGTGTCTAGTTTATTCATAAATGTTATTATGATTTTTAGAAGTCTCTAACTTGTGTGAAAATGTTCATATTCACAGACTGGTCCGAACTCGTTTCTGAAATGATAGGCAGTTTTGTAAAAATCACCATAAATTGTCGAAAAATCGTATGGAGATGAGCAAGTAGTCATTTTAAAGTTATGAACCTGAAAGATTTTCCTATTAAATAGTTTTTAAAGATATTAAGTTTAAGATTGTCAAAACAGTCCGTGAATAGGACTCAACTTTTCTGATGAAAGCTGTTGTTTGAGTTTAGTTGAGTTTTTGGTATTTTAACTTGTATTCTCCCCTAAAAATTGAAGAAAACATGAAAATGCGGGGTTATGAACTCAGCTTGAGTGATCTCTTAAGATGGATGATGAAGAGAAGAAGTTTCCAAGTCAAGAACACTTGGGAGATGCTTTAAGATTCGAAGATCTAAGAACAAATATGTCGATATTTGTGTAAGAAATCTATGATTTTGGTAAAGTTGTGTAGAATGTTATGTGTAGGAAGGAAAATCTTACCAACAAGAGGGGAAGAACTTGTGACTCCTAGAGGAAACTCGAGTTTTTAGAGGGAAGTATGAGATTGTGTAAAAAAGTGTATCTTGGGAGGAGTAGAGTGGGGTTTTATAGGGAGGAGAGTGAGGGATTAGAGAGTGAGCTGATGAAAAAGATATGGAGAGATCTTGATTTGACTAAGGTAAGGTGGGAATAGTGACATGGAGTGGTCATGGAGTGGTATGGGAGGTAACTTGTGTCATAGACTTATAGAAAAAATTACACTCCACCTCCAAATCTAACCCACTAGATATTATTCTTAGACAAGGATTTCTCTTACTATGTGCTTAAATTATGAATATATAGGGTCTCTTATGCCAAAATACAAGTTTGGGTGAAAATCCCATGTTAAAATCACGAAAAACGAGCTTAAAACGAAGTCGGGGTCGAAAACCGGGAAATAGGGGCGAAGTCTGTGAAAATCCGAGTTCAGGGCCGAAGGTTCAGTCCTTGGGTGCTTAGAACCGAAGGGAGGTTCGGGTGTTTGATGAGAACAGAGAGGAGGGTTCGGTCCGAGCAGTCTCGCAGGCGAACACGGAGGTGGGACCGAAAGCAAGGGGAGCGAAGGCGAAGTCATCCGAACCGAAGGCGAAATGGAGCGAAGGTACCCGAGAGCGAAATGGACCGAAGGCTCGGTTCATTTCGGTCCTAAGGAGGTTTCGGTTCTTCAGCAGTTCGGTCCAAGCAGGTTCGTTTCTCACTTGGAGCTTCGGTCCATGAGAGGTGTTCCGGTCCAAGAGGCTTCTTAGGGTTTCGCTTCTTAGGATTTCGCCTCTAAGAGGGTTTCGCTTCTATAGAGCTGTTTTTCGTATAAACTTCCCGTTTTGAGTTGTTTTTTACTAAGTTAAGGGTCGGGATGCCCCAAATGATTATAAAAGTTTTGAGAGAGATTTGGGAGATATTTCGTTTGTGACCTTTTTGGATGTTTAGCTTCGTTACGCAATGTTTGTAAACCCCGTTAAGCCTCGTTATGAATGTTATACGCCCCCGAGGGGTACTGAATAATGTTTTACCAAGTAGTTTCATCACTTACCCTGATTAGGGTTTAAGAATTCTAAACATATGAATTTTCCAAGTGATAACTTCTTATTAACATAGCGAGTTGTACAGTAGTAACATAATGTAAACCCTAATATACAAGGTTAATTGAGTTGACCGGTTTGACTTGTTGACTTTATTTGACTTTGACTTGACCAGAAATTAACGGTTGTCACATAGTTGTTAAAGTACCTAAGAGAAAGTAGATAGAGACATAAGATGATTATATGTAATATAATCATGACAAATATGTATGTATGTCTAGACATTATTCGTATTGTGTAGAGTACTTATATGTTGCTAGACATAGATATAGATTAAGTTCTTAATAAATTAATTACCATAAAAGAAAGATTAGATGATCACATAACCGAGATAGAGATATAGAGAAAGATGGTTCTTTCGGGGGCAAGAGATAGAGGTTCCTTCAGGGACAATAAATATATGTTCCGACAGGTACAAGAGTATGATTCCTTCAGGGATAAAATATGATTCCTACACAGACAAGATTATGATTCCTTCGGAATAAGAGTTCCTACGGGGACAAGAGTATGGTTCCTACAGGAACAATAGTATGGTTCATACGGCGACAAAAGTATGATTCCTCTGGGAATAAAAGTATGGTTCTTACGATAACAAAATTATGATTCCTTCAGGAATGAGATTATGTCCTTGCGGGGAAAGAGATGATCATTCCCTTTTGGAATGTAGATAGATGGTCCCTACGAGAATCCAAATTGTGTATGATTAGAAAATAAAGAAAAAGGTTCCTTGAGAGGAATAAGATATGAGTGTTCTTTTGAAGAACTTAGATGTAATCCACAAGGGATTAAGAGTATGGAAACCACGAGGGATTCAAGAGAAGAAAAAAGATTAAGGATCCGCAAGGGATCATAAGAGATAAGAGTAAGACCGGATGAATATACCCGATAATAGTAGTGAGTTATTGTTACCCTTAGAGTATGGTATGAGATAGGACCGTTGGGTCTAGATGAGAATATAATGTTGAGGCATTAGAGAAAAGATAAAGTAAAGAAGAGAAAGAGTAGAGTAGAGAAAGAGTAAATAAGAGATAAAGCAGAGAAGAGAAAGAACAAAGAATAAAGTAAGAGATAAAGAAGAGGCAAAATATAGAAGGGGCAGAGTAGAGAAGAGACAAAGTTAGAAACAGAGACAGAGTATGAGAAGAGCATGAGCAAGGGCTAAAACAAGAGCATGAAAAAAAAATTATATGGCAGAGAAAGAGATAGAAGAGATGAGAAGGAGTAGAAAGAAAGATTAAAGCAAAGTAGAAGATATAGATGAAAGAGGAAAGAATAGCAGTGTATGTTATTAGAGAAAGAGATCGGATGATAGAGTATGAGAAAGAGAAAGAAAGGAAAGGATAAGGAAAATACAGAAAGAATAACTCAGCAAACACATTGTGTCTGATACTGCAATGATGTATGTTTTGTAATTCAGGTAGCAACGGTCGTGGTACCAGAGGAGAAGACAGGAGTACAAGGACCTAGACTAGGGAATTTAGTTGCAATTCCTTGTTTCTTGTATGTAATAGATTTTATTATAAACCCATGATTTGTCCTGGAAAGTAAAGTGTTTTAATCAGAGTAGAATTCTGCAATGTAAGAAAAACTCTGATATTTCCCTTAGATATTATGTATAGTAAATCTTGGTCATTACATAAAGTTTCTTGTCATGCACCTCCATCCTTTCTTCAAGTTGAGCAACAGTTTGAGACTCCCAATACACCATCATCATCTTAGGCATCATCAACATATTTAAAGGCTTTGATATCTTAAACCCACAGAAGAAATAGAAAAGAACTTATATTGGAATAATAATGATTATAAATATCTTTGCAGTAATTCTTGAAGCTTACATATGGTTTATAGTTTTAAGGAGGAAGAAGGCTGCAAATGTGCAGATGAGTAATGTTAATGGGTATGCAAGCAATGGGAATCATGAACATTATCCATATTCTGATAGGACTAATGCGAGGGTTAAAATAAAAGTCTGAATTAAGTTTATTAATGATTTTTGACCTTCATTTTTTATTTTTATTTGTATCTTGTAACACCAGATTCAAGGTACTTTTCTGTAGCATCCAATTTTCCAGGTATTTGCATTTAACCCTTGAGTTATGAATTGTTTGCAAGATCGGTCCCCAATGGCAATTTTGTGATTTTTGGGTGAAGTTTGGTACGCTCGGCATACCTAGTCCTGTGCCAGTATGCTGCGCATATGCTAGTACGCAGGGCCTATGTGGTTTAGACCAAAACCCTAATATTTAGGGTTTGTGCACTAGTTAAGCACCATTATAGCCCTAAGACCTTTCCCTTTATCAACCTCCATCCCAAGTGTGACAACCGTCACTTTCTGGTCAAGTCAAAGTCAAAGAAAGTTAACAAGTCAAACCGGCCTACTCAATTAACCCTCGTATATTAGGGTTTACATTATGTTTACTATTGAACAACGCACCATCCTAATGCAAAGTATCACTTAGAGTTTTCACGTGTTCAGAAAATCTACACCCTAATCAGGGTAAGTGATGGAACTACTCGATAAAACATTAATACATACCCTACGGGGCGTATAATACTCATAACAATGTTTAACGGAGTTTACAAACCATACATTTCAAAGCTAAACACTCACAAAGGTCACAAACAAAGTCTCTCTAAATCTCCCTCACTCTATATCTCTCTCTCCCAAATCTCTCTAAAAATCTATTTCAACTTTTTATAATCATTCGGGGCATCCCGACCCATAACTTAGTCAAAAACCACTCGAAACGGGAAGATTTCTCGAAAATCTGCCATATAGAACCGAAACTAGCTTTAAGGACTGAAACCCTAATAGAACTGAACCTCCCTTAAAGAACCGAAGCCTCCTAGACCCGAAACCTCTTAGAACCGAACTCCCCTTTGAGGACCGAACTCACTTTCGGTTCGGATCAAGTCCCTTCGGACCGAAGCTCCGCCTGCTCTCGGTCCATTTCGCTTCCAATACGCCTTCGGTTCCCACTCGAGCGATTTCGCACGCGAGTCTTCTCGGACCGAAACTACTTTCGGTTCCCAGCCCATAGACCGAACATACCTTCGGTTCTAAGCTCCAAGGACCGAACCTTCATCTCAGACCTCGCAGGTTCGCCTCTTGATCCCAGTTTTCGAGTACTTTCGTGTTTTAAGCTCGTTTTTCATGATTTTAACATTGGAGTTTCACCCAAACTCATATTTTGGCATATAAGACCCTATATATTCATATTTTAATAACATTTTGGGGGAAATCTTAATCTAAGAATAATATCTATTTTGTAAGATATGGATTTGGAGTGTTGACTTTTCATAAATTATGAGACAAGTTATCCCCCATACCCACTTATGACAACCTCCAGTGACTATTCATCCCTACCTAGTCAACTATTTGTCCTATCACACTCCCCTCCAACAAGATATCTTGATCAAAATGGAAAACCCTCATCTCTCCTTCCAATTTACTCACTCTCTCACCAAAAAGCAAACACCTCTCTCTCTCTCACTTTCTCTCTCTAATAACTCGAGACTCCAAGGCTGATATTGAGCTTTTCACTCACTTTTAGTAAGTATTCTCATCCTACATTTGAACATTCTTCACACCTTCACTCAAATTATGGATCTCTCATAACAAATATCGCCATATTTATTCTTAGATCTTCAAATCGTCGAGCATCATCCAAGTGTTCTTAACTTGGAAACCCCTTTTCTTCATCATCCATCTCGGAAAATCAATCAAGGTGAGTTCATAATCCCACATTTTCATGTTTTCTTCAAGTTTTAGGGGGAATACAAGTTAAATCACCTTAAATCAACTCAAACTCATACTTTAGCTTTTCCCAGAGAAGTTGAGTCCTATTCACATACTGTTTTGACTATCTTAAACTTAATACCTTTCCAAACTGTTTAATATGAAAGAATTTCAGGCTTATACCTTTCTAATGACTACTTGCACATCTCCATACGATGTTTCTACAATTTATGGTGATTTTTACAAAACTGCCTATTATTTCAGAAATGAATTCGGGCCAGTCTGTGAATATGAACATTTTCACACAAGTTAGAGACTTCTAAAAATCATAATAAAAATTATGAATAAACTAGATGCATTTTCTAAACTCTCAGAGTTTACGGATTCAGTTTTTAACTTCGTATGATTTTTCTGTGAATTTTCTAAAACTGTGTAGAAAAGTTAAAAACAAGTTACATAGCTTACAATATTAACAACACTTTGGAATATGTTGAGCAAAGTGTATAACCATAAGCTTCTAAATGTTGAATGTATTTCTTGTTAGTTTAATATTATAAACAGAATTAGACATTCATGATAAAGGTTTTCATACACTTCAAATAAGTACAATAAACCATAATAAGTATAGTTTATGAGTTTTTACAATACAAACAGACTACGTAGAAAGGGGATTCAATTCTGTCACAGAAAAAGGGTTTTACTCTCAATACAAACGGGTTTTCATTTACCACATGATAAACTATAATAGGTATAGTTTATGGATTTCACATCACTAATTTATTACACAAAGGGAGACTACATCACTTTTTATAAGGAAAACATTAGATTTTCTTGAAGTATACGTTACATTTACAAACAAAGGTTTTAAAACTCTACATCCAAAAGCTGATGAACTCACCAACTTAATTGTTGACACTTTTTCGAAACTACTTGTATTCCCAGGAAATCAGTGAAACTGGAAGTCAACAGCTTTTGAGGATGGGACGTTAAGACGTCAAATATTTCATTTTGTCATCATAGTGTAATTGATTTTGAAACATGTAAACTCATACTAAGGTGTAACTTTTTTCAATTATATTTATGATGGTTGTATTTGCTTTGGTCACTACTATACTGGTTTTTATGATACTATACATGAAGTCCGCCACCCCCGGACGTTTCCGCCATCCTTGGTTTGGGGGTGTGACAGATTGGTATCAGAGCATTGTTTATAGTGAAGTAAGTATATCGAACCACATAAGATATACAAACTATAAATGCATTGGGACTAAAGTCTCTGATTACACATTTTCAAACAACTATACTTTTAGAAATGAAATAGTTTCTTGTTAAAAAAGTATGAGTACATGCATACCTGCGAGTATAGTGTGATATCTAGGTCGATATAAAAATAAAATGAGGAGTTGGACACTACGCGTAGACCTTGGGATATGTAATCAAACTTGGGATGAATATAGCCTGATCAACTATATTTATCCGAAGTGTGACTAATGTATGCTGGGGAATGGTTGTAGTGAGCAACAAGCCTAAAAACTCCCCATACAAGAAAATCGCTAAGAACCAAACATAACCTTTAAAATACTATAAGAGTATTTTTGTGATACAATAACTTATGTGAAAACTAAACAGATTCTTGCCAGTAGATCTATAATCACTAAGTGGATACGCTGAAGTTATATATATAACTTAGATATCATAGACTTAGAATCTGTGATCATTACTTTACTACCTGTTCCTTGTTTGGTTGTGGTCTTAGAGTATGATCACTTATTCGAAGGTCTATCATATCTTTTGTTGAGTACATAACAGGTATGCACTATGTCATTATAGAAGTGACTAATGGGAATCAAAACCCTATAAGTATTTCTAGGAATACGACTATATAATATGTCTCTTACCCCACCCCTATTCTCGCACGGACATCATAGCAAGATTCTACTTACCATGAGACCCTTACTTTCCGAACCCGGGGAGATAGTGGATAATTAGGAAAAGAGTCGGAAGTGGAGCCAGAGGTCATCAACTCTCCGTACATAGCCAGGGTTCTCGCAAACTGTTTCGACTACATCAGGATTGTGCCCCGTTGGGCAACATTGATCGAGGGATGGAGTCACCATCAGCAACAGCGATCACCATTTGGAGACCAACGAGGTTGCAATGACCTCACCCATGGGGGGACCAGTTGGCAGAGCCCTCCCGGTGATGACCCAGCAGATCACGAACATCAAGTTAGGGAGCTGCGCGCTGCTACAGATGCTACCATCTCACAAACTCGAGACTTGGAAAGAGACTGCTATTTCAGAGACCAACTCATTAAGGACCTTATCGCCGCTCGGGCGAAGGCAAAGGCGTATCAGGATAGATACTCGACACTCGAAGAGAGAATGGTCACAGCCAAGCGTAGGTTGGCAGAACTACAGGATGCATCGACTTCGTTTCAAGCACCACAAGGTACGGATCGTCATGAATAGAGTTCATACTACTCACAAGACCTTGTAGATTGGGTTATGAGTATGCGTTGATGGTACTCTTCTCCATGTGTAGGCTTGACCCTGCGATTTAGTGATTACACTAGTCGAGGGATTTATTTGCGGTCCGAATTTTTCCTTGCAATGATGTGGTGTAGACCTGCATCAGGCTCAAAAATTTTCTCTAAAAACTATATATACTAGAATCATACGAATGAAATAGGTATGCGTATTATTTCATTGGGAACAGTACTACTAAGAATTCATAAGTTTATTATATATAGACTCTCATTATGAATTGTTTCAGAACACCATGAAAAATCGGAACACGATACACTTACAACTAAGATAAACTTAGTTAGATAACTCACGACGTATAAACCCTTATTTAAGACTCATTGTCATTTCACCTTTTAAAACGTCATGGTTGAAAGGTGCCTTTTTCATGGGCCTATAGGGTGCAATCATACCAGCACTAATGCACCGGATCCCATCATAACTCCTCAGCTACGTGTGTTTGGGCAAAGATAATCCTAGGATGGGTAAAACATAACGCCCGTACAAACCTACTCCTATCCACTACCCTAACTCCGTCGCAAGAATGTCTAGTAGAAACATTGAAAATAGCATAGCACAGGGCGAAATTTATATATATATATATATATATATATATATATATATATATATATATATATATATACTGTAAGAATATCACTAATAATGACCATCATTACTCATGAGATCGTTTTTCGCCATACGACAGGATTATGTCTTCATAAGGAAGTAACCAGCCAACAAGCAAGGCACAAATCCTGCAAATAGACTCTGCCACTTTTGAAGATGCGGTCACGGCAGCCGTGACAGCCGTTATGGCACAATTCAATGCTAACAACGCCAACGGAGACGAAGGCGGTGTCGGCAATACTAACCGCAGTAACAGTCAAGAACACTAGCGGGTGTCGACCAACGAAGGCGCCTCAGACCACAAACCCAAGAGCAAGAAACGAAAGTTTTGGGACAAAAAAAAGCACAATCTATCTCAAAAACTCGCTAAAAGAAAAAAAATCCGTGGCTTCCCCTGCAATTACAACAGCAGTCACGACACATGCCTTGACATTAGCCACAATGTCTGTCACTCAAGCACCGGTCAGACGATATATGGGAACACTTCCAAAGTGTAAAAAGTGTAACTACCATCACAAAGGGGTTTGTCGGGTATTGCACTGTAAAAACTGCAATAGGAACGGGCATACTGCCCGCTTCTGCAGGACTCAGACCCAGCTCAACGCTTCAATCACCAATATCGGTGTAAGTCCGGTATGCCACCTATGCGGCGAAACGGGACACTTCAAGAGGGACTGTCCAACCGATAGGAATGACGGAGGAGCAGGAGGAGTGTGACAACCGAACCAGCAGAAACAACAAGGAACCTTCTTAGGAATTTTGGAATATTTCAAAAACAAGAAACATTTAAGTACCATATGTTTGTAATGTACGTGGTATGTTGCTAAGGTTTCCGTCTTTCAAAATTTTTTAAAATACACTCTCGTTCAATCGAATCAAAACACTTATTTTCATCGAACGATCTTAGAGAGACCTGTTAGGGATCATAATATGAAGTATAATCGCTAGTTAACAAAACACTCTTACTATCAGCACTAGTAGCAGCAATGCGAATCATCTGCAGTAATAATAACACCAACCAATACAGAACATACTAACAAGAAGCACATGATGCTCTATCTCCCTAACGAATATTTCGTATGAATACAACTTAACACATGTTTTACTAAAAAGATCCGTTGTCGTCATTTGGTTTGGATTGGTTTAATCCTTACCTTCCTAATTGAATGTGCTACGAAAAGACCCTTCACCTAACCCACTGAATATCGAAACCCTCGTCTCACGTAAACACAAATCCGACACAGACCTCCGGGTCATCCCTCGTTGCGAAACCTTGAAGCACTCACTGGAGGAGCATTATACCTTCCGAAACCTTTTCAAAGTATTCCTAGTAAACCCTTCGAGAATATCACTCGTATAGCAGGTGAAGATCAAGCACGGAGGCTTGGGACGAATATGTTTAACCTATCACTACTAAGTGTATACGCGAGGACAATATATAATTAAGATTCTACGGACATTGGATGTATGTTTTCCGCCCTATTTCCTGTTCCTTGTCTAGTTGTGGACTTGGGATAGAGTCACCCATCCGACCGTCTTACCAACCTTAATTACATACAACTTATATGTGCGAGTTAATGATAGATGGACCAGGTACGAGTCCTACCATGAACTTCGGGACAAGGCTACCCAGGAATGCGAGTGGATGTTCTACCATTCGAATGAGTCTAGTCGCGCAAACAAAACCCATATGCTCCCTACCGATCTAATCGACAAACGAGAATCACTAAAGCAGGCCCTATGCAGCGCTTCTAGGAGAAGTCATTACTTATGCCTCAAGACAACCAAAGACGTACGGGGTCGGCTAGGTCACTCATGACCTCGAACTAGGAGCAGTAGTATTCTCCCTAGAGATCTGGAGGCACTATCTCTATGACACGAAATGTATAATCATCACCAATCATAAGAACCTAGAAGGCAAAAGTGGCGGGACACGTGATGCTATAAACTGGATCTAGACGCCGAAGTTGGTGGTTTCGGAGACGACGTTACGAATGAAACACACAAAACTTGCTACTCCATTCATCCAGGCTCAGACAGGATATATCTGGACCTCAAAAAGTGATATTGTGGGCCGAATGGGAAAGCTGACATCGCTACATATGTAGGAAAGTATCTGACTTGTGCCAAGGTCAAGGTAGAATAACAGAAGCCTTCGAGTTTCCCACAACAACCAGTGATACCGAAAGGAAGTGGAAGCGGATAACCATGGATTTCATAACCAAGTTACCACGCGCTTCCTACCAATCAAAGAAAAACCGACAAGATGGAGAAATTGACTAGAACGTACATCAAAGAGATTGTGCGACTGCATGATCTATCAATGTCCATTACCTCCGATAGAGACAGTAGATTCATTTCGAAAATTTGGCAATCACTCCAAAAGTATCTGGGAACTAGGCCGGATATGAGTACGGCCTACCACCTACAAACCGACCGGCAAAGCAAAAGGAACTATTCAAACCTTGGAAGATATGCTAGATTTGGTGTGATTGACTTTGGTAAAGCTTGGAATACCCATTTTCCACTTGTCGAATTCTCGTACAATAACAGTTATCACAATAGCATCAAGGTTGCACCATTTGAAGCTCTCTATAGCCGCAAGTGCAGATCACCACTGTGTTGGGCTGAAGTGGGAGATACACAGTTAGCAAAAGGGAAAGTCCTAACAACACTCTCATTGGCCCTGAAATCATAAGAAAGACTACAGAAAAGATCGTACAAATCCGGGAAAGGATGAAAGCATCTCGAGAGCGACAAAAGAGCTGAACAGACAAGCGATGCAAACCCTCGGAATTACGTGCTGGTGACCGAGTTCTACTAAAGGTTTCACCATTGAAAGGAATGATACATTTTAGTAAACGTGGAAAACTAAATCCAAGGTACATCGGGCCATTCGAAATCGTTGCTAGGATTAGCCCAGTGACATACAAACTTCGACTACCACGAGAGCTTAATAATGTACATCCGACCTTCCACGTGTTTTACTTAAAGAAATGCTTATCCGACGAGACTCTTGTTGTTCCTCTTGACGAGATTGAAATCGACGAGAGTCTCCACTTCGTGGAAGAACCAGTAGAAATCGTGGATCGAGAGATCAAAAGAACAAAACAAAGTCGCATCCCTAGTCTGAAGGTCCGTTGGAACGTTAAACAAGGACCCAAGTTCACCCGGAAATGCGAAAACCAAATGAAACAAAATACCAACCTCTCTTCCCCAATTCTTGAAGTCCCGGTCAAAGTGCTAATTTCGGGATGAAATTCCTTCTAACGGGGGTATGATGTGACAACCGTCACTTTCTGGTCAAGTCAAAGTCAAAGAAAGTCAACAAGTCAAATCGGCCTATTCAATTAACCCTCGTATATTAGGGTTTACATTATGTTTACTATTGAACAACACAACATCCTAATGCAAAGTATCACTTAGAGTTTTCACGTGTTCAGAAAATCTAAACCCTAATCAGGGTAAGTGATGGAACTACTCGATAAAACATTAATACATACCCTACGAGGGCGTATAACACTCATAACAAGGTTTAACGGGGTTTACAAACCATACATTTCAAAGCTAAACACTCACAAAGGTCACAAACAAAGTCTCTCTAAATCTCCCTCACTTTATCTCTCTCTCTCTCCCCCAAATCTCTCTCAAAATCTATTTCAACTTTTTATAATCATTCGGGGCATCCCGACCCATAACTTAGTCAAAAACCACTCGAAACGGGAAGATTTCTTGAAAATCTGCCATATAGAACCGAAATTAGCTTTAAGGACTGAAACCCTAATAGAACCGAACCTCCCTTAAAGAACCGAAGCCTCCTAGACCCGAAACCTCTTAGAACCGAACTCCCCTTTGAGGACCGAACTCACTTTCGGTTCGGATCAAGTCCCTTCGGACCGAAGCTCCGCCTGCTCTCGGTCCATTTCGCTTTCGGTCCATTTCGCTTCTAATATGCCTTCGGTTCCCACTCGAGCAATTTCGCACGCGAGTATTCTCGGACCGAAACTACTTTCGGTTCCCAGCCTATAGACCGAACCTACCTTCGGTTCTAAGCTCCAAGGACAGAACCCTCACCTCAGACCTCGCAGGTTCGCCTCTTGATCCCAGTTTTCGAGTACTTTCGCGTTTTAAGCTCGTTTTTCATGATTTTAACATGGAAGTTTCACCCAAACTCATGTTTTGGCATATAAAGACCCTATATATTCATATTTTAATCACATTTTGGGGAAATCTTAATCTAAGAATAATATCTATTATGTAAGATATGGATTTGGAGTGTTGACTTTTCATAAAGTATGACACAAGCTATCCCCCATACCCACTTATGACAACCTACAGTGACTACTAATCCCTACCTAGTCAACTATTTGTCCTCTCACACTCCCCTCCAACAAGATATCTTGATCAAAAGCTAGAAAACCCTCATCTCTCCTTCCAATTTACTCACTCTCTCACCAAAAAGCAAACACCTCTCTCTCTCTCTCACTTTCTCTCTCTAATAACTCGAGATTCCAAGGCTGATATTGAGCTTTTCACTCACTTTTAGTAAGTATTCTCATCCTACATTTGAACATTCTTCACACCTTCACTCAAATTATGGATCTCTCATAACAAATATCGCCATATTTGTTCTTAGATCTTCAAATCGTCGAGCATCATCCAAGTGTTCTTAACTTGGAAACCCCTTTTCTTCATCATCCATCTCAGAAAATCACTCAAGGTGAGTTCATAACCCCACATTTTTCATGTTTTCTTCAAGTTTTACGGGGGGCGGGGGAATACAAGTTAAATCACCTTAACACAACTCAAACTCATACTTAAGCTTTTCCCAGAAAAGTTGAGTCCTATTCACAGAATGTTTTGACCATCTTAAAATTAATACATTTCCAAACTGTTTAATATACAAGCAGTTCAGGTTTATACCTTTCTAATGACTACTTTCACATCTCCATACGATTTTTCTACAATTTATGGTGATTTTTACAAAACTGCCTATTATTTCAGAAATGAATTCGGTCCAGTCTGTGAATATGAACATTTTCACACAAGTTAGAGACTTCTAAGAATCATAATAAAAATTATGAATAAACTAGACACATTTTCTAAACTCTCAGAGTTTATGGATTCAGTTTTCGACTTCGTATGATTTTTCTGTGAATTTTCTAAAACAATGTAGAAAAGTTAAAAACAAGTTACATAACTTACAATATTAACAACACTTTGTAACATGTTGAGCAAAGTGTATAACCATAAGCTTCTAAATGTTGAATGTATTTCTTGTTAGTCTAACATCATAAACAAAATTAGACATTCATGATAAAGGTTTTCATACACTTCAAATAAGTACAATAAACCATAATAAGTATAGTTTATGGGTTTTTACAATACAAACACACTACTTAGAAAGGGGATTCAATTCTGCCACAGAAAAAGGGTTTTATTCTCAATACAAACGGGTTTTCATTTACCACATGATAGACTATAATAGGTATAGTTTATAGATTTCACATCACAAATTTATTACACAGAGGGAGATTTCACTTCCACAACAGAAAAGGTTTTACATTCAAACCACACGTAAACTCGTTAACGTAAGTTGTGAGACAATTCTTCAACTGTACTCTTAGAGTACGGGTTAAAATGCCTGCAAGTTATAACCAGAGTCTCTTGTAGGGAGAGTGTGATAATTGTGTATAGATCTATATTGGGATTGACACCCACACCTTGCTGCTAGCTACAGAAGGACCTGTAGGTCTACGGGTGACAAAAGTCATAAGATCTTGACGTCTGAAAAACGTTGTGGCGGGTTTATTCTAGTTATAGTATGGTTATAACGACTCACATAGGGTGTTAACGACATTTCAAGTTTACGGGAAATTCTACTTTAAAAAAGGGTTTTATCTATCTAAAACTGCATGCATCGTTATAAGTACGAAATACACACATACTCCCGGTCTTGGGATTTAAGACTACATGACTTTTTATAAGGAAAATATTGGATTTTCTTGGGTACACATTACAATTACAAACACGTTATAAGTACAAAATAGACACATACTCTCGGTCTTGGGATTTAATACTACATGACTTTTTATAAGGAAAATATTGGATTTTCTTGGGTACACATTACAATTACAAACACGTTATAAGTACAAAATACACACATATTCTCGGTCTTGGGATTTAAGACTACATGACTTTTTATAAGGAAAATATTGGATTTTCTTGGGTACACATTACAATTACAAGCACGTTATAAGTACAAAATACACACATACTCTCGGTCTTGGGATTTAAGACTACATCACTTTTTATAAGGAAAACATTAGATTTTCTTGAAGTATACATTACATTTACAAACAAAGGTTTTAAAACTCTACATCCAAAAGCTGATGAACTCACCAACTTAATTGTTGACACTTTTTCGAAACTACTTGTATTCCCAGGAAATCAGTGAAACTGGAAGTCAACAGCTTTTGAGGATGGGACGTTAAGACGTCAAATATTTCATTTTGTCACCATAGTGTAATTGATTTTGAAACATGTAAACTCATACTAAGGTGTAACTTTTTTCAATTATATTTATGATGGTTGTATTTGCTTTGGTCACTACTATACTGGTTGTTATGATACTATACATGACGTCCGCCACCCCCGGACGTTTACGTCATCCTTGGTTTGGGGGGTGTGACACCAAGATCGACCATCCTTGCAAAACGTAGTCTATTTTGAGCATTTTGAGCCTTTGGAGTGAGTTGTGGGCTTTCTTGTTTGTGAAAAAGATCTTCAAGGAGTAGGCTATGCTCTCAAGACTCTAGATCCAACATTTTCTCTTCGTTGTGCACCATTTGGAGGTATAAAGCTCCATCCTTGGCTCATATTGTTCTAGATCTTGGTTAAGCTTATATTTTCTTCACTTTTGTCCCAAAATCTAGGTCTTTGTGAGTATGAGGTGCTTTAAAGCCTTTAAGTCATCATTTTAGACATTTCAGGGCATTTTAAGTCATAAAAATGCAAGCTTGGATCTTGGTTTGTCCCCACGCAAGATTTATGGTGTAGAAAAGGTTTAAGCAAGTTAGGTTTTTAGTGTTGGGCTTCTTGTAGCCATGCAAAGGCATAAAGTTTGCAATTTTATGGCCTTAGGGGTCTTATTGAGCTCAAATATGAAATTTGGATGTTGGGTCTTAAGGCATTAAGAACTTATTATGGAGTTTTGCTATAGGGCACATACGTTCGGCGTAATGCCAAGTACGTTGTGCGTACTACACCTCAGCAGCGATACGTTCCCGTATCGGTCGAGTACGTGGGGCGTACCAGTTGGTACGCAGTGCATACGACCCAATCCAGCTTTTGGTCATTTTGGACCTTGAGTCAAGGGGCTTTGCTTGTTGGTCTTGGACCATAGACTTTCATGGTAATGGGTCACTTCTGAATTTGGGCCCATGTTGGACTTTGGATGATATTTGGGTTTGGGCCTAGGATTATATTTCAGGTACTTCCGGATCGAAGGGGAAGAGCTCGGGATGATAGCATCGCGCACACACACTATCATTCTGTCTTATTTGACTCAGATGTATTTGGGATGTTTGATAGACGTACTCTGATTTACCTTTATGCCTTTATAAACATGTGTGGTTGATGGTTTTATAATTATGAAAACCAAATTATTTGTTTTAAATTTTGGGACGTTACATGTCTATATGTTCTTTATGGTTCTCTTGTATTTTTATTTTTAGGGTCTGATTTTGACTTTGGACTGGTTGTGTGTTAAGGGACCAAATCCAAAAAAATAATACAATGAGATAAAAAAGCAACAAAGTTTGTTTTTGGATCGTATCCAAAATGGTTGTTTTTGGATCGTATCCAAAACAAACGCTATTATATATAACACATGGCCAAGTCCCAAGAGTAATAAATTCAAGGGATAAACACAGTAAATAGCAACATATTTTCATTTATTTGTATATTATAGTATCCCATTTTTATTTTTTCTATTTGCTTAAAGTAATTTTTTAATGGATAAACTCAAAATATGATTAGGCCGTCTAGAGTATCGACAACGAGACGACTCTTGGTTTAGGTGAACGACCATTGAACCATAAACACCACGACGGTCCTCTTGTGGTACTGACCTGGAGCCACGATCGTGGCCTCTCGTGTTGCCCACTACAACCCACCACGACCTTTCTTCTTATCTCTTCTTCTCTTTTGCAGGTTAAATCCATCACGACCACAATCACTTTGGGAAGTATACCAGGTTTGTTGTGGAAAGAAGATGGAAGGCGATGACACTGAAGTGGTTTGTTGTTCGTAAACATTATTTTGGATAACCTAAGTGAATAAAATTGAAAGTCTTAATAGTTTTATTATATATATATATATATATATATATATATATATATATATATATATATATATATATATATATATATAAAAGAAGTTAAAAGTTTGGAATAATAAATTTGCATGTTTCTTTTGTCAACTTTGCCTCTCATTCTTTAGCCATTTTGACGTTTTTGGTCAATGAAATCAAAATTTTTACATTTTTAAGGAACCTTTTAATATTCAAAGTTTGGCCACAAAACTTTAAGGAATTGACAACTTTGGTCCATTTTCTAAAAACTTGCTAATTCCAACCATTTTAATTTTTTAGCAATTTTGACATTTTTGGTCCTTGCAGTCAAAACTTTTACATTTTTTCATAAAAAACAGAAAAAACCGTCCGAGACTTTCTACCGTCTTTTATTTTCTTCTTTTGGTATATTTTTTCTATATTGATCATCATATTTAAATTTTTTTGTTTTTTCCTGCATTCTATCTATCCGTCTCCGTCTGTGAAAATTAAGGGTCGAATTATCCCACCTGCATCTTTTAACAAAAACGATACTCAAATCAAACACACAGCCGATGCGGAGCATGGGTAAAATATCTAATTATTATTTATTTATTTAAATTAAAAATAAAATCTTTCTTTTGCTATTTCTATGTTAGACCAGCACGTGTAACGAGGCAACGAGCCATTGTTGAACCAACGGCAACTTTAATTTAGCTTCCGGTTCCAACACCTCTTACCTTTTTTCCGTTCTCTCTCTCTCTCTCTCTCTCTCTCTCTCTTCCGTCGAACCCTCCACCGTCTCGAAAACTACAACTTATGGCAGCTCCGGTGGCTGAAGAAGACAGCTTCGCCGTAGGATATTCCGATCCTCCTCTTGCAAAAAACTACTTGGTAAGCCCCAATTCTGAAGAAGACTACAGTATTTTCGGTCAGTTGACGAAAACCTCAAATACTCGCCATAATGATCCATATGTTCCTTCATCGCTACCTCTGATCTCCTCTCGTTGAATGTTCATCATCAAAATTTCAATGTTTGCTGGAAATCGGTTACTTAACACTGGATCTGGTTGTGTTTTGACAGTCTAAACGGAAAAAGTCGAAGCCGATTAGATTTGAGGTCCTTCCGACTGAAGTAGAGACGGAACGTCATCCTCCGAAGATTAAGATCGTAAGAAATTGCTTGAGTTTTACACTCTAGATTACACTTTATCAAATTTTGAATAGTACCTAATTGGATCCGAGAAAAAATTGGGGTAAAAGGAAAATCTCTCAACTTTTGGTGAAAAAATGTTTGGACTAACATAAATTCCTCTATTTAGCTACGATCACAAAGCATATTACTGTTTAGGGTTTTAGGGCTCATATATACAGTGAAATTGAACCATTCTTTCTACATTCCATCAAGTTCACAGTTTTCGATTTCATCAACAGGTAGTAAACAATACTTCAATCCCATCTTTGAGGTCAGTTTTGCTTTGCAGCTCTTGTATCCTGCTATGTAAAATCAGAAAATGATGGTTTTGACATGCAGTTTGAAGAAAAGAAAGTCTCCTACTAAACGCTCCAAATCTCCAACTCCATCAACACCTGCAATGATTCTTGCAGAGGAGTTTCAATCAAGCCTTGGAACCGAGTTTCCCAGCTGTATGAAGCTGATGATTAGAACAACTGTCACCTATGGTTTTTGGATGGTAATCCCTCTTTCTTTAACCAATAAACAAAATATGATAACAATACACTTACCCCCCCCCCCCCCCCCCCCTCCCCTCCCTTAGGGCCTTCCATTACCATTCTGCAGATCATTTCTACCAAAACAAGACTGTATGATGGTACTTGAAGATGAAATTGGGGAGAAATGGGAAGTCAAATATATCGCAAACAAAAATGGGCTTAGTGCAGGGTGGAAAATTTTTGTGGTTGCACATGACTTGATTGAAGGAGATGTTTTGGTCTTTCATTTAATCGAAACTTACAAATTGAAGGTAACAATAACATCATCCCATGATCTGATTCAACAACAAGATTGAAAAAATATAAACAATCATTTTTAATTTTAATCTCAATTCATGCTTTTGTAGATTTACATAATAAAAGCAAGTGAACCCAATGAAGTTGATGGTGCTATTGGCCTTTTGAATTTGGAGCCCCAAAAAAATGAAACCGAAATCCCCCCAGGTAAATAATAGTATAGTACAACTACTTTAAATAATTTAAAGCGATAATCACAAAAATGAGTAGGGCCCATTTAACAAACTTTTCTTCATTTCACTCATTTCACAATATGGATTTTGCAAAATTACTTTTTGAACGAACCCCACCACAAAAAAAAATAACATTTTTTTTTTCACATGGAAAAAAAACATTCTTTTTGCTAAATGGACCCTACCATTTTCATCATTTATATGATTAACCCTACATTTCAAGAGAAAATTACAAACATGGTCCTTTATTTGAAATGTTCCCAAAGTCATCTTTAACTGTTACGGATTTAGTCCCTGTATTTTACTCAAAATCACAACTTTGGTCCAATGTTATTTCCCTAAAAACTCGCATTTCATCTTCATAGGGACTAAATCCGCAACAAAATTCAAACAGAAGGACGACTTACGAAAGATTAAAAAAAACTAGACTAAACTCGCAAATTTGAGTAAACCACAGGGACTAAATTTGTAATTTTCTTAAACTACTTTTTGTAATAAATTAAACAGATACTCCACCACCTAAAACAAAGAAACACAAACACGTGGAGGTCCTGGACCCACTTCCTATAAACATGGTAAAAAAGAAGCAAAAAAAGTCAACCCTAGTCAAACCAATTGAAGTTCTAGAACATTCCGGAACCAACAGTGAAGAAATCGGGTCAGAAGTTCTAGAACCTTTCACATCCGCACCAATCCAAGACCTAAAATCCTTGGACCACTTCCGCATAAAAGTCAACGGTCAATGCATTGACTCAGAGCTTCCGGAAGAAGTCAAACTCGGTTACTACAAACTTTGCATTCACAAAAAACAAATCCTTCATGATTGCATTCGCGAGAATATTTATGATAAACTTGTGGTGGGAATGATTGGGGAGACTGTAACAATTGCAAAAGAGATCAAGAACTGCAAGCTCACGATAAGTAAGGAGGAGCTCGAAGCGTGGGATAATTCCTTGAAGTCTTTTGAGATTTTGGGGATGAAAGTTGGGTTTTTGAGGGAGAAAATACGGACGCTTGTGGGGCTTCTTTTTGAGTCGGAATTTGGGGTGGATGTGAAAAGATATGTGGAGGCGAAAAAAGAAGAGAAGGGAATTCAAGATGAGATAATGAGAGTTAAAGGGAAGCTTTTGGAGTTGAAGATTAAGGCGAGGAATTTTGAAGGGGAGTTGGCGGGGTTGAAAGATAAGGCAGAGAAGTATATGATGGAGTTTCGGGATGAGGTTGATGTGCCGTGGTAGGGTGGGGTAGGGGGGAGGGTATTTTAGGGATTTTAGGTATGTTTGTTTGTTGTAAAAGTGTTGACTTAATTTAACTTGTAGATTGTAACTTTTTAGATTGTAAAAGGTGGGATGACTTGTGGATGAATGTACGCGGTTGTTATTTATGATGATGGGAAGGGTATTTTCGTCTTTTAATTATGTTGTTTTGTAGTAGAAAATCGTTTTTGGAGTGTTGAAATTGTGATATGTGGTTGTTATTTATGATAATGATGATGGGAAGGACATTTTTCGTCTTTTAATTATGTTGTCTTATAGTAGAAAATCGTTTTAGGAGTGTTGAACTTGTGATATGTGAATGAATTTAGCAAATTTGTATTATTTTTTTTGTGAAAAGTAATTGCTTTTCTAGTTTGATAAGTTTTTTAGGGTTATATTTTTTTTTTTTTTTTTTGGGAAAAAGGGAATCCCCTTGGCAAATAAGGGTTATATTTTATGATAATAATGGGGAGGGTATTTACGTATTTTGTAGATGATATTGAGAACGGATATTTATGTGTCTTTTGGATGAAATAAAAAGTTGCAAAATTTGTCTTGTTGACATCAATTTAAGTATCTCAAACGCAATAGTTATGTCAACTTTGTAATTCATTTTGAAATTCATGATTTTTTTTTGTTTTGTTTTTTGTAAAAGATAAAAAAAAGTTCACGTTTGTTTAGAATGCGACATACACATTCTAACTCTAAGCGTTTTTGTTAAAAGTTAACATTTGATGTAATTTTTGTTGCAAAAAACGAAAAAAAAAATCTTTTGAGGGACTCCATTTTAACTATTATTATTCTATTCAAGTAAAACAATTAGCATGATTATGAATGTATGAATATAATAACTAAATTATTTTGTGTAAATATATACATAAAAAGTATAAGAAAACAATATTAGTGGTACAAAGTACAACGGTGGTTATATATTTTTGGAAAGTGATAGAAGTCCAACAGGAGGATGTTAATTTATGGGAAAATGATTGCAATATATTTTTTGTTTGTATACGTTTAGTCCTTAATGTTTTTTTTCTTGTAAAATAAGTTATTTAACTTGTTTTGTACACATTCAATCCTTATGACCAGTTATTCCAGATTATGATCGGCTACTTCATGTTAAGTTCTCATTTTGTATATATTTAGTCATTAATGTTTTTTTTGTTGCAAAATAAGTTCTTATTGTTTTTGTACACATTCAGTCATTATGACCGTTTTTTTGGTTTTGCTCATATGACATCCTACGTGGAACAATCATTAATAAAATGTTCTCATACATGGTTTATCTCTCACTTATATCAGTAACAGACAAATATTGTTGATGCCCTAGTTTTCTCTAAAAAGATGTCTTAAGCTTCAGTTTGACCATTTTTCAGCAAATAGGTTTTTTGTTCTTTTCAATTTGACCCCAAATTTTAAAGACGATCTTGAAACTATTAAATAGGTGGTTTCATGTCTCACCCATGTATGAGAACACTTCATTAATGATTGTCCCAAATAGGATGTCATGTGAGCAAAACCTGAAGAAACTTATCATAAGGACTGAATGTATAAAAAAACAATAAAGACTTATTTTGCAAAAAAAAATAATATTAAGGACTAAATGTGTACAAACTGAGAACTTAACATGCAATAATGGGTGATAAAGGACTGAATGTGTACAAAAATAAAAAGTTTAAGGGCTTATTTTACAAAATAACAATAAGGACTAAACATATACAAACCAAAAACTATATTACCCTTTTAAGTCATTTTCCCTTAATTAATCTCACCACTTGTCATTTACTCATGTAGTTACCGGTTCAAACAACAACAAAGTGGGGAAGGATGATAGTCCTTTGAAGGAAGATGTCATCAAATTCCAAATCCGATGATTTTTTGGTAGACAAAAACAACAAAAAATCGGTTGTGTTAGATAATTTGAAGGACATTTTTTGACTCTTCCAAACCTTTCTAGTATGTGTAAAAAAAGGATATTTAGATGTGGATTTGAGGTATGCTGAACAGTTGAAGATCTTTGGGTGTTGTTCGAGTTTGCTAATTCCCGGGCATGTTAGACATTTTGCTAAATCATCATGTCATCAAATTGTGGTTTACGGAAAAGGAGTGTACATGAGATTTTATGCTTTAAGAACATTTGATTTGGATCGATGAGGAAGGGTTTTGCTACTGGCATAGAGCAAAAGTATGTTTCGTAAAATTTATAGCAAATATCGATCATGTATATGGATGATGATCTTGGCCAAATTTGTACAACTAGTTACACACTGATTCTGATTAGGCGTGGTGCTAAAATATGAAACTATTTATGTTTATGTTAAAATTTATAAAAATTTCTAACCTTGAGAGCTTCTTCAATGGAAGAGATATGATGTCAGTTATATAAAAACTTACCACAAAGTTTTTTCTTCTACCGGTTGAAGAGATGTCAATTATATAAAAGCTTATCACAACGTTTATCTTTTAATGGTGAATTGTGAATATTTCAAGATAAACAAACTTTAATTTTTTTAAAAATGATCATTTATTCTGCTAAAAAAATCCACGAGTTAACATGAAGGATCTTTTTTGACTAATGAATTGAACTATGCTAAACTCTCAAGCCCATCAACAAAAACTGCAATATGACTTTTTTCTGAATTACAAACTAATGCTAAACGGCTCACATTCATCAACAAAATTCGTGACAACAAATTTTTAAACGAGTTTGACATTGTCTATGCCGTTGTTTGGTCTGATGCTTGATAGTAATCCACAAAGGGGTATTTTGAGAATAATATTGGCAAATTGGACAACTATAGTTATATCGACATCCATATTTGTAGCATATGATGTTTTTCCAACATGTTTTTAAAGATATCTTAGGATAATGATTGAAATATACATATAGTATAGTCGATGGATCTTCGTTGGAACCGGAAATTAAGCTCGAAGTAATAGATGTGCCTGATGAAGAAGAATAGTTGGAAGTGGAAATAAGAAAAGTGAACAGAAGGTAGTTTGTTGACTTATTCATATGTCAATAGTTATTGTACAAGCTTTGATCATACATACCATCATGAATTCACTAAGAAAATAATTCACACACAAGTTTTGTTGATCCATAATTTCTAGTCGACGTTATATATACACAAACATATTAGACTCACGGACGGATATGTCACATTTTGTGTTACCTATAGGTTACGATGTGAGCTCTTTGCATATAAAATAAACGCCTTAATAAATAATACTCATGAAGGAAGCAGTTGATTTAGGTTTTGAGTTAATAGTTTCTTGAGAAATGATGTGTTCATAAATATTAATCCTTCTGAAGATCGTGAATTATTAGCGAGATCATAGTACAATTTGAATTTTCACAAAGGTGGTGTTTGTTAAGAGGTGATACATATTGTATGGTACACCTTTTCATTATAAAAACCTAAATGAGCATGTTAATAGTAGGTCATTCATTTTCTTATTCTTCTTATTCGTCTTCTCTTCTTAAGGACTTCATCACATGTATCAAACTACAATAGATGATGAGGTTGATACGAAATTGCAAAATCTAACAGTGTTAGTGTGATGTCGAAGCTCCATCATTTATGTCATTGACTCCCCTGAACCATAGTAGAAGGTTTTTGAGATGTCCAAACTTTAAGGTTTATGTAATAAATATCTTGGTATAAATTGTAATGGACTCGTGTAATTTTTATAGGACAAGAAGAAAGATTGTAATATTTCAAATGTATTTATGAGGAACTAGCTTTATGAAGCTACAAAAATTTCTTATTGAAATGCATGGCGAATTGAAAGATACATAGTTGAAACTAAAGGAAACGCATTTGGAGTTGAGGAAGAAGAATGAAAATGATAGTTTGATTTTGGAAGATTGAGTTCGAAAGAGCAAAAAACGATAGTTTGGTGTTGGAAGATCAAATGTTAGAAACGAAGGAAATTCAGTTGGAGTTGAAGAAATAGGATGAAAATATTAGTTTGAAGTATGAAAAATAGAAGTTTGCAAATGTTATCTTACTTATGTTGTTTTGGCCATGGCGATAGTGGTTTTCACGGTATCTATTGTAATATTTATTTTGTAATACTGTGATGAATTTGCTATAATTAGTAGATTATTAAAATTTATTATCTTCATAAATAACTACAGTTATAATAGAGAACAAATAGATAATCAACAAACAACAAAACATGATAAATATTTGAAAAAACATCATAAATGGTCCTTGTGGTTTCCACAAATCTGAAGTTTAATCCTTGTGCTTTCAAAACATCATAGATGGTTCCTGTGTTTTCAAAACTTTTGATGTTTGATCCTTTTTGCTAACTCTGTTAGCTTTTGTCCGTTAACTATTATTTGATTATAATATTCGGAGGGCATTTCCGTAATTTTACTACCTTAAGGACCATTTATGATGATTTGTCTTATATATTAAAAAAAGAAATGTATTATTTAATTTTCAATCTCTCTCTCTCTCTCTCTCCATTTTACATCTGCACCCACCACGGTCCACGACCCATCCTTCATCATCAAGTACTGCTTAAATGGGAAGCTTCTAGGGTATCATTTTCCAGCCACCGTGTCCAACGGCTATCCTACTCTTCACGTTCTCAAATTTCGAAATCCAACAAGGAATTATGATACCACCGAGATGGTTTATATATATGCAGGAACCAACACTCTCTTATTCACCTTCTAACACCCATCTCTCATTGAAATTTCTTGTAACGAATCACCAATATCTATGGAGGAGCTTGAATCACGAAGAATATACATCCAACTCCCATCTCTTAATGAAATTCCCAGACCAGAAGTGTTGTTAGATTGCTGAACCGAAATGATTTGTGGGTTTTCATGTTCTCCAAATCCAATCGGTTTCCTTTCTATCTGGTTATGTTCTTGAAGCTCTTGGCATGGAGGATAGCAACCTGAAACATAGAGTCACTTTGTTCATCCATTAACACTTTGCTAAATACATTCTGTTGTTACAATTTCAATTCATTTGCTAATAGTTCAAGAATATCACAAGCCATCTTCTTCATTCACATAATCATTCACAAGATGTTTACATAAATAAATTAAAAAAAGATTTAGATGATACAAAAATAGAGAAAAAATAAATTTGTGATAATCGATTTTGTGGATCAAGAGTGTGGTTGTGATTTCTTGAATTGATGGCCATCCACGTCAACCACCATCGTCGGAGATCAGAGCACAATAGCGTTTCTCCTCCCTGGCAACCATCGCTCAGCCTGCCATATCTATTATTAAAAATCAAAACCCTAGATATATGTTAACCACCATCGTTGACAACGATTTGAACAATGGAATTTGTAGTGGGGGTCAACGATTCATGATTCACTTGTGATTTCCAATCTAAGACACAAACACAGTTGGAACAATAAAAAGCATGCACGCACAATTACATCGTGTTAACCAGATGGTTCAAATCGGAGACATGAGCACATGGCAAAAAGATGAAATTGGTTGAAGAAATCGGGTCGAGTTAGTCGAAATTGCTCTTTTACATATTACATCATGATGGATCACAAGTGAAATTTGAAGCTCTAGTAGAAGCTGATAACTTCGCTGGAGGTTGTTTGTAGCTCGTCTGAATCAGTGAAGTCACCAAAGCTATATGGATGTCCGATGGAAATACTTGGCATGGAAACTGGTTCCAACAATCAAATGTATAGATTTTTTTTGGATTTTTTCATTATTTTTTTACATTTGAGAAAGGAATTTGCATGTGGGTTTCCTGGTTTTCGTAGAGAAGCAACAGATGGGTTGGATTTGTCACTATGGGTCGGGGAAGAAGAACATGGGGGTGAGGTTTTTTTGTTGACTTTTATCTTTAGTGGAGAGAGAGAGAGAGGGAGAGAGAGAGAGTAATGAAATTACGAAAATGCCCTTCGAATATTATAATCATATAATAGTTAACGGCTAAAAGCTAACAGAGTTAGCAAAAAGGATCAAACATCAAAAGTTTTGAAAACACAGGGACCATCTATGATGTTTTGAAAGCACGAGGGCTAAACTTCAGATTTTGGAAAACCACAGGGACCATTTATGATGTTTTTTCTAAATATTTCATTAGACTAGAAAACAAATTGTTACATTACAAAGATTACATAAAAAATTCAACAAACATGGCAAATAAGTTAAAAAATCAAATGACTAACAAGAGATGGCAACACTTGGTAGAATGTATATAAATATAGGGTTAATGTCGTAAAATCCCTTAAGTATTCAAAAAATCGTGGGTTTTACCCTTTTTGATGTTTTTTGGGTTCATTAAAACCGAATATTTAGACTAATTGTGTCAAAATCGCCATTTAACAGGTAAGCAACCTGTTACCCGGTTATACTTACCCCACCCATCGTCATCTTCAAACCATACATCCTTCTTTTGTTCACCCTTCTTCTTCTTCTCTTCTGGTGCAATGAAACAACCTATGTTGGTCTCCATTCATCTTCCTTCTGAATCGAACCCTAACGGCCTAACACCCCCCCCCACCCCCCCCCCCCCAATATTTCCTCCAGCCACCATAAAACCTAGGAAAAGAGTGATGGAGATCCTCTAAAACCGCCTCCTTAAAGTCGTCATCGACATCATCCACAATCAGAGCTGGTCCACAGGCGTAGCTCCACCCCCTCACGTCCTCGCATCTTCATTATAAGCACAAACCTCACATCCCTTTCTTCTGTTTACCGAACTCCATTAAAATCAGCCACAATTTTGAAGATTAGGGCTTATGGCTGATCAAAGTTTTCTTCCTCGACCGGCAGATGGATCTCATCCACCATCTTTCCCTTCCAATTCTCCAGATTGATATAAGGATCTTCCCCGCCGCCGCCATGCTCAAACTTATCAGATTCCATCATTGAAATGAGTAAATCCTAAAAACCTCAAGTGACCGGAACAATAAAATATGAATCAGAGCAAAGGGGTTCATCGTCTTCTCATCACCTAGTTCATATCTTGAAATCAAGGCGGCACTTATCGTCGATTCCAAGGATAACACACCCAATTTTGGCTGCACCAATATCTGATCTGTGATTAAAATTCACACACAACACACACTGAGTATGATTTGCTATTGATTTGTATGTTATGCGTGGATTTTTATGTTCATTTGTATCTCCAAGATGACCATGGTGAACGGGGTGAATGAGGATGAAAGTATCACAGGAGTTGAGTTTAGATATGGGCACGAATGAGAGGTGGTGGTGGGCCATGTCAATGTAGATATGGTCGTGATGGTGGTTTTCAGTAATGGTAGCAGTGGTGGATTTCAAGTGTGTGATGTTTTTGTAAAAAGTTATGAACAGGGATGAAGAAGACGATGAATAGGTGGTGATGGGTTGTTGTGTGCATCTTTAGTTATGGAGAATAAAGATTGTGATTTACCTTTTAAGTCTATATTTGCAGGTCTGAATAAAGAAGAAAACTTTCTGGATTTGTAGATTTGAATCAAGAAGAAAACTGGATGTTTGATCCAATGGTTTCAATTTCAATGAGTTAAATGAGTTATGTGTGTTAACGGCAGTTGACTGGGAAACCCTCTAAAAGGGCATAAATACAAAAATTAAATCAAATATCTGGCTTTAATGAACCCAAAAGACGTCAAAGGGTAAAACCTACAATTTCTTAAAAATTTAAGGGCTTTTATGCCATTAGCCCATAAATATACACATTTCTCCAACGCTTATTTAAGAACTAGGCGAATCTCCGCGCGTTGCGCGAGAATAAAATTATATAGTTAAAATAATAACTTTTACCAAATTATTATTTAATATTTCTAGTTTGAAACAAAATGTTAGTAGTAAAGCAAACATATAGTTAACATATTAGTTTTATTAAACATTATAGTTTAATTTTTAAGTTATTGTGATATATACAATTATTTGATAATTTTATAAACCGTTTAAAATTGTGTAAATTATATATCAAATGAACGGTAATATAACGGGTAACAAAACGTATGAACAAAAATATGAACTGCAACTTTTAGTAACATAAAAATAGAAAAACATCTATTATAACATTTGTATTAAAAAAGATATATATACAACGAATAATAAAAATATGAAAAATAAACACTATAACTTCTAATAACATAAAAACACTAAAACATCTATTATAACATTTATATTAACTCTTCATATTTAAATCACAAATCTCTTCAAATACATTAATGTTTTTAATGAGCAAAACTTTACAACCTTATAAAAGAAAGGAAAATAAAAAGTTATTAGTGATTACTAATTAATAATCACAAGTTAAAAACTCTTGAGTTGTAACTAATAAATATACATAAATTAGAAAACTATTGAGTTGTAGTGTGAGTTTCAAATGAATGCGGTACTTGGAAATGTATATTTATTATTATTATTATTATTATTATTATTATTATTATTATATCCGTCTAAATAATTGGTTTTGATGCATCATTTTAATCCCTTCAATTATTAAACATAAATATATTTAATTATAAATTTATAACATACATAGGTGCATATACATGTTAAACAAATCACATAAAAAATATATATTTTTGTAAATGTCATATGTAATCGTTGTCGTAGTAATATGGATAAATTACTTTCATATGAAGAACATATCATGATAAGTCTATCATAATTACATATCAAATGTTCAAAATTATGTTATCTTTTAAATATTGTCTTTTAAATATGCTGTGTAGGATAACCCAACAAAAAAAATAATAGAAAATAAACATAATCAAAATAGAAAAACAACAATCAAATAAATAAGAGCATTGGGTGGTTGAATATATAAATAAATATGTTACATAAACATACATTTAAATCAAAAGAAAAAACTAACATTCGTCAACTTTGCTCAAACAAAAAAACCTATATCCATTTTATGAATCTTCTTTCTTCATTTAACACCATTCAACCATAGAAACTTGATGACAATTCTTCACTAACCTGCAATCAAAATATTTTTCTTGAAAAAGAAGAATCAGAAAGATATTCCAAGAAAAACATTGATGTTAGAGAGTCACATTCAAGATTGAGTAATACACACAAATCACATATAAAGATTAAATGAGAAAATGAATATAAAGAAAGAATAGAAAAGTTTCATTTCTTTTGGTTGAAAGAAAAAAATCATATTACAATTACCATCGATGTGACATAACCCATTTCTTCAAATCATCATATTTGGATCGTGAATGCTTCAACTATATGAAAACTTTTGAATCACAATATCTTCAAATCCTTCTTACATGTAAGATTTTATATAACACAAAAGACACAAAAAATTGGCATTTTTATAGTAAACTTTTCACTAAATGCTAATTAAACATAATATAAGTTATAAAACTTTTGAGTATTAAATCATAATTAAGAAAACTTTTGAGTTGCATTAGTTAAAAAAGGGGGTTTCAAATGAATGTGGTTTGAGGAAGTTAAAAAAGGGGGTTTCAAATGCATGAGATTCAAGAAAAAATGCTAGCTTTATAAGTATGTATGATTAATTGTTACATATTTATTAAGCATTTTAATACATCAATAAATGTGGTGCCTTAATCATTCTATACTAAAACACTAAGAAAGCATACAAAATATATATGCATTTTTTTATCGATGTTAACATGATCACATATGAAGAGGTAAATGAATGGTCATCGAAGACCCTCTTCAATCGATAGTGTGATCCTTCTCTACATGTACATTAATCATCATAAGTTGCTTGGTTGTCTGTTTGTGTAGCGACAAAAATTTATAGCTAGTTATTCATTAAAATGAAAATGGATTCCCACATGTCCACATTTTCTTTTAAGTTATTTGTTTACATTCTCTATATCTAAACAACAAAAAACAAACAAGATTATTAATGATTTTGTAAAATAAGAGAGATGTAAAATATGTAAAAGCAAAGATAATTTATGAATTTACTTGAATATAATTCATGATATTTTCAGGTTATTGTAAGAAAATCGGGATAAAATAGCCTTGGAAATTCTGAGAATTGTGTATACACTTTCAGATTAAAGTATTTGGGTGGTACTCCCAACCTTTAATCGGATAAGACTAAAAAATGAGAGCAAGAACAGAGAATCTGGGTGTTATGAATTTCGTGTGTACCATCAAAATGAAGACCAAAAATTAGTTAAGTAACATTTCCATCAGAAAACTGTCACCAGACAGTTGTATGTCTGAAAACTGTTACAAAAACAGTTTGATGTCTGAAACCTGTCACTAATCCGGGTTATGTATATAAGGGTCAAAACAAAGTCAAAAACCGGGTTTATTTCCAAAATTCAGATTTCTAATGCATTTTTAATATATCAATATAACCCAAATAAAAAATTCCCGCGCTGACCTGGCAGCTCGACCCTAGCCAGGGGCTGCCGCCGCTTGGACCCCGCTCCCAGGGGCGCTGCCCCCGGACCCCCGTTCGTTTAGGGGCTTCGCCCCTAAATGACAGTCTACTTTGTATCTTGAATAAACTTAAACAAATGTGCACTCCACACCTTCTTTACTCGTTTAATATTTATCAAGATTGAATTTTTGTTAACAAGTCAATCCATTACACTTAAATACATATTGATGATACAAAATCATCAACATTTATGATGATCATAAAAGCACATAGTAAAAAAAACATAAAAATTAGAACTTAAATAAATATCATGACCCACTACAAACCTTCTCTAACTACTTTTAGCATAAAATAATAATTCAACACATAGCGTAGATCAAGTATTTACTCTTGTGTGGAATGGTAAAGTGATCCTTTAAGTTTACTAATTTCTAATTATCCTACATTATTATGATATATTAATAAACTACTCCTTCCAGTCTTTTTTTTGTCATCTTAAGCTTAAATTGACCCAAAAAACACTGTTAATTATGAAAAGTCACTAACTTGTTGTGACCATGAACATTTTTCCAACAAATATAAACTAGATCACCGTGCATTGTTTTCTTTATTAAACATCTTTTATGAACATTTTGGTGATATATTTTATATTGCAGTAGTTTTTCTCCCGATATTAACATAACTTGCAAGTATATAAAATGTTTTTTTTTCTTCACAAACTAATAATGTAACCAATTGTACGTAATATCGAGCTAAGACTTGAGAACCATAATATCGCTAATTTATGGTGATCAATTCACAGGTTAGTGGTTGTTTTTTTAGTAAATAAAGTTTCATTTGTTATCTTGAAATACAAGTACACCTTTTATGGTCATTTTAATAAATAAATATTATATTTAATCCCCAAATATTGTTTACTAACTAATTTGGTTAATCTTGATCTTTAATATTAAATATTTAATTCGTAACAGTCATATAATATTTTTACCATATATGGTTATAGTTATGTAATGTTTTTTATTCTATTGTTATACAAAAAAGTAAAATATAAACTCTTCTTTAAACTCAATATTTAAAATACTTTGTTTAATTTCAACGTATAGTAGTATTTATTATATTAAATGTTATTGTAATATAATATTTTTAAAAAAATACACTTTGATTAAAAAACACAAATTAAATGATATAATTTTATAAAATAAGTTAGTTAATTACAAAAAACATTTTAAGTAGTTAATAATTTAAAAAAAAAGGTAAAAACCGTAAAATGGTTAAATTTTTTTTTTAAAATTATGATAATAATTTTTTTATAACAAATTTTGTAAACATCTAAAAAAATTAATAAATATATTTATAAAATACGTAAATAATGTAGATACTCTTTAATGTTACAGCAATTTTAGGTAAAAATGCAGAAAATCATTGATATTTTTCCGACAAAAAAATAGTCTTTGTTGGGTAAAGAAAAGTGTAAAAGCTTCAAGAGAGTGTGTTCTTTCACCGAGGACCTGTTGATGCTTCTTCGTCCTCTTCGAACGATGTCAGATTCTCCGACGAGTGATGAAGGAAGTTCCGATCTTCACCTCGCAAATCATGAACTGAAAACCCCCAATTCATTAGATGCCCTTGTGACTATCGCTCAACTACCACCATCGTTACCCTTTCCTTTTGCTCCTATCACACCATTAACTAAATTATCGGTCTCTCTCTCTCTCCCTCTCTTTCTGTACATATTTACACAATTTCTTATTGTTTCTGCATGATTTGGTTCATTAATGGTTAGATCTGGTCGTGTTAATCACAGGGTAAACGAAAGAGGTTGAAGACCTCGAGATACGATTTTCCTTCAAACAATGCAGAGAAGAAACGTTCATCTTCAAAACATAAGGTGATCAGATTTCGAGTTTGTTTTCTTAAATTGTTGTGTTTCATCTATTCTACAACGGAATTATCTAACATTACGAGTTTAGATAGTCAAAAATTCTCAACATCAAAACTTCATAATCGTAACGATAGTTAAATACTTCGCGATCTGTTCATACTGTGATGTTTATCAAGCTAGAATTTATGGTTTTTAGTAGGAGTATAACTCTACAAGTACAAACCCCCAAAACTGTTGATGAAAAACCCTAACACCATGAATGAAGTGATTAATTTCAGTTACGTTAACACATAGTTTAAAAAGATTACTGTTTTCATTATCAGGCGAAACATGATCCATCGGATACTCCAGCCCAAATCTCACCAACTATGATTCGAGCAGGGGAGCTTCAATCAAGCCTTGGATCTGATCATCCTACCTTTAAAAAAATCATGCTCAAATCACATGTTGTTAGTTGTTTTTGGATGGTAATTTGACTAATTTCACTATATAACTTGTGAAATTTCTTATATTTTTATCGAATTCCATAATCAGAATCTGACAAATTATCATAAACCCATGTTTGTAGGGTCTTCCAGTGCCTTTCTGCAGATCATTTCTACCAAAACAAGAAACTTCAATGGTGATTGAAGATGAAAATGGACAACAATATAAGCTTAAATATATTGCTCATAAGACTGGACTTAGTGCAGGATGGAGGAACTTTGCAATTGTACATAAGTTGCTTGAAGGAGATGTTTTGGTTTTCCAGTTAGTTGAATCCAACAAATTTAAGGTACAAATCTTACTCTTTTATGTCTCATTTTAATTATATTATCTAGCAATTCAACTAGTATCATACTTTATTTTGACTTATTAAAGCAAAATATAAAACAACACAATGTACTTTTTCAGTAGTTAATCGATTTTTTGGACCTATTTTTAGGTTTATATTGTAAGGGCGAATGAATCAAAACAAGTTGATGATGCTCATAACATTTTAAACCACAATACAAATAAAAATCACAAGACTCAAGGTTTGTCATCATAATCAATTCAATTTAAACCGCTTTTTTTTTTCTTTTAAATGTTAATTGACACGATATCTATGCAGCAAAATTGGAGGCTTCTGAGTTGAATGTCAACTCAGAAGCTGAAGAGGCTGAAGGGGGTCCACATCAACCTGATCTTCCATCAAAGAAAGTCAAATCAAGATTGGTCTACAAAAGATCTGAACCCCCTACACAGTCTTCTGAGTTGAATGTCAACTCAGATTCTGAAGGGGGTCCACATCAACCAGATGTTCCAGTAAAGAAAGTCAAATCAAAATTGGTCTACAAAAGATCTGAACCCCCTACACAGCTTTCTGAGTTGACATCTCATGTCAACTCAGAAGCTAAAGGGGGTCCACATCAACAAGCTGTTTCATCAAAAAAAGTCAAAACCTTCAAAGACTTTCGCATTACGGTCAACAAACAATGCATTGACTCGGAACTATCGGAAGAAATCCGAATGAATTACTATAAATTATGTAACGCGAAAAAAGAACTGCTTCACGATAACCTTCCGGAAGGTTTGTATTATAAGTTGGTGGCGGGGATGATTGGCGAAACTGTAAATATCGCGAACGCGATCAAGAACTGCAAGCCCACCACAACTAAGGAAGAATTCGACGCGTGGGATAGTTCCTTGAAGTCTTTTGAACTTATGGGAATGAAAGTAGGGTTTTTACGCGATAGGATATGTATGCTTGAAAAAGCCGCGTTTGATTCCGAAAATGTGAAAAAATACATGGAGGCTATTGAGGAAAGAAACCGAAATGGAATCACAATGAAGATTTTGGAGGCAAAGATTGCGGATTTGAAAGAAAGTAATCGGAAGATTGATGCTATTTTAGGTAGTTTGAAAGAGAAAGTGGAGGGGAATGAGGTTGTGTTTCAAGAAAAGGTTAATGAACCATGGTAGGAACTAGGAAGGTCTTAACTCTTAAGGTGATGTGTTTTTTTTTTTTTGAGTTGTAGATAGTTGACCTTAAAACTTGTATGTTGATAGTATGTGATGATGTCCTAAGTTGAGTAAATTAGGTAAATTTATGCTTTTCTAGTATGTTATTTTGTAGTGTTAATTAGTTTTATAATTGGGTGTTATTTGAAATTGATGATATTAATTGTTAATTAGTTGTCCAAAATGGGTCAATTTATTTGGGAAAAGCACTTAGAAATAAAAGGCATTAGTTGTGTAAAAATTAAATATAAGTAGAGTTGTATACAATAATAACAAAACTCTAAGTAGTTTACTGCTTATGGGGTAAATGTGGAGGTGTGTTGGTAGACGATCGAAACCGTTTTCAAAGAAGATCTACGACAAACAAAATAGAAATGAAAACTTACAGAAATAGAAAAAGATAAACAAATGTATACACTATAATGTAAGAAAATATTAGCAATAGGCAAGGAAAAAAAAAGTAGCATACCACTTGGAGCAAACGCTATCAAATACATTAGACATGTTCGTATATGTTTTTTTTAATCATGTATAGTGTAGGGTCTTTTTTATAAATACTGTACTATTTAAAACAATGAATTACACAAAAACCATAACGGGTATTTTAATGATCCAACCTGGTATCAAGTTAGGGTTTCGTTCCCTCTTCCCTCCAACATGATCTCTAAATTTTGACCCATGTTCTCTGCATTGAATCTTCATCGCCGGCCGTTGACAACTTTTTTTTTCTTCAGATTGATCTCTTCGGCTGCTCACGTTCATTGCCTCCTCTTGCCGTCGTCAACGTCTCCCATTGGTGCCGCCGACCTGCTGTCCCTCTCTTGTCTTGATCACATCACCTTCAAGGATTGGTATCACATACATCTACAATCCTTCTACCTGCGGTAAAGCTTTCCATTAGTATTTCGCTTTTTGTTTTTCACTTGTTTTTTAGATTTTCTGGAATCATGACCACCCCGTCCCCTTCCTCCACGTTGACCCCTACCATACAAACCTTTGTTTATGCTGTCACAAATGTGTACAACTAGTTCACTTTCTTTCAAACTAATTGTCGACACGTCAAAATTTAAACTTTGGCAACGTATTTTTACTGATACCTACAAAGGCGCCAAACTTATTGGCTATGGAAAATCCCAATCCACGTGAGAAAATGATGAAGATTGGGATGCTCTTTGTAACACCCCATTTTTACCGTTCCGTAGGATTCAATATAAAACGTCGTTTATAAAATTCGAAGTAGAAATACATTAATTTATAGCCAAAGTAATCATCATAAACGTGTAGGAAACGTCAATACAATTTCCGTAGATATATAGAATGCTTAAATCCAACTTCGTATGAAGAAGTTATATTTGTTCGAAGTTTCGCGATTTAACCGACACGACACAACGTATCGTAAAAAGTGGATTTTATATAGGTTGCTTATTCGCCTAAGCAATCTAAAAAAAAAGTCGTAGTAGTCATAAAACCGAGAGTGTGCATATAAAAAATGTCCAAATCTGACTTCGTGAGAGAAAGTTATGATTTTTCGAAGTTTCAGCGTAGCGGTGTACGACACAGAAACCGAAATAGAAATCGGTCGATTGTTAGAAAAAACAATCTAAAAGAGAGTTGAAGATCCCGTTCATATGATTCCGTCGATATAAAGACAGTTGAAAACAGAGTCTGTATGTAAATGTTATGAATTTTATAGGGTCGTTAACAATATAATATTCGTAGACTGTTAAATTTAAGATCGACTGAGAATTAGGTGACAAATTGTAAATGAAAGTTGTAGTATTTAGAAATACATACGCGTGGATATAGACAACGTAAAAAACGGAGCTCGTATGAGGGAGATACGATTTTTAGAAGAATCAACAGTTTTACCAGGCTAAGGCGACGTGGCACCACCCAACATCTGCCATGTGTCCGTCTCTGGAGGCATCCTTGCCGACCACGCCTAGGTATGGTGCATAGGTGGATGGTGCGCAGCGCGCATCCCTGTAATCTTGCCTATAAATAGCTTTCAGCCCATTTCCACTCCCACGCACATTCTAAACATTCTCTCAATTTCTGAGCTTGATTCTTGGGGCCTTTCTTCAGATTTTCATAGTATTTTAGTATAGTGAAGCTCTGGGCAACTAGGATCGACTAGTAGAAGCTCTTAGCTCAAGGTTCTTCTAGCACAAACATCAGTTTTCGCTAGAAACTCTCTGTAAGTTAGGCTACACTTACTATGTTTTAAGTGTAACTTATATTTATATTCATAGTGATGGGTTTTATACAAAACAAATAAACTTAAACTCTTAAGTGTGCATTGATGTGAATTCTGAGCATTGGTTTGACATCCGGAATTAAAGAACACACAAAGAACACGGTGATTTGGGTGTTTAAGAAATACATTCGATTATGAAAGGTGTTACAAAAAAGGATCTAGATCTAAATCTATATAATTAACACACACTAACACTCTCAATTTTACATCTCTCAAGCACACCTCTACAAGTGGAATGAACCTATCTTATATAGTGGTGTTTACATGTCTCTCTCTCTCTCTCTCTCTCTCTCTCTCATGTCACAAGGCTACTTTACCACATGCAAGTGGGTCTACAAAAGTCAAACCATTTACAAAGTCATACATGGATAACTTTGTACCCAACATTCTCCCCCTCAAAGTTAGGAATGGATGACCCGCTTTAAATCTTCCAAAATCAAGCAACTTCACGAACCGAGCCTCAAACGTGACACATGTAGAGATGAACATCAAATCTTCAATTCTTCCATGATTCTTCAATTTGGGTTCTAGAATGTGAGACCATACGAACCGAGCATCAACGGATAATTAGGAGTTTCTCAATCTCCAAATAATCACCCTAAAGTTGAGCATAAAATCACACCCTAAAAATCTTCAATAAGTCCAAACCCATCATGAACCGAAATCACTTGCGAATCTCCAATCGAATCATTTCATAAACTTCAAATACTCGAGGTTACTTCGGTCTTCAAGTCCGCGTAATATGAAAAGTTCAACTTTCGAATTTCCATATAAATCTCTCCCCCTTTTTATAATCGAAAAATGATTATAAAACCAAAAAGGAATGAGAAAGTGCTCAATTCGGAATTTTTCTATCCAAAACTCCCCCTTAACACATGGCATAAACATTTTGCTTCAATCCGGAAAATCCAAAAAATCTCCAATTTTTAGTTTCGTTCACGGACCGCCTTTGACAAAATTCTGCAGTGACCCGGTGCGCCCAAAACAGTCAAAAATGCGAAACTCTCCCCCATTTGCGAAACTGGGTAGAAAGCATAAATTCGCACAATCTGTAGGGGTCTGTTTCGAAAATTATCCCATTTCTCAGAATATTTAGCCCAATGCCGAAGTTGGGCAAATTCTGTCAAACTTTCGAAACTTCAGGGATAACTTCGAAACTTCTGCACAACTCTTCAAAATGTCGAAATTATACCCCAATGTCGAATATGGGTATAAATTGTAAGTTTCGACAAAAATGCAAGGACTCATTGCGAAAATTCTATTCCTTTTCTCCTAAAATGTCTAAAATTAGTCCTCATTTCGAAAATGGTTACAAACTGTCAAACCAACGAAACTTTAAGGACCAATTTCGAAACTTTCTGTTTTCTTCTCCGATTCATTAAGTTGAGTGCCCTTTGCTATCAAAAATCTTCGCTATTCCAGTTCGTTATCAAAATTTCAAACATTTTAACCTAAGTCATAAAAACCTTCGAAAGTATGTACTCAAGCAATAGCCTAAATATCCCAGTCAACATTTATGACTTCGCTTTTATCGACTAGTCGACTGCCAATCAACAATCAACATCGACCCTTAATATCGATCCCTTTGAAATCTTCGACACCAAGATAACAAACAATTCACTCACTGTACGTTTTCAACCATTCGATCTTTAACCCAAGCATCGATATCAAAATCTAACTCAAGACTTCGCTTTTCATTCACAGCGACTCATACCATCTATCATCGACCATCGAATCCTGATTTCAACCAAACAAGTCAACATTCGATTATCCAAACATTCGTTCTTAGCCCCAAAATCGAATATATTTCTCAGTCCAAATCACGATTCCAAACATTCGTTATCAATCGACTTCTCAAGGCTATCAATCGTAAATCAAACCCAACACACAATTGAAATCGATTCCAACACAATCGTGACATCTTCAAACCCAACGAACGATCATCTGAGTTCGTTATTCTCAGTGCGTTCTCAAACTATCGATTCCAAATGCAATTTGAATTTGCATCGACTATTGTTCTCAGTCCAACTCTCAAATCGATCAGCCAAAAATGAATTTACAGGACTTCGTTATAAACTGACTTCCAATATCATCAACCAACAACCAAAAACTGATATTCAATCATCAAACCAAGAATCACACCATGATAATTCAATTGTACAACTCAGTGAAGCATGCGTACAAGTTGAACCAAGAACAACAATTTTGACTTTTTGTTTCGACTCTTCAATTCATCAATTGACAAACCCAAATCCATGAATCTATCCTCGATTTTCATATTAAACAGAAAATATTTGGTTGTTCTTGATCAATTTCATCCAAATCAAAGAATTGATCGACAATTACTTGATCATCATCGGCTGATGAATAAAATATATCAAACATAACCGATTCACAATTCCAACTCAATAATCAAAGTTGATCAAATGTTAGAGATGAAGAAACGAAATCAAATCCATGAGAACAAGTTGAACAAAACGTGAATCAAGAACAGTATGTACAATAGATAAAGCGATGACGAACCAGAGACATTTTCATATTCGTACAACAACGACTTTATATCAAATTGATTTAATGAATTCTTGTGGGCTCGGCTTTTTAAGATATCAGATCAAAATAAGTTTTGGGCTCAATGAATTATGAACAGTAAAGGATTGAAAATGGATCTAAAACAAATTACGGGCTCAATAATGGAGGATGAACAGTAACAAATAGCTTGATTTCGAATCTAATACAATATGAATTTTGGGCTAAATTTTGATTCAAACAAACGATTGCAAATTGATAATCGAATCAAACAAAAGAATATGAGATTGGATTGGGCTTTGATCAACGAAAAAATTTATTGGATCACAACAAATGGGTTTTTCAAAAAAAATTTGATCCAATGAGTCAAAGTGATCAAAAATTCAAGAACGCAACACATGAATCAATGAGATTTAGAGAGATCAAAGAGAGACTCAGCATAAATGCTCAATTTGTAACGAATTTAGCCAAACCGAGAAATCGTTTCTTCAAAATATCATGTTGATCTTCGAAGACCCGCTCTGATACCAGTTGATGTGAATTATGAGCAATGGTTTGGCATGCGAAATTAAAGAACACACAAAGAACACGGTGATTTGGGTTTTTAAGAGATGCATTCGATTATGAAAGGTGTTACAAAAAAGGATCTAGATCTAAATCTATATAATTAGCACACACTAACACTCTCAATTTTACATCTCTCAAGCACACCTCTACAAGTGGAATGAACCCACCTTATATAGAGGTGTTTACATCTCTCTCTCTCTCTCTCTCATGTCACAAGGCTACTTTACCACATGCAAGTGGGTCTACAAAAGTCAAACCATTTACAAAGTCATACATGGATAACTTTGTACCCAACATGCATGCAACCCTAATAAAGATCTATGTTTTCTCTATTGAATCTATAACTATAAACATCAAAAAGAAACCCTAAGAACACTATGCTATTTTCAAAAATACCAAAATAGGGTTAAGGTTTACATACATTGATTGTTATTGTAGTAAATAACAATACAGCCTTCTTGTTGATCCTTTGGAAGCAAGCACCACAATTGTCATGCCTCTAATGGAATCACACCTAACACAAGCAAGAGGATGAGAGGAGAGGGGAGAAGAATTTTTCCCAAAGCTTCTAATGAGGAGGAGAGTACAAAAATGTGAAAGGTTATGGCCATTTATATACCTGAGGTAGCTTGGTGCCAAAACTAGGGTTTAAGGAGGAAACCCTAAATCCCTTTGCTTGGTGACCAAGCAGCCCATTCCCCTTGTTCAAGGGGCTTGGACGAACAATCCTTGGACTTGCCCATGTGATTTTTGTCCACCTCATCCAATGAGGTGCTTGGGCTTCTTTCCTAAAGTTTCAATAAATAACCAAACAGACCCTGCACTTTTAATTAATCAAATTAATCCCAAAATCAATTCTAATTAATTTTTGATTAATTATCAATTAAATAATATGATTTCTAATTAATATATTATTTTCATAATATATTAATAAATCAATTATTTCAGTTTATTACTCAAATAATAAATCAACCTCTCTCTCTCTCTCTCTCTCTCTAAAATCATCCTGTCCAGTTGCTAGGTTGATGGCAACTCAAAAGGACTGTGCTACTATCAATTCAAGTTTGTACCAATTATAGTTATGGGCTTAGACACCCAATTCAACAATCTCCCACTTGGATAAGTCTGATAACTATAATTGCCAGTATAACTTCGAAACTGATCAACAAATTGTAGCTTCCAAAATCCGCTGTCGAACTCTGACAGTCAGTTACGTGTCCTAAAATAAGTGATCATATAATCCTCCGTTCTGCAAGATATCATTTGGACATGAGACATGGAATGAAATCAATCTCATTGTCTAATACTTTGTTTCCTGATTTCTGATTTGCAATGACATAGAACTTCTAATCGAACACATCAATTTAGTCCTAGCCGGGCCCAACACTATAAGTGAACACCAAATCATCGAGGGGCCCAAAGATATTGCTTTACCCGTTAGGGAAAAAGGAACAAATAAACTTTGACTTGTACGCTTGCACCATTTTCTTATCAAATCATGCACAACAATATGGTTTATAACATCAAGTTACTGATGCGTTTACATATCATCAATGCACAACTGACTTGTAAACCACAACTCATATATCTCCGTTTCAATATTATAAGATATTATCGTCTCAGAATTACTCGTGATAAAATTCCATGAAGTAATTCTCTGAGCTTGGGTTAATCCAATACTTAAAATCCCTATTTTCAAGTACTCATGAACGTTGCATCAAATTGTTGCTATGTCTAAACCCTTAGACAATCTACAATCCAGTTCATGACAATCTTAATTCACTACTTACTTCCAAAAGTACTATCGACTGTGGAATTTTGAATAATCGAATTATTCGGAAAGTAAAACATGCAAAATGAAACACAATAATAAACAATTGACAAAAGGTAGTAAACAAACTCATAAATAATTCTCTATTATTTAATCACCAAAAGTCAATTACATTTACTTTGTTACAAGTTTGAAACTAACGATCTAATTACTAAAACTAATATCATCTCTCAGACCAATGCTCCTAGCATGCTGAAGGTGCATGACCCTACTCAGACCCTTTGTGAGGGGGTCTGCAGGATTCTCTTCAGATGATACTCTCTTCACAATGAGATGACCTTCTTCTACTCTATGTATGATGAAATGGTATTTTCTATCGATATGTCTTGATCTCCCATGATATTTTGGTTCCTTTGTCAAGGAAACCGCCCCTTCATTATCACAGAAAATTTCCATTGGCTCCTAGATGGTTGGAACAACTCCAAGGTCTCCAATGAAGTTCTTCAACCAAATTGCCTCCTTTGATGCTTCACTCGCTGCTATGTACTCTGATTCATAGGTATAATCAGCCACCATGTATTGTTTGTAACTTTTCCAAGTAACTACTCCCCCATTCAGGGTAAACACCTAGCCAAATTGAGAATGAAAGTTATGTCTGTCTGTTTGAAAGCTGGCGTCACTATACCCAATTACTCTCAATGTATCACTGCCACCAAGTACTAGGACCCAGTCCTTAGTCATCCGTAGATACTTGAGAATATTCTTAACTTCTATCCAATGATATCTACCTGGATTTCCCTGATAACGACTGACCACACTCAAAGAAAAAGACACATCAGGGTGAGTACATGTCATATCATACATGATAGATCCAATGACGGAAGAATATGGAATTCTACTCATTTCTGCTATCTCTGCATTAGTACTCAGATTCTGAGTCTTACTCAGTTTGGTATTACTTTGGATAGGCAGTTCCCCCTTCTTGGAATTTTCCATACTAAAACATTTTTAGCACCTTTTCCAAATATGTACCTTGACTAAGTCCAATTAGTATTTACTCATGTCTCTCAGAATTCTTATCTCTAGAATGTAGGCATCCTCTCCTAGATCCTTCATAACGAAACACTTTCCAAGCCAAGACTTAACTTCTTGCAAAGTTGGAATTTTGTTTCCTATAAGAAGTATGTCATCAACATACAACACCAGGAAGGTGACTACACACCCACTAGCTTTGACATATACGTAGGACTCATCTTCACTTCTAGAGATGCCAAACTCCTTGACCTTCTCGTCAAAGCAAAGATTCCATCTGTGAGAAGCTTGTTTCAATCCATAGATTGATTTCTCAAGCTTACACACTCCATTCAGATATTTTTCATCTATAAAACCCTCTGGCTGACTCATGTAAACATCCTCAACCAACTTCGCATTGAGGAATGCAGTTTTTACATCTATCTGCCAGATTTCATAGTCATGAAACGCAGTTATGGCTAGCATTACCCTAATATACTTTATCTTGGCCACTGGTGAGAAGGTCTCATCATAGTCAACCCCTGGGGTTTGAGTGAACCCTTCGCAACCAGTCATGCCTTGAAAGTGTGTACCTTTCCATCCATGCCAGTCTTCTTCTTGAAGATCCATTTGCACCTAACTGTCTTCTGACTTGGTACATTATCAACCAAGTTCCAAACTTGATTATCATACATGGCCTTAATCTCGCTGTCCATTGCCTCTTTCCATTTGGATACCTTAGGGCCTGTCATTGCTTCTTTGTAGTTAGCGGGTTCATCCAAATTTACCAGTGCTGTAGTAATATGGAAACCATAGAACTTAGGTGGCATTATAACTCTACTGGAACGCCTAAGAGGTAATGATTCGTCAATCGGTTCAACTAGAATCTCTTCCTCTGGTTGAACCCTAGCGTCTTTAGAGGTTCCTTCATCGTTTGAATCTTGAATATCTTCAAGATCAATGGTATTACCACTGTCCTCTTTGCATATGAGCCCTCTCTCGTGAAAGACTCCCCTTCGTGCTACAAAAACCACGTTCTCACTAGGTCTGTAGAACAAATATCTAAAGGAATTATGTGGATACCCGATGAAAATACATCTCTCACTTCGAGGTTCAAGCTTGTCGTGAGTCTCTCATCTAACGATAGCTTCACAACCCCAAACCTTGATATGTGCTAACGATGGAACCTTCCCCGTCCACATTTTGTGAGGTGTTTTGGCAACTTTCTTAGTTGGGACAAGATTAAGAATGTGGGCGGCAGACTCTAAGGCATACCCCCAAAATGAGACTGGAAGAGAAGCTCGACTCATCATGGGAATGAACCACATCCAACAAGGTCCGATTACGCCTCTCTGCCACACCATTAAGTTGTGGTGTCCTAGGAGGTGTAAATTGTGAAAATATTCCACATTCCTTGAGGTAGTCATGGAACTCGATACTAAGATATTCTCCGCCTCTATCTGATTGGAGCATCTTTATCTTCCTGCCCAATTGATTCTCGACTTGTTGCTTAAACTCTTTGAACTTTTCAAAGGTTTCAGAACTATGCTTGATTAAGTAGATATAGCCATATTTGCTATAATCATTAGTAAAAGTCATATATAATCGATTAGCATCCCTTATGGATGATCTGAAGGGTCCACACACATTTGTGTGTATGGGATCCAACAAACCTTCACCTCTTTCACAAGATCCAGTGAAAGGTGATTTTGTCATCTTACCTAATAAACGAGATTCACATGTATCATCTGACCTTAAGTCAAATGATTCCAACACTCCATCCTTTTGGAGTTGGGCAATGCATTTCTTGTTAACGTGTCCAAGACGACAATGCCACAAGCATGCTTTGTCTAAACCATTAGACGAATCAATTTGAAAAACAATATTACCTAAATTGTCTACAATCATCACAGTTTCATACAAACCATCACAAGGTAACTGTTAGATGTCATTTCATGCATCTTGTAACATCCGGATTTCCAGGTATCATAATTTAAATATTTATTTTGAGTTGAGAAGAGGGACTCGACGAGTTGACGCCTAGACTCGTCGAGTAGGATCGCGATTGATGACTCGGATTAATGAATGGACTCGACGAGTCCTCGCTGTTGACAGAAACCCTAAATCTTTGGGCCTGAGCCCTATTTAAAGGCATTTATAGCCTTCAGTTGCGGCTACCTTCCCAGAAGAAAGAGCCCTAGCATATTTGAGCGTGTGTAGTGAGAGAGAGAGCCATATTGATCCATTTGTTGTGATTTTGCTAAGAAGGAGAAGTGATCCAGCAAGAAGGACCAAAGGGGGTTGTTATTATGAGACTTTCAAGCAAGGAGGCTTCACTTTGAGGTAGCAATTCGAACCTTTTCTTCTTTATTGTGTAAGCTTCTTGAATCAAGGGTTTCTTTACCCTTTCTTGAGTTGGAATAAGAGCATGAGAGGTCCCAATGTGAAATAGACCTTAGATCTGGACCTTGAGAGGTCCAGAGAGCCCCAAACATCCAGCTTTATGCAGTCCCTTTTTGGGTTTTGGAACATGGTTGTCATTTTAGGGCTAAATCATCATATAGACCCAAATGAGTGTTGCATGAGCATAAAGTTTGGACCTTTACGTAACTTTTGAGTATTAGAAGGCCAGATCTATAGGTTAGAGAAACAGATCTGACCTCAGGAGGTCGTTTGGACATTCTCATGGAAGAAACTCGCCGAGTCCATGAGCGGACTCGACGAGTCGGATCGTGTTGCACCACGATTCGTGATCAGTGGTAACCGTCGAGAGAAAGGTTAACTCGACGAGTCGAGTGAGGCCTTAGGAGGATTCAGAGGACACGTATGGAATCGCCGAGTCACCTGAGTGCACTCGACGAGTCTGGTCAAAGTTGGACCGTTGACTGGGGTTGACTTTTAGGGTTTGGTCAACATTTGGACATTGGACCATTGGAGGGGTAAAAGGGTCTTTTCCCCTTCTGATAGAATATAGGGAGGGATTAGTCTAGCCTCTAAGAGCCGTATTAATTAGAGATAATTACTTTATGTGATTAGGCGGAGGCTAGATCAGATATTCGAGTTCGAGACTTTCCGAGATTACCCGAGGTGAGTCTTCTCACTATACATTACCTAGAGTGGTAACTATGTCCAGACTGGAGGGTCTTATGTGTCATGTGTATGTTGAGTTTATGTGCTTTGTGATATATGTATACCATGTGTTATATAGATCGGACCGGAGGGTCCTACGATTTAGACCGGACCAGAGGGTCCAACGATTTAGACCGGACCGGAGGGTCCAACGAGCTAGACCGGACTGGAGGGTCCAACGAGCTACGGGACTGGAGGGTCCCGCTAAGACACATTGACCGGAGGGTCATACCGAGTTATAGCCTCGAGTGGCTTATGTGTTGTATGTGGTAATTTGGGGAACTCACTAAGCATTTATGCTTACCGTGTTATGTGATATGTGTTTCAGGTACCAGCGAGGATCGCGGGAAGGCGCCGACATGATTTGTACACACTGGTAGAGGATTATGTTTTGAGATTCTGGGATATGTTTTATTATGATGACATTTGATACATGAGATTTTGAGAATATTATATGAGTTTTTATTATGTGGAAAAATGAAAAATTGTTTTAAAATTTACATCGTTACAAGTTGGTATCAGAGCCTTGGTTTGAGGGATTCGGATGCACCTTTTGGCGTATCTGAACTTAAACTGAGGATTTGAGAAATTTTGCATAAAAGAAACAATTTTTCTAGAAAGAGAAAAAGATTTTTGAGAAACGCAGAACGGAGCAGTGTGTACAAGCAGCCAGCGCCCGAGCGGTGATTTCCTAAAATACCCTTACATTATGTGTTATGAGATATTATGTGATATGTTATGCATGCTAGAGTAGGATAGGTATTCATAGTTAGGACTAGAGTGTGCCTGATTTGTGATGCCTTAGCCTAGGAGTCACTACTGCTATGAGATACTTCGAGAGTAAGTAGGTAGCAACAAGGAGCTTATGAGTGGTCTACTGGAGGGTAGCCTAAGATATAGAGTACTTGTGATCTGAGATCCTAGGAGGAGGACTTGGGGTGAATACTGATGTGTTGTGGAAGGTAGTATAGGGCCCGTACTATTGGAAACACCGGATCAGTAAGCAGTCCATGTAAGAATCCGTAGGGTACTAAAGAAAAAGCAGGGTTGAGTATCGAGTGCGAGTATACTCGAGCGAGTCTCTGACTTCTTTTGTGTTGTATTTCAGAGACATCATGGTTGGGACGCGCCACCACCCAGGAGGCAGTGGTACCAGTGGTTCATGGATGAGGAGATCTGTAGGTTGATTCACGAGGAGGTAGCCGCAGCCATTCGAGCTGAGATTCCTGAGATGTTTGGGTCTATCAAGACCACTTTGATTGAGACGTTTGACGAGCGGTATGCTTCTCTTACCGAGGCTGCTGTTGCTGCAGCCACCGCAGCCGTCGCCGCTGCCAGGCCACAGGGGGGTGACTCGTTGCTGTACCGAGCGTTCAGCAACACGAAGCCACCAGATTTTGATGGGACTCAGGATCCGATAGCCGCGATGAGGTGGATCTCTGACATTGAGGGATGCTTCTACACCTGTTCTTGTCCGGAGCATCTGAGAGTTCGGTTCGCGCTGAACCAGCTTCGCTTGGGAGCGAAGGACTGGTGGAAGTTTGTTACGACAGATTTCACTCCTGTAGAGATTACAGCGGTAACCTGGGAGAGGTTCACCACCATGTTCCGAGATGAGTATGTTCCCCCGGTGGAGACGGAACGATTGGCGCAGGAGTTCTTGTCCCTCAGGCAGGGGACGGAGTCCGTGACTGTGATTACACGGATGTTTCATGAGAGGGCGTTGTTTTTCCCTGAGCACGTGTCTACCAAGCAGGCACGTATGAGCCGATATCTGAGCATACTGAGGAGGAACATTCGTGAGTTCGTGGCGAACTCGACATAACGGACATTTGACGAGCTCCAGGAGAATGTCCGGAAGAGGGAGATTGAGTTAGAGACTCAGGCCAAGGAGGAGGCCGAGTCTCAGAGGAGGGATAGGCGGACGGTACAGTCTCAGCCGGCAGCCAAGCGGGCAAAGCCCGCTGATTCGAGATCTGGAGGTCCGAAGGGCCGCACTTGCGGGAAGTGCGGCAAGAGCCATGATGGGGGTGTGTAGAGCGGGTGTGTGCTACAAGTGTGGGAAGGAGGGGCATATCGCGAGGGATTTCCCCAAGGGATTTTCGGTTTGCTTTCACTGCAACCAGACAGGCCATTGGAAGGCCGAGTGCCCACAGCTACTTCAGGGATCAACACAGGGATCTGCACCTGCTGCTAGAGCTACCGAGGTCCGGCCAGCGAAGGCCGAGGCACCGAAGGCTCGCGAGAGAGCCTTTCAGTTGACAGTGGAGGAGGTCCGCGCAGCGCCCGATGTCGTGGCTGGTATGTATTCTTTTATTTACTTATACTGAGTTTGAGATATCATGCTTATTTTGTGGTATGCATAGGTAGTTTTCTTGTGAGTTCTGTACCTGCTTTGGTGTTATTTGACTCGGGTGCGAGTCGATCTTTCTTGTCATTAGCGTTTAGCCAGCACATCAGTACCCGGCGAGAGGCGTTGAGTCGACCTCTACGAGTTTCCATAGCTGACGAGCGAGCGGTTTATGCTACTGATGTGATTTGAGGATGTGTGCTCGAGATTTTCGGTGTTGAGTTCCCGATAGATCTGGTACCGATTGCGATGGGTGATGTCTGTGTCATCGTGGGCATGGACTGGTTGAGCCGATTTGGAGCTGTTATAGATTGCGAGCGGCAGTTGGTGACCATACGAGACCCTAGTAGGGGAGTACTTACGGTGTATGGCGAGGGTACCCGGTCTGGGTCAACATTTTGTTCGGCTGCGAGAGCGAGACAGAGTCTACAGCAGGGCTGTTGAGGGTTTGTAGCCTATGTGATGGATACACGAGTTGCTGCAGAGAGGCCGAGTTCTGTTGGTGAGGTACCGATAGTGTGAGAGTTTCTAGATGTTTTCCACGAGGAGTTGACGGGTGTGCCTCTCGAGAGGCAAGTGGAGTTCCGCATCGATTTGGTTCCGGGGGCAGCACCTATTGCCAAAGCACCATATTGCCTTGCGCCACCGGAGATGCAAGAGTTATCCTCACAACTTCAGGAGCTGTTGGGGAAGGGATTCATCCGACCGAGTAGCTCGCCGTGGGGAGCGCCGATCCTTTTTGTCAAGAAAAAGGATGGTTCACACCGGATGTGCATTGATTACCGGGAGTTGAACAAATTAACGGTCAAGAACCGTTATCCATTACCTAGGATCAACGATCTGTTCGATCAGTTGTAGGGTGCGTCTTGGTTTTCCAAGATAGACTTGAGGTCTGGTTATCACCAAATGAGGGTGCGTGATGAGGATATCCAGAAGGCATCATTTAGGACTCGTTATGGGCATTACGAGTTCGTGGTGATGCCTTTTGGGCTCACCAATGCATCAGCGGCGTTCATGGACCTCATGAACCGAGTATGCAGGCCAATGTTGGATCGATCGATGATTGTGTTCATCGATGAAATTCTAGTGTACTCGAGGACCAGAGAGCAGCATGAGGAGCACCTGAGGGAGATCCTTAGAGTATTGAGATCGGAGAGGCTTTATGCCAAATTCTCCAAGTGTGATTTCTGGTTACGAGAGGTCCAGTTCCTGGGACATCTCGTTAATCAGAATGGGATATTGGTCGATCCGGCCAAGATTGAGGCTGTCATGAGTTGGGAGGTACCGAGATCCCCCACCGAGATCAAGAGTTTTCTGGGGTTGGCCGGCTACTATCGGAGATTTATCCGGGATTTCTCCAAGATTGCCGTTCCCCTCACCAGATTGACCGGGAAGGGCGTTGTTTTTATTGGGGTCCAGAGCAGCAGACCTCGTTTGAGACTCTTCTCCAGAGACTATGCGAAGCCCCAGTGTTAGCCCTTCCGGAGGGAATGGATGATTTTGTGGTTTACTATGATGCGTCCATATCAGGGTTGGGTGCGGTGCTTATGCAGAGAGGGCACGTGATAGCATACGCATCGAGGCAGCTGAAGCCTCATGAGACGAGGTATCCTACCCACGATTTGGAGTTGGGGGCAGTAGTGTTCGCCCTCAAGATATGACGCCATTATTTGTATGGGGTTCGGTGTACTGTATACACGGAACACAAGAGTTTGAAGTATCTGATGGATCAGCCCAACCTGAACATGCGTCAGAGGAGATGGTTGGATGTGGTAAAGGATTATGACTGTGAAATCCTGTACCACCCGGGCAAGGCTAACGTGGTAGCCGATGCTCTGAGCCGCAGGGCGGAGAGCGCCCCGATTCGAGATATATGCATGAGGATGACGGTGATGACTCCGGTATTAGATACCATCCGAGAGGCCCAAGCAGAGGCTGTGAGATCAGAGAACCTCAAGAGGGAGCGAGTAGTTGGGAAGGTATCCGAGTTTGTGACAGATAGCCGAGGGCTGAGGAACTTTCGAGGTCGGATATGGGTGCCTTATACGGGCGGGGCACGTAGCACTCTGATGGAGGAGGCGCATAGATCGAGATTCTCGATCCATCCCGGGGCCACTAAGATGTATTTGGACCTGAAGAGAGACTACTGGTGGCCCTGTATGAAGAGGGATGTTTCATGGGTAGTAGAGAGGTGCTTGACCTGTCGGCGGGTTAAGGCCGAGCACCAGCGTCCGCATGGCAAGTTGCAGCCACTAGAGGTTCCCCAGTGGAAGTGGGAACAAATTTCTATGGATTTTATCACCAAATTGCCAAGGACTGCGAGGGGTGTTGATGCAATTTGGGTGATTGTGGACCGGCTGACGAAGAGCGCTCACTTCCTTGCTATCAGTGAGAGCTCTTCTGCGGAGAGGCTGGCAGAGATATATGTGAGGGAGGTGGTGTCGCGGCATGGAGTGCCGGTCTCGATTGTGTCAGATCGAGACGTATGTTTCACTTACAGGTTCTGGAAGAAGTTCCATGAGGAGTTGGGTACGAGATTGCACTTCAGCACTGCTTACCACCCCCAGACGGATGGACAGAGTGAACAGATGATTCAGACACTTGAGGATATGCTTCGAGCATGTGTTATGGACTTCGGTGGAAGTTGGGATACATACCTACCTATGGCTGAGTTTTCCTACAACAACAGCCACCATTCGAGTATTGGTATGCCTCCCTTCGAGCTTTTGTATGGGAGGAGGTGTCGGACTCCCATCTGTTGGGGAGAGGTAGGGTAGCGAGTGATGGGTAGCACTGAGATAGTGCTTAAGACGACTGAGCAGATACAACAGGTCAGGCAGAGGTTGCTGACAGCCCAGAGCCGTCAGAAGAGCTATGCAGATAGACGGCGATCCGAGCTCGAGTTCCAGGTTGGAGATTTCGTACTCCTGAAGGTGTATCCATGGAAAGGAGTGATCCGATTCAGGAAGAGGGGCAAGCTGGGGCCCCGATACATTGGTCCGTTCAGGGTGACCGTGAGAGTGGGTAAGGTAGCATACCGTTTAGAGCTGCCTGCGGAGTTGAGCCAGATTCATGATACCTTCCACGTATCCCAGTTGAGGAAGTGTATAGCCGATGAGACGACAATAGTGCCGCTAGAGGATATTCAGGTGGATGCGAGCCTGAATTACATTGAGAGGCCGATCGCGATCTTCGATCGGAAGATCAAGGTTCTGAGGAACAAGGAGGTGCCTCTTGTTCAGGTCCAGTGGCAACATCGGAGAGGGTCCGAGCTGACTTGGAAGCCGGAGACAGAGATGCGGGAGCAGCATCCAGAGTTGTTTGCAGAGTAAGACTTCGAGGGCGAAGTCTGATTCTAGTGGGGAAGAATTGTAACATCCGGATTTCCAGGTATCATAATTTAAATATTTATTTTGAGTTGAGAAGAGGGACTCGACGAGTTGACGCCTAGACTCGTCGAGTAGGATCGCGATTGATGACTCGGATTAATGAATGGACTCGACGAGTCGGTGAGGCGACTCGACGAGTCCTCGCTATTGACAGAAACCCTAAATCTTTGGGTCTGAGCCCTATTTAAAGGCATTTATAGCCTTCAGTTGCGGCTACCTTCCCAGAAGAAAGAGCCCTAGCATATTTGAGCGTGTGTAGTGAGAGAGAGAGCCATATTGATCCATTTGTTGTGATTTTGCTAAGAAGGAGAAGTGATCCAGCAAGAAGGACCAAAGGGGGTTGTTATTCTGAGACTTTCAAGCAAGGAGGCTTCACTTTGAGGTAGCAATTCAAACCTTTTCTTCTTTATTGTGTAAGCTTCTTGAATCAAGGGTTTCTTCACCCTTTCTTGAGTTGGCATAAGAGCATGAGAGGTCCCAATGTGAAATAGACCTTAGATCTGGACCTTGAGAGGTCCAGAGAGCCCCAAACATCCAGCTTTATGCAGTCCCTTTTTGGGTTTTGGAACATGGTTGTCATTTTAGGGCTAAATCATCATATAGAGCCAAATGAGTGTTGCATTAGCATAAAGTTTGGACCTTTACGTAACTTTTGAGTGTTAGAAGGCCAGATCTGTAGGTTAGAGAAACAGATCTGACCTCAGGAGGTCGTTTGTGCATTCTCATGGAAGAAACTCGCCGAGTCCATGAGCGAACTCGACGAGTCGGATCGTGTTGCACCACGATTCGTGATCAGTGGTAACCGTTGAGAGAAAGGTTAACTCGACGAGTCGAGTGAGGCCTTAGGAGGATTCAGAGGACACGTATGGACTCGCCGAGTCACCCGAGTGCACTCGACGAGTCTGGTCAAAGTTGGACCGTTGATTGGGGTTGACTTTTAGGGTTTTGTCAACATTTGGACATTGGACCATTGGAGGGGTAAAAGGGTCTTTTCCCCTTCTGAGAGAATATAGGGAGGGATTAGTCTAGCCTTTGAGAGCCGTATTAATTAGAGATAATTACTTTATGTGATTAGGCGGAGGCTAGATCAGATATTCGAGTTCAAGACTTTCCGAGATTACCCGAGGTGAGTCTTCTCACTATACATTACCTAGAGTGGTAACTATGTGCAGACCGGAGGGTCTTATGTGTTATGTGTATGTTGAGTTTATGTGCTTTGTGATATATGTATACCATGTGTTATATAGACTGGACCGGAGGGTCCAACGATTTAGACCGCAGGTGCCCATTCGATCGCAGGTTGGCCAGAATTTCTCGAAATGGTATTTTACCTCATTAAAAACGCCCGAGACGCGTTTTCTTCAATATATGCGATCGCAGGTTGTCTATGTGTGATCGCATGCACGTCGTTTTTGCTGTTGGACGTATAAATAGACCCTCATAGCCTTCCAGTAACCTAAGTTGGCGATTCCAGAGGTACCAGACGACGAGAATACGATTTTGGAGGCGTTTCTTCTCTGATTTCAACGATTTATGAAGATCTGAAGACTGTGGATCATCTCCTTCAAGTAGATTAGTAAGATTAGTTGTTTGATGTCTCTTTTCATTTGTTTTTATCAGATTTTAGCCATGTCTGGCTAAAACCTTAGTTTTCAGTTCTACAAAGACAAGTACTTTTCATGTGATTGATCATTAGATTTGGTTTTAGATTCTTCAGTTTTGTTCTTAATGAATGTTTGATTTTGATTCTTGTTAGTCTGATCACCTAGCTAGGGTTTTATCATTCCAGTTAATCAGTTAATAGAATCTGTAATTGTTATTGTCAACTGGTAAAAGTAACATGTTGGGTCTAAAATATGGTTTATACTTTACTTTTCTAGGCAATTGTAGTTTTCGGTCTAGGACCGAAAACAACCTTAGGTTTACGGTTGGGTGGCGTTTACGGTTGTAAACACGTTTACGGTTGTAAACGTGTTTACAGCTACTGTTCCCTATAAATAGTGTCTGTAGATGTCAGATGGAAGAAGGGGAGTTTACGGTCAAGTGTGTGTGGAACTCAAGGTGTTCTAGAGAGAGAAACTAGAGAGAAGAAGAGTGTGTGTGAGTGGACCTTATGTGTATGGAAAATCATTCATATTATTGAATACACCATATATTCATCAAGTTCTTCTTCTTCTTCTTCTACTCCATTCTATCTTGCATCATCCACTTGATTGGGATTCGGCACCATCAAGTGGATATGATTGATAGTCAAGCTAATTTTTGGGACTTACAGTTGGTATCAGAGCATGAATTGTATCAATCTCTTTAGCAAGATCTGGAGCGTTTTTCATTTTTTCTTGAAGGATTTTATGTTTTTGGATAGTTTTTGAAAGAATATTGGGGGTTTGTTCTTCGTGTTCTTCATAAAAACGACTTTTTGATCGAGTTTTGGAGCTAAAAAGGTGAAAAATCGCGTTTTTTAGTCGTAACCAGCGAGGGGTGGCGGCGGTTTGCGGTCAGCAGCTAGGGTTTGCGAGGGTTTGCAGCCGGAAACTCATTTGCGGTCAGCAACATTTACAGCCGAAGAGAGTTTGCAGTCCGAGGTGTTTACAGTCGCAAATGGTTTGCGGTCAGCGGTTGCGCACGTGTTTGGTCAGTGGTCTCGCACGTGTTCAGTCAGCAGTCGTTTGCAGTCCTCGTTTGCGGTCCTCGTTTGCGGCCAACAGGTTTTCAGCCCACGTGTGCAGTCAACAGCTCGTGTGTGTGGTCTAGTTCAGTCAGCAGCGAATAAATAAAATGATCTTGGTGGGAGCAAGGATCGAACCCGGGTCTCTCCCACACCCAACCCACGCCTTCCCAATTGATCTAGCAAGCCATATGTTTAACATCTTCCCTGATTAAATCATATAGCTTCGCAATTTCGTTCCTATTTTCGGATTTTTGACAATTTTAGCCCAAAATTTAATTTTGCAAATTTTAAAGTTTCATTTTCAACTCAAAAGTTTTGACTTTTAATTTTTGACTTTCTAAATTGACTTTTGACCTTAAAAATTGACATTGACTTTCAAATTTGACATTTGACTTTAAACTTTGATTTTCTCGTTTAACTTTCAAATTTTCACTTTTAGCTTTTCGGTTTGACTTTTAAGTTTGACTTTTCAAGTTTGACTTTTTTAAACTTGACTTTTAAGGTTGACTTTTGAGGTTTATAGTCCAAGGGAATTTTTGGTAAAAAATGAGTTCCTCAAACATCCCAGTGAATGAAGTTTTATGTTCTTAATCTTGTGAAGCTACGATTAAGTTTCTTCGTGAACAAAATGATTTGCTAAAAAGGGAAAATGAGGACCTTAAATATGAAGGATATACACTTAAGAAGGCCCAAAAACCTTTAAAAGCACAACTAGAGGCCAAAACCAAGGATTTTAGAAAACTTCAAGAAGAATACAGTAATAAATTTGTGAATTATGATTATGTTAAGGAACAACTTGCTAACTTGACTACCGAATTTGATGCATTGAAAGCTAAATATAAAGATGCTGAATTCAACTTTAAGAAATTTGATGTGTCAAGTGAGGTAGTTGCATCCATGATAGAAAAACAATTAACATTTAAAGATAATCAAACCAAGGGTCTAGGGTATCATAGTGTTCCACCTCCTTTCAATGACAACTATAACCCACCCCTTGAGACAAACGAGGAAGAAATACCTGCTCAGTATGGCCAAACCACTATTCATGCTTCAGTTAAGACTGAACAATCAGGGCCAACTGAGGGGGTTGAGATGAAAGATTATGTCACACCCCCGAACCAGACGGCGGAAACGTCCGGGGGCTTGTGCGTGACTTCATCCTTGTAGTATCATCACATAGTATATAACTGAAACATAACATCATCATCATCACACATGTAATATAACAACATACATTGCTTACATCGAGTATTGTGTTTGAATATTGCATGCCAAAATAATTAAAGTATGATGAAACAAAATATAACAAAACATCCATTAGTTTGTTCACCCCAACCTGCTTCAACGGTTTACTGAGAATACAAGTTAATTTAAAAATGTCAACATAAAAATGTTGGTGAGTTGATATGCATGTTTGAGAAAATGATTTGTATAACTTTGTAATCACAAGAAAATCCTATATTTTCTTAAAACAATTTAGTATGTTTGTGTCCGATCTTGTATTAATGCATGTGTGTTATTATTTAATAGAATGCCAAAAGTGAATGAAGAGAATGTAAAGAGAATGCCCCCAGACAACCCTATGTTGCTTGTAAAAGAGAATGCTGGTATATCAACCCCAAAGGTTGAGTACCGACGCGAGTATGTTCCCAAGTAATCCAAAGAGAAAAGAGAACGTTCTCCCGTAAATTTCATAATGTTAATTCCTCTAAGTGAGTCGTTATAACCATACTAGATAATGACAATTTTGCCTGTCTTGGTGTTTATGGACGCTGACAGAATAGAATAAGGTTTTCGTCACCCTAGACTGGTTTAGTCTAACTGTAGCGAACAGCTCAGGTGTGGGGTGTCATCCCTGTATAGATCTATACACAAACCCTCGCTCTCCTTCCAAGAGACTCTGGTTATAACAACAGGCTACGATCGTACACTCAATAGGTGTCAACCGACACGTCTCACTAGATCCTTAATCGAATTTACGCGAAGAGAAACATATAAAACACATTCCAGGCCCAATGAACCATGTACGTGAACAACTAAGGCTCACTAAACATGTAAGTCATTTCCAGGCCCGAAAGGAATGAGATTATATAACATGGGCCCAAAATATATGTAAAAGGACAACTAAGGCCCATTTCACATGTAAGGTATTTACAGGCCCAAATAGCACGCAAAGAGTATCCAAGGTCCGTCGAGCATGTTAATGGGTCAATGAGGCCCAATAAACATATAAAGAGTATTCATGACCTATCAAGCATATAAACGGGCCACTAAGGCCCAATAACGTGGGAGAGGCAAAAATTTGCCCATTTGTGACATTATTGCTTGTTTTAGTTCAAATATTTACCAAAATGGCATAAAAGGCCCACTTTTTGTAAAAATGACAATCTTGGCCCATTTAGCCAAAAATTTACAATTAAGGCCCAATTTTAGTAAAAATAACATTTTAGGCCCCTTTTTGGACAAAAATTGCATTTAAGGCTAGTTTTTGTAAAAATAACATTTTTAACTCACTTTTGTCAAAAATATCATTTTTGGCTTGATTTATATATATATATATATATATATATATATATATATATATATATATATATATATATATATATATATTCGACCCATTATAGATAATTTCATCTTTTTGACCCAAATTTTTATATTTTCACAACTTTAACCCTTCTTATCAAAAATTTACATTTTTGGCACAACTTTCTTGAAAATGACATTTAAGCCCACAAAAGATCAAAAATTACAATCTTTGGGCCTAAAACCGCGAGAAGCCCAAATAAGGCCCATTTATGAAAATATTTACATTTTTAGTCCTTGTAAGGTCTCAAATGTCGAGATTAGCCATGTTTAGCAAAAATTTCCTTTTGAACCTCTTACTACCCGTGAGTTACATAAATAACCCATACTTTTGTCATTTGGTCACTTTTAGCCCCTTTTATGAAGTTTTTCTTAGCCTTAAGTAACTTACATGTATTTTAAACCTTTTTCTTGTAAGATAAGTTGAAATAAGTGTTATGTTATACCAATATCATCATCTTTTAGTAGATCTTTAAGTTCATGAAGTTTACAACCCATAAACACATATATAACTAGAAAAACACACAAAATTATGCATACACACATAGATCTACACAAAACAACTTGTATTCTCCCCCCAAAACAAAGTAAAAATCGAAAATAGGGGGTATGAACTCACATTGCTTTGAAGTTTTCGGTTTTTGGTGATGAAATGAGAAGATCTCGGCCCTAGATGTGTTCTTGAGAAGATTTTCGAGATCTATGAAGTCCCAAGAGCATGGATCATGAAATGATGTGGGTTAGCAAGAGATTTTTGGTGTAAACTTGAAGTTAAACCATAAAGTCAAACAAGAACTTACCAAAAGTGATGAGCTTTGATGAAGAGTTCTTGATGTGCCCTTAAAAATCACGAAAACTAGGAGGATAGAGGAGGAAAGTTCTTGTGCTAGAGAGGAAAAAGGATGAGAGAATCTTGAGTTTGAAAATGAAGAGTGATGGTGGTGATGGAGGCTCTTATGGCCGAGAGTGAGAAGAGAGGAGAGAGAAGGACTATACCTTGCATGGAAGTATGGGATTTGGTAATTACATGAGGTGTATTAAGCTTAATTACATGAAGGATATTAATGAGGTGTCATGATCTTAATATGCCTCCATATTTCATTTCTCCCCCCTTTTTTTTGTTGTAATTGGGCTAAAAATGGGGGAAAGGAAAAAGGGAAAAGAGTTTGGGCCTTTTCTTGGTTTAGTTCGAAATTATGAGGCCCAAGATGAAGATTTTCGGTTCATTGGGCCCTTATGGGGGTTCACGGCCCAAAGGTGGTGAAAGGGTGGGGTTTACGGCCCAACTATCATGAGAAGATGAGTTCACGGCCCATCATGATTCATTGGAATAGTTCACGGCCCATCATGATTTATTAGAATAAGTGAGTGATTTTAGGCCCAACATGGCCCAATTGCTATGGTTTGGCGAATGTGGGCCCAACAAGAGCCCAAATGGGTTTTATTGGTCCAAATTTATCAAATAAAAGATTTACTAGCCCATTAGGCCCAATAAGAGGATCCTAGTCCATAATAAATTTGAACCGGGATTTTTAGGGTTTTCAACCCATAGTTGAATATATGAGATGTATTGTATTAGGTTTTGAACTTCACTCAGGAGTTGGGATTCAAATGGATGATTTCATTTTAGCATATAACATGATATTCACTTAGAGTACAAGTCTTACAATAGTTGATGTTTACATGAAAATAGAATCTCCTAGCTAAAAATGCTAGCTGTGACAGATTGTAACGATTCTTCTTCCTGTGCAGGTAACGCAGTTGAAGATGAGAACAAGGAGAACATAATTAATTCTAGTTCTGTTGATTCTGTTGACTGTCAAACCAATGTCTCCTTGAAATCTGAATCTATTGCTTCTAACTCAGTTACTTCTAATCAACCCGATGTTGGTAAATACATGCCACCAATTCAAGCTAAACATAGTGCCTGTTGCAAGTGTGCTTGTGAGAACAATCAGAGACAAGGCAAGAGCGTTCTACCAGGGGCAAGCAGAATCAATTCCTACGTGAAAAAAGACATGTTTTCACTGTGGAACACCTAGACACATTGCCAGAAATTGTCCTTATCGTGCATACGTTCCCTATTACACATAAGGATGGCAGAACGCGCCAAGAGGGAGATACCCCATAAGAAGCCCTTCAAGGTCACAATCACGCAATGGTGATTGGAACGTGCAAAAGGCCAAGAATCCAACTCCCAAGGTTAAGAAGGGAATGCCAGCAAAGAAGTCCAATTCAAGAGATACTCCAGTGAAAACAAGACCGGTTAGGTCAAAGTCATCTCAACGATCGACTTCAAGTTCAAAATCAAGTGACAAGGCATCAATCCGAACGAACAAGAAATGGGTTAAACCCGACTACAGATGGGTACCAAAGGTTCAATCTCCCAAATCTTCTAATGATTCTAATATATCTACATCTTCTGTTTGTGATAAGCAGGATATGTCATGGGAGAGAGTACCTTGCGTTGATGACAAAGATCAACCCAGTTTCAAAATGGACTGGGTTCCAAAGACCAACCGATCCCGCTCTGTGTCGGAGTAGCTATAGAGGCATATCATCAGACTTCAGTTTGTCGATAGTGGCTGTTCCTGACACATGATAGGAGGCATCTCTCAACTGTAGAACACTCAGAACTTCAATTGAGAGTATGTGTCATTTTCGGGAAAGGATGAAAGAAGAGGATCACAAATGGGGTTTGTGCTTAACGATGTGAAGAATTTTCGGATCTGTTTTGAGATTGAATTATGCGTGCTGTTCTCAGACCTTCTGGATGCAAATTAAATTGGTGACTTATGGTTTGAGTTTTCTTCTCGATACTCCTGAGTTTTTCTTAAAATGATTCGTTTTGAAGACAATCTTTTATTTTCTTATAGTTTTTGGTTTGTAGGTTTTGTTTGGGAAGTGATATGAAGCTTAGTGCTAAAGGGCATTTTGAAAATCGTATAATGCACTAAAGCCAAATTGTTTAGACTCTGTGTTCAATGTGCTGGTAGGCAGAAAGGATTCAAAAGGACTAGACATAGATTGACAATGAAAGGACTTGATAGTATAGACTTAGATAGTTCTATTTGGACTGACAATACAACACTCGGGTATATTGTGTCGTGAGATAAACATGGGAACCTGCAAGATACACTAAAAATCATATGTATCTAGAATTGTGGCTTAACATTTCCTCGATGTATGGACTCATGTCCTTAATTCCGGTACTGATAGGGCAACTGGGGGGTTCTGATAAAGTAAGTCTGTAAGAAATTATTTTCTTGCTTTCTATCTGTCAGTCATATGTTGTCTCCTTTGCGTGATTGGAACATATCCGACCTGGAATGAAACATATGCAACTCTATCTCTATGCGTATCCTTATCTATGAAATTCTTTCTATCTGTTAGTCATATGATGTCCCCTCTGCGTGATCGGAAGATCCGACCTAGGACATAGCATATGCAACATTCTACCTCTCATCTCTCTATCTATGTGCGTCATATGTTGTTCCCTCTGCATGATTGGAAAACATCCGACCTGGGATACAACATATGCATCTCTATATCTATCTTCTTTCTTAATGATTGAATACTCACCTAAAGTAAGGAGTTCTTTGGAAGTTCTTGATTACCGGGGTATGTCGGGAAGTGGGAAACACCTTCTAGTACATCTAAAATTGAATTACTTAAAAGGTTGTCTGTAGATCTCGCTGCTGAATTTAAGTGGACATCAATATCTTTGGTCGTCGTCAGCTAAATGGTCAGTTTAGGAACATATATCACAATGAATTGTCACTTACAATCTGTCCAAATTGTCAAATATCCTTTGTGTTTAAGTGAACCACAATACCGGTGATTGACCAGATCTAAACATGCAGGCGTGTGCTGATAAACGATATTGAATTGCTTGACATCTTTGATCCCAAAATTCTTTAATTTAGCTATTATTTTTGTTTTTGTTAAATTTTTTCATAGTTTTCCTCTATGCACAAATTTAGGGGGAGAATTAAAATTTTAAAAATCAAACAAAAATAAATAAAAATTAAAAATCCAAAAATAGTGTTATTTCTTTTTTATTTCTTTTTCAAAAAATATGAAAAATCCAAAAATATTGTGTGCTAAGTTTCATTTTAGTTTTGTTTTTATCTCAAAATTTTCTTTGTCTTGAAAGTGAATTCAGATGTAGATGAGACTCCTGGAGACTGTATCTAGATTTTCTGAGCCAAAGCTTCATCCGTGATTGTCGAAGAATTCTCATTCGAAGGAACAAGAAATGAAGATTATTCTTTCAACATTCAATCTTTCAACCCCAAAAGCATGGTGAAGATGTACTTGAAGATTATGTGACAGATTGCATTGAAGCCTCCTCAATCAATTTGCTGCTATCTATGTACCTGCTGAAGTGATCTAGAAGATTCATTCTCTCTGATATTCTCTCTGAAGATCTCAAGCTGAAAGCGCCTATTTTCAAGAATATCTACATGAAGCCTCCACACCCAAAGTGCATTCAATGTCAAATTTTGAAGAGAAGCCCAAATGTTCAAGATGAAGTCATCCACATAGAAGATTCATTTGTTCATCTTAAAGCTGTGAAGAAATCGAAGATAAACGCTGAAGCCAAGCACACAGAGTGAAGACCGAGAAGAAATGCAAGTTACAATCCTAGGCGGAGTTTGTTGGGTCAAAAAGAAAAGAAAGCTATAAACCAAGGGGGGGGGGGATTGTTGGGTCTAAAATATGGTTTATACTTTACTTTTCTAGGCAATTGTAGATTTCGGTCTAGGACCGAAAACAGCCTTGGGTTTACGGTTGGGTGGCGTTTATGGTTGTAAACGTGTTTACAGCTAGTGTTCCTTATAAATAGTGTCAGTAGATGTCAGATGGAAGAAGGGGAGTTTACGATCAAGTGTGTGTGTAAATCAAGGTGTTCTAGAGAGAGAAACTAGAGAGAAGAGTGTGTGTGAGTGGATCTTATGTGTATGGAACATCATTCATATTATTGAATACACCATAGATTCATCAAGTTCTTCTTCTTCTTCTACTCCATTCTATCTTGCATCATCCACTTGATTGGGATTCCACACCATCAAGTGGATCTGATTGATACTCATACTAATTTTTGGGACCTACACAACAAGTAATAAATCAGTTCTGTGTTTGGGATTTGACTTTATTATAAACTGAAAAATCATATCTTTACGCTTCCGAGCCTGTGAGAAGTATTGGATATTGCTGGGAATTTTACATAGATTATAATGCAACTTTTCTGATCTTAATTAAGAGCTTGTTTGATTAGACAGTAAAAAGTTAGGGTTAATTGAAGAGCTTGTTTTGATTAACTAGTTTAGGTAAAAGAGAAATTACTAGAGATTTTTAGTTTTTCTCCATACCAGCTTAGATAAAATGCATCTCAAATAATCATATATGGATCAGTTACATGATTAGGAAAGTCGCAACAGAACCGAAATCGTTTTTTATATTGATTTTCGTTTAGTTTAATATCAATGCATTTTTAGTTTTTAGTTTAATACAAATCCCCCTTTTATATTTTCTGTTTCTTGACTAGATTGTGCCTGATGCAAAAAAGGCATTGACGTTTAGGCTGTGTCCCTGAGGATTCGACCCTGCTTCCCTGTGCTATATTTTTAGTGGAACCAGCAGTAATAATTTACTTGTTTAATACGCATGCGACAGTGTGTTAACAAATTGGCGCCGTTGCCGGCGACCGAACCCGGGCCACCCGCGTGACAGGACAACGCGTTAACAAACCGGCGCCGTTGTCGGGGACATGGTGCTTTCTAATAGTTTTATGCCAAGAATTTTTCGTTCAGGTACACCTTTAGTTTTTGATCCAAAAATCGAGCGAACTGCAAGATGACTGAAAAAAGAGGCAACAAGAAAGAAACAATCAGCTTGTCTCTTTGGTTTATTGTAACATCCTGTTCTGGATAGTTTTGTGATTTAAGGCCCGTGGACCTTAATCCGAGTATGATAAGGTTTTGAGGCTTTGAAAGAGAAAGGTTTAGGCCCTTTTGGGATGTGGGTAAGGTAGGTTGTGTGATAAAAGAGTTCGGTTTGTGCTTTAGAGCCCAAATGTATTGTTAAAGGCGCTGGTTCGAGCTTTTCATGAATTTAGGATCTGAGTTCGAGTGGGCTTCAGGAGGAATAAAGTTGATAGAAGTGTAGGGCTTCTCGTTACCTTTTCGTGGATATAAGGATCGTCGGTAACAGATTTATAACGAAGAAGTTATGGCCTTCAGAAGTTTTGTGGTTTCAGGCTTAGCCGAGTACGTTGGGCGTACACAAAGTGTACGCTAGGCGTACTAGTGCAGAAGGAAGTATGATGGGCATACTTTGGAGTACGCTGGGCGTACTAACCAGGGATTGTCGCGAATTTTCTTCGGAGTACGCTGGGCGTACGCTGATCAGACCTGAACCCTATTTTATGGTCTTGGACCCTATTTAAGGTCCTTATTTCATAAGCTAACCCTAATATCTTCAGCCTCCATTCCTCTAAACCCTAGAAATCGACCCTAAGCCTCCATTGGAGTGATTCTTGAGCTTTTTGGTGACTTAGTGAAGTTTTTGGTGCTTATTGTGGAAGAAGGAGTTCCTTGAGGAAGCATTGCTTGACTTGGAGCTTGTGGATCCAAGCCCTAATCATATTGATCTAGTTCCACGAAGCATAAAGTTTTAATCTTGGTGGTTTTCTTATGTGGATCTAGTGGGGTGATGACTTGCTATGTGTGTTCTTGGAGTAAAGAAGAAGCTTTGGAGAAGAAGGAGTGAGAGTCCAAGCCCTTGGATCTGAGCATATCTATGTTGGAAGCATCATATAGAGGTATAAAGCTTCAACCTTTCTCACTCTTTTGATTTGTGCATCCTAGTGGAGTATTTTAGGGTTTTTTTCCCAAAGTTAGAGACTTTATGAGTTATTGAGCTCCAGAGACTATGACCAACCCCTTTGAGTGTATATAGCGGTGTTTTGTCATAAAAACCAGGTCTTGGATGTTGAGACTGAGCCATGCATGAGCTATGAGTATTTTGAGCTAAGAAAGTGAGAGTTTTGGTGTGTTTGTAACCTTATCAGCCATGCAAAGGCTTAAAGCCACTGATTTTATGGAGTAAGAGCCAATAAAGAGTCCAGATCTGGGATTTGAGTTAATGTCTTAACTGATTAAGATCAAATGAGTAGAAAGAGTGAATTTGGGGAGTACGCTGAGCGTAATTCCTGTACGCCCCGCGTACTGCCCCAGTGTCCCCGATGGCCAATTTGGATTCCTGAGTACACTGAGCGTACCAAGGGAGGTACGCCCCGCGTAACCTCACTGTGGACTTTTGGGCCAAGTCTCATTTTTGGGCCTTGAGTGTTGGGCTTGGAGTTTGGGCTTGTGTAATAGAGTTTTGGACGAGAGGATTATATATAAGTACTTTGGGCCCTTGAGTTGGGCTTGCCACTTAGATTTGAGAGTTGGGCCTCAGGATAGCCCATTTATTATTGGACCTTGATGGGCCAATGGGTATTAGGTTATGGATGGGCTGGTTAGTGGACTTCCTTTAGACCTAATGAGCGAGAGTATGGACTTAGTTCCTAATTGGGTTATTTGTGAATTTGGCTCAGAGTTAGAGGCCGGTGCGTAGAAACAATGTATAGGGACTGTTCATCATTCTAGGTGAGTCTTCTCACTATACTTACCATGAGTGGTATCTTTGTGTGACTGAGATGTCTTATGTGTTTATATTGAGTACTGTGATATCCTGCATTATATCTATATGATTTATGTTGTGTATTATTCTGAGTTACTGAGTTAGGGCCGGAGGGTCCACCCGAGTTGTGGGACCGGAGGGTCCCACTGAGACACATTGACCGGAGGGTCCTATTGAGTTATAGCCTCGAGTGGCTGATGTGTTGTGTGTGGTATTTTGGGGAACTCACTAAGCTTTGTGCTTACTTTGTTATGTGTCATGTGTTTCAGGTACTTCTCAGGATCACGGGAAGGCGCCGGCTTGATTGTACACACGTCAGAGATTTGAGTCATGAGGATCCGAGATTTATTATATATTCAGTTTTTGGGATATGTGTTGTATGATTTGATACTATATCACTTTTTGAGATGTTTGAATTGAGAAAAATGTGTTTTTGAAATTTGAAAAATTTGGTTTAAAATTTACGTTGTTACAAGTTGGTATCAGAGCCTTGGTTTGAGGGATTTGGATGCTCCTTCGGGTATATCTGGACTCAAACTGAGGAATTAAGAAAATTTTCAAAAGGAATGATTTTTCTAAAATGAGCAAGAGTTTCTAAGAGAAAAACCGAGAAAGAGCAGTGTGTAGAATCAGCCAGAGCCCGAACGGTGATTTCCCAAAATACCCTTACTTATTTGTGTTATGAGTTATTAATGAGATATTAGTGATGCATTCTAGAAGATAGGCTAGGTATTTCATATCTTAGGGCTAGAGTTGACTGATTTGTGATGCCTTAGCCTAGGAATTTTACTATCTGTGATGTGCTTTGAGTATGTGCGGAGTAAGAGTATCCAGCAGGAATATTTAGAGAGAGAGAGCTTTGAGTAGAGGAGTAATCTAGGAGAGATACCTAGGTGAGCATCAGAGGAGCATACTGAGAGAGTAGTTAGATACCCGCGATGGGTAGAGTTGCTTGAGTTCGGTGACACCTTTTGAGTGCGAGCAGAGCAAGTGAAGTTGTAACATAGAATGGTTTTACGTGTTGGTAGAGATTATTTGATGCCGAATGCTGCTTGCTTCGTGCTTTGTGGAACTCTTAATGATGGGAGTCAGCTACTAAGTGAATATGACGATATTCAGGAGGTAGATGGCTGTCATCATAAGGAGTTCTTCAGCGGCTGATGGCAGAGAAGTGTGAGAACCTAGGAATAGCATAGGGAGAGCCCTTAATTAGATGAGTATGCTAATATAGGAGAGTATTCGCTGGAGAGCGACCAGGTATAACGGGATTGGTGATCGGGAAGGTTGAGCAACTACTTAGGAAATCTGGGACGATCCGTGTGGAAAGTATGGGTAGATGTGGCAGGTAGTATGGGCCCGTACTACTGAAAGCAGAGGACCCATACTCGAAACAGGGAAAATTCCAGAGGTTCTAAGTAGCAGATTGAGAGGAGATAACATGGTTCGGGTACCATGATTCATAGTAGATTGAGAGGTGATCACATCGTTCGAGTACCGTGATTCGTGGCGGTTAGTGCTTCTGGTTTTACCAGTTGTCCCGTGGAGGTTGATTAGTCTGAGATCAGATGATAGAGTGTGGGGCCAGAGGGCCATGTCGAGCAAGTTTTAATGGAGTATACCTTGAAAGGGAAATTGAGTTCGTTTCCGAGAGATTTTATTGGTGAGATGCCAGTTGGAGCCACAAGGATCAGGGATGAGTACAGATGATGCTTATTGGAGGAACGAGGTTTGAGTCGAGCCATCGACTGATGGATGAGATGTCACCTTCTGTGGCAAGAGTTGCGTTGTTCCCGTCTCCTGGGAGAAGCGAAGGAGATATCGAGTTTCCGGTTTCAGAGTTTGGAGATAAACCCCGTGGGGTAACATATGGTGGTAACCTTTTCACCGGAGTATTTGGGCAGTATGTTGCTACAAGGTATTCCTTATGCCACGAGAGAACTATTAGTGGAGACTGAGATGAGGACAAAGAGATGCCTTAGTCGAGTCAGGCATGTTTTTAGCAGCGGTTCCAAGTGATCAAGAGGAGTATACTGGGGCAGTGGTCCTCGTCGTTATGCTGTGTATCGGCCGTGAGAGTGAGGTCTCGTGCTTTGATGATGATTCATATATTGGGAGGCTGGTCGAGGAGTCAGAGATAAGGTGTGTGATAGTGCATTATTTCCGGACCGTGAGTCAGGATTATTTCGGAACAGTTGGGGTACCCGGCGATGTGTCGGTCTGAGGCTTCGAGATGACTAGAGGCAGTCACGTCGAAAGGACTCTGAGATTTTTGTCTGAGTTACGGGATATTTGGAGTTGGTTGGTTTCCATCGAGAAGGTTATTGATGTGATTACGTGGTAGGTTCCAAGAGTTAAGTGTGATGTACCTAGTGAAATAGTCTGTGGAGTAGACTGTGGGTATGCCAATTGGTAATGGTTCGAACCCTGAGTGGGGGAGGACTGAGTATTTTATTGAGAAGATCAGCAATTCGTTCAAGTGCCACTGGTTATAGAGATCTGCAGTGCGGTCACATGAGACCTGAGTTATTGGTGGATGAGGCGAGGTGAAAGGTTTGCAAATGTTGAGTTCGAGGCGGTTAGGTCGCTGATTTCAGGGTACAATTGCTGAGATTTATGGGTATCGGTTGTGATTCATACTCCAGGAGGGGCAGCAGTTGATTTGTCAACCAATTGCAGAGTCGGTATGAGTTCTTACGTATGGATGGTGATCAGTAGAGGATGTAGCTTTGGATTTTCGTCAGCATGTTTTTAGTCGTTGACGATTTCTTTCGTTTCTCAATTGGCGAGATCAGAATATTTCGAGGTTTTAAGTTGCGTAAGTAGAAGATCAGTAGTTGAGGCAAGACATTGTGAGATGCTATCATGGTGTACCGAGGTACTTGACTGATTTTATTGTTCCAGTGGGAACCCATCAGTTAATTGTCATCGGAATGGGACTGTCTAAGGGTGTGTCTATAATGAGAAAACTGCCTTACCTACAAGAACTTACATCGGGAGTGGTGGTGCATAAGCTGGATAGGTGTAAGCACCTATCTATGTCGAGCTTCAGAGCATGAGTTGGTGAACTCAGTGTGGTGAGGACTTGATGATGAGAATATAGGGGATAAGAGAGCAAGTGATCGAAGTGGGGGTATTCGCATGGGATGATAAGGAGAACTGTGGAGTGAGCCCATGGTGAGTCAGTGGGAGAGAGTATCGTGATACTACGGGGAGCCGTAGTGTTCACTGGATAGTGGGATAGTGTTGTGATACTGCGGGGAGTCGTGGTATTCACTAGTCAGCTAGAGAGTGTCGTGATACTGCGGGGAGCCGTAGTATACACTGGTTAGAGAGAGAGTGTCGTGATACTACGGGGAGCCGTAGTATTAACTGGTTAGAGATAGTGTGTTATGATACTACAGGGAGCCGTAGCATTCACGAGTTATTGAGAGAGTGTCGCAAGTCTACGAGGGAGACCGTAGCGCTCAGTAGTCGACAAGGGTGAATGCTTCTCAATGGAGAGCTGTAGTATTCATTACTTAGAGTATGGCACATAGGAGTTCTTAGGCTTGGGTAGCCTTACCGTTTGAGTCTTCGGGAGCCTGGTTGCCGAACCACGGGCGAGACGGGGGCCTCCGTGTCGGTGGGGAATCGTTGTATCCCTGGGATGAGGAGGGATTATCGTAATCGGAAGGAATTGGAGAGATGGTGTGTGCATAATCTGTGAATTTTGGGTCATGAGTTGAGTACCAGATTGGAAATGAGTGGTTCCAATTCTGCTGTTGAATCAGACTCTCGAGCTCGAGTCTGGATCCATTTGTGTATTCAATAGGCGAGATGAGGTTTCAGATTCATGGATGGGTTTCGTTTTGAGGTGGGTATTGACCTTCATCTAATATCTTTGGCCGGAGTGGATCAGTTTCGTTGGTATGGGAAGAACCGCGAGACACATGGAACCAGTGGGTGGTTGACGACAGAGGTTGGAGGTGAGACGATTTCAGGTGAGTGGTAGCATTCGCTTGGAGTAAAGCGAACTTCGTGACTTACGTGTCGCGATGAGCCGAAATAGTTGTCTTGAGAAGGAAGTCAGTGAGACGTTTTTGGTTTGCAATGAGTAACCTTTGGAGGTTCATCTTTTGGGTCGGGAGCTGACCTGATGCTCAGTGTTGAAGGGTATATTTGAGAGGAAGCTGGGGCGTGTGTTTATAGATATAAGAGGATACTTCCAAGCGAGCATGATCTTTTCTTGTGTTTGAGTTTTAGGATTCTTTCCTTCCGATGAGTCCTGATAGCTGTTCAGGCGGTGGGTCCTTAGGGGATTATGACCTTTCCGTTCCTTTCGAGTTGTGATCGGGATCGATTAGAGAATCAGAGTTGGAAGGGTGTTCTTAGGGTCTGTTAGCCGATGGGCAATTAAAAGGATGATGTTTTGCGAGGGTGGTCTGGCATGGAGATAGACCACTAGAGTTTCAAGTTCTGGAGAGTCAGATCGAGTATCGCAGCGGCAGTTGGGTCTGTCCTTCTTCGGGGTTGGGAGTTCCTATTGGGTTTAGGTGCTTTTGGATGAGATTGTTTTAGTTTATGGGGTCCTTTCGGTGGTGCTTCTCCGATTATCGGGTTCGACCTATGTGTTGATAAGGAGCGATTTCGAGGGCGAAATCTAATTCAAGTGGGGGAGAATTGTAACATCCTGTTCTGGATAGTTTTGTGAGTTACGGGATATTTGGAGTTGGTTGGTTTCCATCGGGAAGGTCATTGATGTGATTACGTGGTATGTTCCAAGAGTTATGTGTGATGTACCCGGTGAAACAGTCTGTGGAGTAGACTGTGGGTATGCCAATTGGTGATGGTTCGAACTCTGAGTGGGGGAGGACTGAGTATTTTATTGAGAAGATCAACAATTCGTTCAAGTGCAACTGGTTATAGAGATCTGCGGTGCGGTCACATGTGACCTGAGTTATTGGTGGATGAGGCGAGGTGAAAGGTTTGCAAATGTTGAGTTCGAGGCGGTTGGGTCGCTGATTTCAGGGTACAATTGCTGAGATTTGTGGGTATCGGTTGTGATTCATACTCCAGGAGGGGCATCAGTTGATTTGTCAACCAATTGTAGAGTCGGTATGAGTTCTTACGTATGGATGGTGATCAGTAGAGGATGTAGCTTTGGATTTTCGTCAGCATGTTTTCAGTCGTTGACGATTTCTTTCGTGTTTCAATTGGTGAGAAGAGAATATTTTGAGGTTTTAAGTTGCGTAAGTGGAAGATCAGTAGTTGAGGCAAGACATTGTGAGATTCTATCATGGTGTACCGAGGTACCTGACTGATTTTATTGTTCCATTGGGAACCCAACAGTTAATTGTCATCGGAGTGGGACTGTCTAAGGGTGTATCTATGATGAGAAAAGTGCCTTACCTACGAGAACTTACATCGGGAGTGGTGGTGCATAAGCTGGGTAGGTGTAAGCACCTATCTATGTCGAGCTTCAGAGCATGAGTTGGTGAACTCAGTGTGGTGAGGACTTGATGATGAGAATATAGGGGATAAGAGAGCAAGTGATCGAAGTGGGGGTATTCTCTTGGGATTATCAGGAGAACTGTGGAGTGAGCCCATGGTGAGTCAGTGGGAGAGAGTGTTGTGATACTAAGGGGAGCCGTAGTGTTCACTGGATAGTGGGATAGTGTTGTGATACTGCGGGGAGTCGTGGTATTCACTAGTCAGCTAGAGAGTGTCGTGATACTGCGGGGAGCCGTAGTATTCATTGGTTAGAGAGAGTGTCGTGATACTACGGGGAGCCGTAGTATTAACTAGTTAGAGAGAATGTGTTGTGATACTACGGGGACCCGTAGCATTCACGAGTCAGTGAGAGAATGTCGCAAGTCTATGGGGGAGACCGTAGCGCTCAGTAGTCGACAAGGGTGAATGCTGTTCAACGGAGAGCTGTAGTATTCACTACTCAGAGTATGGCACAGAGGAGTTCTTAGGCTTGGGTAGCCTTACCGTTTGAGTCTTCGGGAGCCTGGTTGCCGAACCAGGGGCGAGACGGGGGTCTCCGTGTCGGTTGCGAATCGTTGTATCCCTGGGATGAGGAGGGATTATCGTAATCAGAGGGAATTGGAGAGATGGTGTGTGCATATTCCGTGAATTTTGGGTCATGAGTTGAGTACCAGATTGGAAATGAGTGGTTCCAATTCTGCTGTTGAATCAGACTCTCGAGCTCGAGTTTGGATCCATTCGTGTATTCAATAGGCGAGATGAGGTTTCAGATTCATGGATGGGTTTCGTTTTGAGGGGGGTATTGACCTTCATCTGATATCTTTGGCCGGAGTGGATCAGTTTCGTTGGTATGGGAAGAACCGCGAGACACATGGAACCAGTGGGTGGTTGAAGACAGAGGTTGGAGGTGAGACGATTTCAGATGAGTTGTAGCATTCGCTTGGAGTAAAGCGAACTTCGTGACTAGCGTGTCGCGATGAGCCGAGATAGTTATCTTGAGAAGGAAGTTGGTGAGACGTTTTTGGTTTGCAATGAGTAACCTTTGGAGGTTCATATTTTGGGTCGGGAGCTGACCTGATGCTCAGTGTTGAAGGGTATAATTGAGAGGAAGCTGGGGCGTATGTTTATAGATATCAGAGGATACTTCCAAGCGAGCATGATCTTTTCTTGTGTTTGAGTTTTGGGATTCTTTCCTTCCGATGAGTCCTGGTAGCTGTTCAGGCGGTGGGTCCTTAGGGGATTATGACCTTTCCGTTCCTTTCGAGTTGTGATCGGGATCGATTAGAGAATCAGAGTTGGAAGGGTGTGATTAGGGTCTGTTAGCCGATGGGCGATTAGAAGGATGATGTTTTGCGAGGGTGGTCTGGCAGGGAGATAGACCATTAGAGTTTCAAGTTCTGGAGAGTCAGATCGAGTATCGCAACGGCAGTTGGGTCTGTCCTTCTTCGGGGTCGGGAGTTCCTGTTGGGTTTAGGTGCTTTTAGATGAGATTGTTTTAGTTTATGGGGTCCTTTCGATGGTGCTTCTCGGATTATCGGGTTCGACCTATGTGTTGATAAGGAGCGATTTCGAGGGCGAAATCTAATTCAAGTGGGGGAGAATTGTAACATCCTGTTCAGGATAGTTTTGTGAGTTACGGGATATTTGGAGTTGGTTGGTTTCCATCAGGAAGGTCATTGATGTGATTATGTGGTACGTTCCAAGAGTTAAGGGTGATGTACCCGGTGAAACAGTCTGTGGAGTAGACTGTGGGTATGCCAACTGGTGATGCTTCGAACCCTGAGTGGGGGAGGACTGAGTATTTTATTGAGAAGATCAGCAATTCGTTCAAGTGCTACTGGTTATAGAGATCTGCGGTGCGGTCACATGTGACCTGAGTTATTGGTGGATGAGGCGAGGTGAAAGGTTTGCAAATGTTGAATTCGAGGCGGTTGGGCCGTTGATTTCAGGGTACAATTGCTGAGATTTGTGGGTATCGGTTGTGATTCATACTCCAGGAGGTGCAACAGTTGATTTGTCAACCAATTGTAGAGTCAATATGAGTTCTTACGTATGGATGGTGATCAGTAGAGGATGTAGCTTTGGATTTTCGTCAACATGTTTTCAGTCGTTGACGATTTCTTTCGTGTTTCAATTGGCGAGATGAGAATATTTCGAGGTTTTAAGTTGCGTAAGTGGAAGATCAGTAGTTGAGGCAAGACATTGTGAGATGTTGTCATGGTGTACGGAGGTACCTGACTGATTTTATTGTTCCAGTGGGAACCCAGCAGTTAATTATCATCGGAGTGGGACTGTCTAAGGGTGTATCTATGATGAGAATAGTGCCTTACCTACGAGAACTTACATCGGGAGTGGTGGTGCATAAGCTGGGTAGGTGTAAGCACCTATCTATGTCGAGCTTCAGAGCATGAGTTGGTGAACTCAGTGTGGTGAGGACTTGATGATGAGAATATAGGGGATAAGAGAGCAAGTGATCCAAGTGGGGGTATTCGCTTGGGATGATCAGGAGAAATGTGGAGTGAGCCCATGGTGAGTCAGTGGGAGAGAGTGTTGTGATACTACGGGGAGCCGTAGTGTTCACTCGATAGTGGGAGAGTGCTGTGATACTACGGGGAGTCGTGGTATTCACTAGTCAGCTAGAGAGTGTCGTGATACTGCGGGGAGCCGTAGTATTCACTGGTTAGAGAGAGAGTGTCGTGATACTACGGGGAGCCATAGTATTAACTGGTTAGAGAGAGTTTGTTATGATACTACGGGGATCCGTAGCATTCACGAGTCAGTGAGAGAGTGTCGCAAGTCTACAGGGTAGACCGTAGCGCTCAGTAGTCGACATGGGTGAATGCTGTTCAACGGAGAGCTGTAGTATTCACTACTCAGAGTATAGCGCAGGGGAGTTCTTAGGCTTGGGTAGCCTTACCGTTTGAGTCTTCGGGAGTCTGGTTGCCGAACCAGGGGCGAGACAGGGGTCTCCGTGTCGGTTGGGAATCGTTGTATCCCTGGGACGAGGAGGGATTATCGTAATCGGAAGGAATTGGAGAGATGGTGTGTGCATAATCCGCGAATTTTGGGTCATGAGTTGAGTACCAGATTGGAAATGAGTGGTTCCAATTCTGCTGTTGAATCAGACTCTCGAGCTCGAGTCTGGATCCATTCGTGTATTCAATAGGCGAGATGAGGTTTCGGATTCATGGATGGGTTTCGTTTTGAGGGGGGTATTGACCTTCATCTGATATCTTTGGCCGGAGTGGATCAGTTTCGTTGGTATGTGAAGAACTGCGAGACGCATGGAACCAGTGGGTGGTTGACGACAGAGGTTGGAGGTGAGACGATTTCAGATGAGTTGTAGCATTCGCTTGGAGTAAAGCGAACTTCGTGACTAGCGTGTCGCGATGAGCCGAGATAGTTATCTTGAGAAGGAAGTCGGTGAGACGTTTTTGGTTTGCAATGAGTAACCTTTGGAGGTTCATATTTTGGGTCGGGAGCTGACCTGATGCTCAGTGTTGAAGGGTATAATTGAGAGGAAGCTGGGGCGTATGTTTATAGATATCAGAGGATACTTCCAAGCGAGCATGATCTTTTCTTGTGTTTGAGTTTTGGGATTCTTTCCTTCCGATGAGTCCTGGTAGCTGTTCAGGCGGTGGGTCCTTAGGGGATTATGACCTTCCCGTTCCTTTCGAGTTGTTATCGGGATCGATTAGAGAATCAGAGTTGGAAGGGTGTGATTAGGGTCTGTTAGCCGATGGGCGATTAGAAGGATGATGTTTTGCGAGGGTGGTCTGGCAGGGAGATAGACCATTAGAGTTTCAAGTTCTAGAGAGTCAGATCGAGTATCGCAACGGCAGTTGGGTCTGTCCTTCTTCGGGGTCGGGAGTTCCTGTTGGGTTTAGGTGCTTTTAGATGAGATTGTTTTAGTTTATGGGGTCCTTTTGATGGTGCTTCTCGGATTATCGGGTTCGACCTATGTGTTGATAAGGAGCGATTTCGAGGGCGAAATCTAATTCAAGTGGGGGAGAATTGTTACTTCCTGTTCTGGATAGTTTTGTGATTTAAGGCCCGTGGGCCTTATTCCGAGTATGAGAAGGTTTTGAGGCTTTGAAAGAGAAAGGTTTAGGCCCTTTTGGGATGTGGGTAAGGTAGGTTGTGTGATAAAAGAGTTCGGTTTGTGCTTTAGAGCCCAAATGTATTGTGAAAGGCGCTGGTTCGAGCTTTTCATGAATTTTGGATCTGAGTTCGAGTGGGCTTCAGGAGGAATAAAGTTGATAGAAGTGTAGGGCTTCTCGTTACCTTTTTGTGGATATAAGGATCGTCGGAAACAGATTTATAACGAAGAAGTTATGGCCTTCAGAAGTTTTGTGGTTTCAGGCTTAGCCGAGTACGCTGGGCGTACACAAAGCGTACACTGAGCGTACTAGTGCAGAAGGAAGTACGCTGGGCGTACTTTGGAGTACGCTGGGCGTACTGACCAGGTATTTTCGCGAATGTTCTTCGGAGTACGCTGGGCGTACCATATGTACGTTGGGCGTACGCTGATCAGACCAGAACCCTATTTTAGGGTCTTGGACCCTATTTAAGGTCCTTATTTCATAAGCTAACCCTAATATCTTCAGCCTCCATTCCTTTAAACCCTAGAAATCGACCCTAAGCCTCCACTGGAGTGATTCTTGAGCTTTTTGGTGATATAGTGAAGTTTTTGGTGCTTATTGTGGAAGAAGGAGTTCCTTGAGGAAGCATTGCTTGGCTTGGAGCTTGTGGATCCAAGCCCTAATCACATTGATCTTGCTCCAGGAAGCATAAAGTTTGAATCTTGGTGGCTTTCTTATGTGGATCTAGTGGGGTGATGTCTTGCTATGTGTGTTCTTGGAGTAAAGAAGAAGTTTTGGAGAAGAAGGAGTGAGAGTCCAAGCCCTTGGATCTGAGCATATCTATGTTGGAAGCATCATATAGAGGTATAAAACTTCAACCTTTCTCACTCTTTTGATTTGTGCATCCTAGTGGAGTATTTTAGGGTTTTTGTCCCAAAGTTGGAGACTTCATGAGTTATTGAGCTCCAGAGACTATGACCAACCCCTTTGAGTGTATATAGTGGTGTTGTGTCATAAAAATCAGGTCTTTGATGTTGAGATTGAGCCATGCATGAGCTATGAGCATTTTGAGCTAAGAAAGTGAGAGTTTTGGTGTGTTTGTAACCTTATCAGCCATGCAAAGGCTTAAAGCCACTGACTTTATGGAGTAAGAGCCATTAAGGAGTCCAGATCTGGGATTTGAGTTAATGTCTTAACTGATTAAGACCAAATGAGTAGAAAGAGTGAATTTGGGGAGTACGCTGAGCATAATTCCTGTACGCCCCGCGTACTGCCTCAGTGTCCCCGATGGCCAATCTGCATTCGTGAGTACGCCCCGCGTAACCTCAATGTGGACTTTTGAGCTAAGTCTCATTTTTGGGCCTTGAGCGTTGGGCTTGGAGTTTGGGCTTGTGTAATAGAGTTTTGGACGAGAGGATTATATATAAGTACTTTGGGCCCTTGAGTTGGGCTTGCCACTTAGATTTGAGAGTTGGGCCTCGGGATAGCCCATTTATTATTGGACCTTGATGGGCCAATGGGTATTAGGTTATGGATGGGCTGGTTAGTGGACTTCCTTTAGACCTAATGAGCGAGAGTATGGACTTAGTTCCTAATTGGGTTATTTGTGAATTTGGCTCAGAGTTAGAGGCCGGTGCGTAGCAACAATGTATAGGGGCTGTTCATCATTCTAGGTGAGTCTTCTCACTAAACTTACCATGAGTGGTATCTTTGTGTGACTGAGATGTCTTATGTGTTTATATTGAGTACTGTGATATCCTGCATTATGTCTATGTGATTTATGCTGTGTATTATTCTGAGTTACTGAGCTAGGACTGGAGGGTCCACCCGAGTTGTGGGAACGGAGGGTCCCACTGAGACACATTGACTGGAGGGTCCTATTGAGTTATAGCCTCGAGTGGCTGATGTGCTGTGTGTGGTATTTTGGGGAACTCACTAACCTCTGTGCTTACTGTGTTATGTGTCATGTGTTTCAGGTACTTCTCAGGATCACGGGAAGGCGCCAGCTTGATTGTACACACGTGAGAGATTTGAGTCATGAGGATCCGGGATTTATTATATATTCAGTTTTTGGGATATGTGTTGGATGATTTGATACTATAACACTTTTTGAGATGTTTGAATTGAGAAAAATGTGTTTTTGAAATTTGAAAAATTTGGTTTAAAATTTACGTTGTTACATTTATCATCTTCCATACCCCCAGAAACCTCCACACCACAAGGCACTCCCTTGTGGAACGAATCAGATCCGATTTTTCCTAAAGTACCCCCATCTTCGTTTCGAAACAGCCCTTATAAAACTTATTCCCCACCTTCCTCGGTTAAATCTGAAACCACAAACTCTTCAGAAACCGAATCTGAAGAATCAGACATAATTGGGGAAGATGCTGAAAAGACTCTTCGTGAGTGGGGAACACAAGAGGTTACCCAACAACCTCTATGTATGACTTTCCAGAAGTCCAGAACTTCGAACTTAAATCTGGGCTGAGTCATCTTCTTCGCACATTCCACAGACTGGAAAACGAAGACCCACATAAATTCCTCAAGGAATTTCATGTGGTTTGTTCAGGAATGAAGCCGCATGTAGTTACTGAAGACCAGATTAAACTAAGGGCATTCCCCTTTTTAGTTCAAGATTCAGCAAGAGAATGGCTTTATGAACTCCCATCTGGTTCCATCACCACTTGGACCGAGCTCGCGAACTTGTTTTTAGAAAAATATTTTCAGGAAACGCGAGTCTCTAGTCTCAGAAGAGAAATCCTTGGGATCAAACAAGGGAAAAGAGAAGCTTTACACACTTACTGGGAAAGGTTCAAAAATCTTCTGGTTCGGTGCCCCCAACATGGGATCAGCGATTATCAACTTTATAATTGCTTTTGTGAAGGCCTGACACCCATGCAGAGGCGCCTGATAAATGCTTCCAGTGGTGGTTCCTTGGGTGATATGACACCAACTGAAATCAGAGATTTGATCGAAAAGCTGGCGATCGAGTCCAAACATTCCGGAAATGATGTCGAGTGGTATCCAGATCAGCCAAGGGGTGTCATGGAGATCAGTAATGTTCATCTGGAAGCTCAGATATCTGAATTGACGAAAGCTGTTCTGCTCCTGACAAAAGAAAAAGAAGCTGCAAAGAAACCATGTGGTATCTGTTTGAAGACGGAACACCCAACTGATATGTGCCGATTGTTGCAAGAAGATACAGTTGCAGTCAAAGCTGTTGGAGGCTATCAGAAGAATTACCAGAAAAACTATCAGCCAAGACAACAATTTCAGCTACCACCGGGTTTTCAGCAGACAAATTTTCAGCAAAATTCTCACTTTCAGCCCAACTTTCAGAACCCAAATTTCCAGAATTAGAACTTGCAACATCAACCTAGTAGTTATAGCGTGGCCTTAGAAGATATAGTGAAGAGTCTTTCCACGAGCACCCAAGCATTCCAAAACGAAACCAGAGCCAGTATCAAAAATCTGGAGCAACAGGTGTCTCAACTTGCCACTTCTATGGGTCGACTGGAATCTCAAGGAAGGTTACCAGGCCATACAGAAAACAATCCAAAGCACAATGTGAGTGCTATTTCCTTGAGAAGCGGGAAAACATATGAAGGCCCAAGTGCATCTGAACCAGAAAACAAAGCTGAAGAAGAATTTGAAGAAGTTCTGGTAGAAGAAGGAGATATGGAAGAAACTGAAAAAGGAGCTGAAACAGAAGAGTATGAAGAAGTGTTAGTTGAAGAAGTCACTGAAAAAGATAAATAAAAAGAAACTCCAACACTATCCAAGCCAATTCTGAAAAAATATAAGCCACTACCGCCCTTCCCATTGCGACTGAGGAGCAGGAAACACGAGCGGGAGGATGAAGATATTATGGAAATTCTTTGCAAGGTTGAGGTAAATATCACACTTTTAGATATTATCCAACATATCCCTCACTATGCTAAATTTCTGAAAGAATTATGCGTTTCAAAGAAAAAACTAAAATTTAATGAGATTTTAAAAGCTGGCAAAAATATTTCTTTAATTTTGCAAAAAGGTTTGCCTCCAAAGTGCAAGGATCCGGGGATTTTCTCAGTTCCTTGTAAATTGGGGAACCTTTATTTTCCAAAATCCATGCTTGATTTAGGAGCTTCAGTCAATGTCCTTCCCTATTCTATTTTTGAAAAATTAAAAATGGGAAGTTTACAAAAGACCGGGACAATTATATAATTGGCTGACCACTCGACAGTACACTCAAAAGGTGTGCTGGAAGATGTTCTTGTCCAAGTGGATAATCTGATTTTTCCCGCTGATTTTTACATTTTGGACATGAGAAACTTAGACACTTTAGATACAAACTCTATTATTTTGGGAAAACCTTTTATGAAAACTGCAAAAACGAAAATTGATGTTTTTGCTGGTACACTTTTAATGGAATTTGATGAGGAAGTTGTGAACTTTAAAATTAATAATGATGATTTTCCTTCTGAAAATATTTCTGTCAATTATATGGGTACCATCAGTCCTTTATTAGAGGGCTGTTGTGAGTTTTCTAATGTCTCTATGCAAGAAAATTTTGCAGACAGGAAATTATCATACGCATCATGGGAGTTGGCTGAAGATAAGCTTGGGGAAAACGAAGGAGGGATCTTGGCTGTTGAAAAGGAATTAGTAGAAGATGATAAATCTGAGAAGAAGTTATCTGAAGGAGTTGAGATGGAGTTGAAAAGAAACAAACTTTTGGAAGGAGAAAATGAAAAGGTGATGATTTCTATTGAGGTGATTTCAGATACGAATCTGAAAAGTAGAAAGTTTGAAGAAAAGGAAGCAAAGACTTATGGGAAAAAGAAGAAGATCAGAAAGAGGTAGAAGTTTGAAAATCTGCAAAGCTTACCTGAAGACAATCTGAATTCTTTTCATTTTGCTGAACAAGTCCCAGATCCACTAATCTTTCCATATTTGAAGGGATCTGGAGTGACAAGAAAAAGAGTTGGGTTTCAGAGAAGTCCCAACCACACCAGTTCATAAATCTAGTTGGGCAAAGTCGAGCCAATGACTTTAAAAAAGGGCGGTTTTCCGGGAGGCAACCCGATGAGTAGTTTTTAGTTTTTATGCTTTCAATAAAGAGATGGTAGATGTCCCAAGCAAGCTTGGGGAAATCAACGGATCTTCAAAGTCGCTGAAATTCATATTTTTTGCCACATTGTCGTCAAAATCAGATTTCTACCAACTTATCAGGTACATTCATTCCTAGCTGCATCTTTTTGCTTGTATTTTCTTTATTGAGCTGTTCATTCCTCTCTAAGCATTGAGGACAATGCATCATTTTAAGCTTGGGGAGGGGGTTAGTGTAAAAATTTGCATTTTTGTTTAAAATTTTAATTTTTCAGTTTTTTTTAGTTAAATTTTTCAAAAATTTCTTTTTGCATTTAATTTTCTGCATTGCATGTGCATACAAAAAATTCAAAAAAAGTCCAAAAAATATTTTATTTTTCTGCATTCATAAATAAGAGAACAAAAAAACCAAAAATATTTTTATTTCTAGCTATTTTTTATTTTTTGCATATAAAAAATCAAATTAAAAAAATTTAAAATTTTTACATGAGATGAGGATATTTTTTACATTCGATAGCTCTGTTAAGATGAAGTGTGATAGTTACCAAAATAACGGTCTCATTACAATCAATTTTAAGAATTATCTTTTCAAGTGCTTTACATGTTTTCAATATAAACCAACATAAGAGTCGGATAATTTTTACAATGGAAGTGTGGGATGGAAAACGAACAGTGTTTTGAAAATAATTTCCTTAAATGCCTTAAAAAGAACCTAGATTGGATAACCCTTATCATTCCTTGAAGTACTGAACCCTATAGTTTCTGTGCCTTTTGAGGTTAGGAGGGAACACTTGTTATATTCACAATTTATTATCATTTTTGAAGCATTAAAGATATGGTGGGCCTCAAAGTAAAATTCGCGCCCAGTCAATATATATGTTAGAAATGGTACATCAAGCAACTTGAAGAAATCCGCAAGTCAAAGTCAAATCCAAGTCAAGTTCAAGTCGAAATCAAGAAGCAAGCAAGTTAAATATGAAGAGTTGATAAAGACAAAGAAGAAGTGTGGTATAATGAGAATGATCCCTCGATAGTGGAATCATAGGGGTAAACTTGGATTTTCTGTCCATAATGGAGCTTACTGTGTTTACTGGATGAGTTCGGAAAAAAAGGAGGGGTTGGTCAAGCTAAGTTATTATAAACGAATTTTCATGAAATGATATTTAAAAGTACACTGGTTTCACAAATTTAATTCGGCGTAAAAATTATTTGCTCAAGCTTGGTTTAACTAATTAAATATAATTATGAGTCGTTAATATAAGATTGAGACTGTTGTCTAGGTAGTGATTTCATTCGAGCTTCCTCGTTGTGAAATCTGATCATGCGAACAAAAAAAGAGTGAAGTATTTTAGTTTAAGTTTTTATTTTATTTTAAATTTCTTTTTAAGTTATCTACATCTTTCCATTTGTTTATAATGTTTTATCTTTTTCTTACTTGAGGGCAAGTAAGGTTTAAGCTTGGGGAGATTTGTTAGATGTCATTTCATGCATCTTATATGGTAGTTTTATTATCATTTTAGCATCATATTTTGTACATTTTCATGTCATTTATTTAAATAATGTTCAGCTCATGAACTTCGTTAGAATTCCCGTACTGCTTATGTTTTTATGTCAATTTCCGATAGTTCAGGTGGAGCAGTGCTTTGGGAGCAGCTGGATGCATGTTTGGAGCTTAAAATAGAGCTTGGAACTTATGGAGTATGTTGAGGAATGATTGGAAGATGCTTTGGTCAAGAAACATTCGATCAAATTGATCACACGGAGATAGAATCTGCAATCTAAAGTTAAAGGATATTGCTGGCAATTTTGACCCCCTGTCAGTATTTTGACCATATCTCATGAGCCGTAACTCTGATTGATGCGATTCAAAATGATCTGAAAAGTAGATGAAATTTCGGACGTAATAGGCAAACATGCGATCGCAACTATGGTCCATGCAATTGCATGGGGCCTTTATGCAATCGCAACTTTGGTCGCAGCTTGTCTTCGAGGTTTTTTTGTGCCAAAAATTCACCCAGGAGTGAAAATTCAAAACATGCGATTGCAGGTTGGCCAAAATTTATCGAAATGGTATTGTACTTCATTAAAAAGGCCCGGGACGCATTTTCTTCAATACATGTGATCGCAGGTTGTCTATATGCAATTGCATGCACGTCGTTTTTGCTGTTGGACGTATAAATACACCCTCATAGCCTTACAGTAACCTAAGTTGGTGATTCCAGAGGTACAAGACGACGAAAATACGATTTTGGAGGCGTTTCTTCTCTGATTTCAACGATTTCTGAAGATCTGAAGACTGTGGATCATATCCTTCAAGTAGATTAGTAAGATTAGTTGTTTGATGTCTCTTTTCATTTGTTTTTATCAGATTTTAGCCATGTCTGGCTAAAACCTTAGTTTGCAGTTCTGCAAAGACAAGTACTTTTCATGTGATTGATCATTAGATCTGGTTTTTGATTTGTGTTTCTATCTAGATTCTTCAGTTTTGTTCTTAATGAATGTTTGATTTTGATTCTTGTTAGTCTGATCACCTAGCTAGGGTTTTATCATTCCAGTTAATCAGTTAATAGAATCTGTAATTGTTATTGTCAACTGGTAAAAGTAACAAGTAATAAATCGGTTCCGTGTTTAGGATTTGACTTTATTATAAACTGAAAAATCATATCTTTACGCTTCCGAGCCTGTGAGAAGTATTGGATATTGTTGGGTATTTTACATAGATTATAATGCAACTTTTCTGATCTTAATTAAGAGCTTGTTTGATTAGACAGTAAAAGGTTAGGGTTAATTGAAGAGCTTGTTTTGATGAACTAGTTTAGGTAAAAGAGAAATTACTAGAGCTCATTGATGGTAATTTTCCTTCAAGTTCTTGTTTATCTCGTACGGCCAGTAATCCTCGTAGAGCCTTTGAAATTCAGGAGTCATGCTGGCTGCCATGATACAAGTAACTTTTGTTGCATCATTGTAGTGTTTCTTGTATTCAACTAGTTCTTTAGGAGTGGCTTTCATTTCATCTATCTCAATAAGTTCTTTCTCAAGGACATACTCCTTGTCTTCAAAACGAAGGGCCATCTTTATGTTGCGCATCCAGTCATTGTAGTTGGTGCCATCCAATGTCACCCTTGAGCAGATCTTAAGCAACGAAAAGTTTTGATTTGAGGATGAGGAGGAACTAGAAGCATTGGTTGGAATAGACATCTATAAAAGAAGGATAACATTAGTTAGATAAAAGTGAACCTTAATATAAAAACCCAAAATGAAATATCAAGGCTAGGATCCAACTAGATAATTCACAACTTAGAAAAAGGATGCCGTAATCTAGTTGTAAATTATGTAAAGGTAGGTAAATGACGATTTACCAATTCCACCACAATAAATGAAATTTTTGAAAGAGTTAATTTTTGATGAAATTCCTAGATCTTTTGAGATTCATTGAAACTATTCAATGACATATTTAATCTCGATTATGCTATTCGATTTGTGACTGAGATACCGATGATCACAAACAAGATGTGAATAACCATCCAAATTAGCTTGGAACTCTCGATGTCATTTATCATCTCATTATAATGTGCATGTTAGCCACACACCCATTACCACTATTTATTAGTCCACCATTAGTGTGTCAGTTAACCACACATGCTCCACTAACGACTTATAAATTGTAATGTGCAATTTCATGGGTTAGCATACAAATTCACATTTTTCCTAAAGTAACTAAGATTGAGATTTAAATAAAATAGTTTAGTTACTTTTTAATTGCATTTACTTATTAATGAGAATTAATTATCCTATCCAACCCGTTCGGCTAACGACCCTCCACCATACAAGAGAGCGGTGGGTAAGAATGGATACCCAATGACAGTCATTTTATAGGTCGCTTACTTAAACTCTCGTTATAGTATGACTTCGTAAAAGAGACATACTAGCGGTTCGACTGACTTATTCTTATACATATAGTAATAATTAAACATTTAATTTTACATATAGTATAATGTGTATTTTAAACTTTTCAAAAATTAGGGTTTATATTTTAAATTTTGAAATTAATATTCAATTAGTTAAATTTAAAATAATTGATTTAATTATAAACAATATCAAATTAAATACATTAAGGATTCCAAATTTGTAATTATTCATTTTAATCAAATAAACTAACAATTATCAAATAAGAAAACTGTAACGCCCGTGTTTCTAGGCTAGGCATCAATATTGACATAATGGTCTAGGTTAACCTTTGTGACTCATTTTGGAGAAATGAAAAGGAATTATGTGAATATTATGTGTTTTATGTGTTTTATGCTTAATTATTATGGTTTAAATAATTAAGAATAAAAATGAGCGTCAAAAATTAAATTTTAGATAAAGCCGATATCTATTAAGAAACTCGTGGTGGGCGTGACAAGGATTATGGATATATAAAGAATGCCGAAATCCGAGTTATAATGAAGAAGTTATGACCTGTCGAAGTTTCGCAACAAACCGGCACGGTGCCGAATGTCGTAAAAAGTGAGTTTTTGATAAACTACTTTTTAGCCTTAGGAATCTAAATGAAACTCGTAGTATTCGTTAAACCGAGAAGTTCGATAAAAAGAACGCCCAAATCTGACTTCGTATGACGAAGTTATGATTTTTCAAAGTTTCAGGTTAGCAGTAGACAGCTAAAAACTCGAATTTTAGATCGAGTGATTTTTAGCCGATACGACCTAAACGAGAATCGAAGGCCTCGTCCTTAGTAGCACAACGGTAAAAAGTCTGACGAAAACGGACGTCGGATGAAGAAGTTATGAATTTTTAACGGATTTCCTGTCCCGGTCTGTTAAAAATAATAATATCAAAAATTAAAGTCAAAATTAGCAGATGAAGTCTAAACGGAAGTTGTAGAGCGTAATTTTACCTACGCGTGCATATAAAGAACGTCAAAAACGGAGCTCGTATGCGAAAGTTATGGATTTTAAAAGTTTTGGCATGAAAAACGAGAAAAAATCCCCAAAACCGAGGGATTTCGCATAGGTGGACTTCGGCCACGTGTCCTCGCCTCGCAGGTGCCACGTGTCCGAAATTCTGATGAGTCATCGAAGTCGTGGAAGCATCCGAGGAGTGACGCGTGTGCAGCCGAGAGTCCGACGCGTGCCAGGTGACTCCTCCATCCGAAGCCGCCTTACCTCGCCCCGACGCGTGTCGCATCAGCTGTCCGAAGCGGTCCGATCAGAAGCCTCCAGCGAGGCCGTCGCATGCGCAGCCATGTATGAGCCCACGTGCGAGCCTTCCCTGCGAGCCCTCGGATCTGCGATGCGTGACTTCTTCTCAGCCGTTGGATCAGGAGGCTCGGCCCTATAAATAGGAGGTTGCGAGACCTCCCGGGTAAACTTTGAAAACTTGTCATTTTTAGCCCTTTTTTCAATATTTCTTTCATTTCAACTTCCCTCGAAGCCCCGGTATCAATTATAACCCCCGGAATACGCCACGAAGTGCCCGAGAAGCCCGGAAAATTTATGTTTTCGGTTTCGAAGCCCGACCCTTCGCATAGCCTGGTTTCTCAATAAAACTCCCGGTTTTATTAGAAACGATCGTTTTAGGAAACGAATTGCTGCCCGATTTTCATTAAATCAGGTGAGTGTGTAGTTACTTTCACCTTACACATAGATATGAAGTATTTTACATAAAATACGTGTTGTGTGAATATTTATTGTTTGTTTATTTGAGTTGGATGTTGAAGGTGTGATTTATACATGTTTTTAAATAATTTAAACTGTATATGTATTTTTATCTACAAAAATGTTGGGTAAAACATGGGTAGATGAAAGAATGGGTGTGTGATGATAGGTGAGTTGGATAAAGGAGATGATCAGTAATATTGATCATGAGTTGAGGGTGAGTGGTGAAATATGAGAGAATCACTTACCCAAAATGTTGGCCCCCGTCATTCAGCAGAGTAGGGATGACAACCATGGACTATTCTAGATGGTCTGTGGAACACTAGCATGCCCGCAACCTGTAGGTGTAATGAACTATATGTTAATTTGGAGTACTCTAAAAACCCATTGACATGTATGACAGGGGTGAATACTGTCAATAAATAAGGGCTATGAATTTATCCCCTGTTGTATAAACCCTGGTGATGGTGTGACCTTGTGTCTATTCCTTATGATGAATCCTTAGGAAGGAGTGATAGTTGATTCTTAGGGTAAACCCTTAAGAAATAAATAAGATAATGGGGATGGGGTAATTTGGTTGATTGATTGATGTTTAAGTACAATAAATTTATTTATTGTGGGTTGAAAACCCTATATGCTCACTAGGCTTCCAAGCCTGACCCACTCAGCTTTTTATGATTACAGGTAGTGGACCCCGAGCATAGTCGGATGATGATGATGAGTGATTTATGGATTATAGGCCAGTAGTTATAAATAACTGTTGTAAGGCTTATAATGTCTTGTTTATGCTTTTGATCTGTATCGGAACATGACATCCCGAGGATTTAATATAAAAGGAAATTATATATTTCTTAAAGAAAGGTTTTGATAAACATTATCATGTTTTATATTGGGGACCTATTCCGCAATATCTTTTGAAAAGATTTCTCTGATTTTATTTTAAAAAGCATAAATTAAATCGGTCTTTTCTGGCCGAGAAATTAGGAGATGTCACAGTTGGTATCAGAGCATTAGTGTAAGCGAACTAGGAAATTTGTAGGATTTTTAGACTTAAACTTAGAATGCTAAGCGATGATTGTGAGTTGAGTGTGTCTATTATATTTTAGGTAGTACACCTAAATTGACACGAGCACTAGTTTATTTTAGGAAAGATGCCTAAAATGCTTTTATCTGCTAAATGTTTTGTGTTATAGCTATAATGATGCTATTATTTGTTCGGATCTATGGTGTGTTGCCGACCGGATCTGGAAACCTTATGTGTGTAGGATTCTAAACGTATGACTACGATATTAGAACTAACATATAAATGTTTCGGAGTAATAACAAAGATTTAACGTCTATCGAAATTAAAGATCTAAATTCACCTACGATTGGTGTATAGATCGAAATGCCGAGTACACAAAGTGAATTCGGAAACGATAATCCGCAGCCTGAGCCAATCACGATGACTGGGGTGCAGGAAATTGTGCGTACGATGTTGGATCAACAGATGGAAGAAACAAAACGTTTAATTCAACAAAGTAAGGATGAACTTACTGTGCCAGTACGTCAGACATCTGTTCTTGAGGCAACTATCTGGGTTGCTAAGTCTATTGAAGAAATGATCAATGACAGGACCGCCAACAAGATTGAAGTTGGCAAGAAGAGGAAATTTGAGGGGTCTTCAAGGCCTAACAAGAGCAACATATCCTCAAAGTCTGGCAAAAGAAGAGGTAGAGGAAAATGGTGCGGAAAGTGCAAAAATAAACACTCTGGGAATTGTGACGGGAAGGTGAGGTGCTTTAGGTGTGGAGAAATAGGGCATTACGCCAATCACTGTACGATTCCCAAGAGGGTGTGTTATGTATGTAAGGAAGAAGGCCATATTTCTAAGGACTGTCCGAAGAAAAATTAAGTAACTGTTAGATAAGGTGTCTAAGTCCATAACTATTTCTGGTATGTACTTGACCCGACCCGACATGGTCCATTTGGGTTGCATGGCACCATGCAATTGGATAAACTAAAATGAGAGAAATAACACTTATGGTTTATTAATATATTATAAGTTCTAATATATTAATAATATTATTTAATTAGTTTGATCAAGAATTAATTTAGAATTAATTAAGTGATCAAAAGATAACTAATCAAATATATGGGTAGATTATGTAAATCTTCCATATCTTATATAGTGGGCTAAGAGGCTCCATGGATTATCAAGTTAGGTTCCACCCATAGGATGCTCCATGGATGCTCCATGGGAGTTACAAACCCATGGGTCATGGAAATGAAGAGTTATGACACATTAGGGTTTACATGGTGTAACCCTAGATGTGTCAACACTATATAAGAAACCCATTCTCCACCAAAATCGGCGACACTAAGAAACAAGAGGGCTAGAGCCGATTTTGCAAGTGTAAGATTCTCTCAAAGTTTACTCCTTTGCATTTGGTGTTGTGTGAAGCATTTGAGGCATCACACTTGGGGTGCTAGGCTCACAAGGTTTCAAGGATCATAATCAACAACAAGGTAAGTTATTCTATCTTTCATTCAAGTTAAAAATGTTCCCCATGTATGCTAGATAGGAATATAACCTTGGAATTCAACTTTGCATGATTATTAGACAAACATAGATCCAAGGTTATTAGGGTTGCATGTACACTTAGGAAGTGTTAGAATGCTCAAAACCCATCAGTGGTATCAGAGCCTAGGTTTGTTTGTTGTTGTTTTTTTTTGTGCAAACAGCTTGAAAAAAAATCGTTTTTCTGTTTTCTGCTCGTATGAAAGTTTGCACATTTGTTGCTGGAAATGGACTAGAAACATTACCCTAAACTGTTTTGATGTTTTAAAGCTTGTTTTAGATGGTGTAATGTTTATGCTAATCCATTTACAATGGCAATTATTAAAATTACAAGTTTTTTTTAAGTGTAATTTTTGATTCTTGAAAGTGTTCATATTCATGTTCTTGAACTTATGAAGATTAGATGATCATAGGAATTGTTTGTAACCTTCATGGTAGTTTAATTCATGATCATAATGTGTTTTAATGGAGTCCATAACTTGTCCTCAAGTTATGGAAACCAAAAGTCTCACTTTTATTAAAGCCATTAAAAGAACACAAGAGTTATAAAAGTGAAGAGTCTTCATTTTTTATTACTCAATTAATTCATAAGTTATAAGAAATGAAAAGTTTTGGAAGTTTACAAAACTTGCCCTCAAGTTTTGGAACATGTAAAGTCTTGATTAAAACTTTAGTTCCAACCCTTAGAATTTTAAAAGTTAAAATTCAACCCTTATACTTTATAATATTATAAGTTACTAATATATATATGTATAACGTCAAGTCGTCTTACCGCTAGTATGGCTCATTCATGAAGCCGGTCTATAAGGGGGGTATAAGGTTGTTGCCTATAAAATGGCAACTTAATGGGTGTCCACTCTCACCCACCGCTTCCTTGATCGGTGGAGGGTCGTTAGCCGAACGGGTAAGACAAGGAATTATAAATTCTCATTAAAAGTATGATGAATATTATAAAGTAACTAAATGCTTTTATTAAATTCCCAATCTTAGTTACTTTAGGAAAATGTGAATAAGGTGCTAATCCATGAAATTACACTTTACACTTTGTTTAAGTCGTTGGTGGAGCGTGTGTGGTTAACCGGCACACTAACTTGGACTTAACAAGGTAGGTAAAGGGTGACTTAAGGTTTACCATAGCATCGGTGGAGCGTGTGTGGTTTACCGGCACATCGATTGAGTGATAAACCTTGAGGGTACCAAGTGATTTGCATGGTTACTTCACACCTCGTTTTGTGATCCTCGGTATCCCAGTCACAAAACTTGGAGGGCACACTCGAGATTGAAACATGCCTTTGAAAAGTTCATTGAATCTAAAAAAGAATCTAGGAATTTCTAAGAACCAATTAAAAACCTAATATTTATATTTCGTTTTTCATGGTGGAAATTGGTGAATCGTCATTCACCTACCTTTCAAATATGTTATAGCTTGGATTACGACATACCTCTTCTAAGTTATAATATATTGTGATTGGATCCTAGCCTTAATATTACATTTGGGTGTTTTATTAAGGACTCTCTTAATATCTAAACTAATCTTGTTCTCTTCTTTCAGATGTCTTCAAACAATGCTGCTTCTGGCTCTAATCCTAATGACTCCTTTACCCTTATGAACTTGTGTGGGAAAGTCACTTTTGATGGATCCAACTTCAATGAATGGATCAAAAACATCAGGATGATTACCCGCTACGAGGACAAAGAATATGTCCTTGACAAGGAGCTTAAGGAGATTGATGAGACCACTGCAACTCCCCAGGAGATCGCTGACTTCCGGGCACATGAAAGGGATGCTACAAAAGTGGCATGCATCGTGTTGGCCACCATGACAGCGGAACTCCAAAAGTCCTATGAGGACTTCTACCCTTTTGAAATGCACCAAGATCTGATGGAAAGATACCATCAAAGTGCACGACAAGAGAGGTATGAAATCATATGCTCTATCGTAACAACCATGATGAAGGACGGGGAATCCGTCACGAGCCACATGCAGAAAATGCAAAGGTATGTGGATCGGTTGCTGAAGCTTAATGTGAACTTCCCTGAGGAGCTTGCAATAGATATCATTTTGCACTCCTTACCATCGTGCTATGATCAATTCCGCATGACATATCACATGAATAAGGAAGAGGTCACACTCAGCAAACTTCAGGGACTCCTCAAGACCGCAGAAACAGGTCTTAAGGGTAAGTCGGTTGTTAACACTCCTACTCCAAACTCCGCCCCAGTTTTGGCAATCGGGAAAGGTAGAGGGAAGAAGAGGAAGAGCTCTTCGAAGGGTACCAAGGCTAGGAACCTTGATGGCTCTTCTTCAAGTGGAACCAAGAAAGTTTTTGTTACTCCTTCTTCTGACCCTAAAGAGGCTGAATGATTCTATTGCCATGAAAAGTCACATTGGAAGCGGAACTGCCCAAAGTACCAGCAAGATGTGAAGGATGGGAAAGTTAAACCCAACCATGCAGGTATTTACACTATCTTATCTAATAACTCACCCCATCCTAACTGTTGGGTCCTTGATACCGGTTGTGGTATTCATATCTGTTCTGATTTGCAGGGACTAAGAAGAAGTGAGAATGTGGAGCATGGAAGAATAAACTTAATCATGGGGAATAGGAAAGCTTTACCTGTCACCAAGATTGGAGTTTATACTTTATCGCTAAGTAGTGGGTTTAGTTTAGATTTGAATAAATGTTGTTATTCGCCAGAAATGGCAAGAAATATTATTTCCTTTCATGCATTGTATAAACAAGGTTTCACCTTTTTATTTGATAATGAAGTTGGTTCGATTAATGCTTTCTTTAATAATGTTCTTTATTTTAAAGCATTACCTTGTGATGGTGTGTATGAAACTGTATCTATGGTTGATAACTTAGGAAATAATGTATTGTGTATTGATTCTGTTAATGATAATAACTTGGATAAAGAATCATTATGGCATTGTCGTCTTGGACATATAAGCAAGAAACGCATAGGCCAACTCCAAAAGGATGGAGTATTGGAGTCATTTGACCTAAAGTCAGATGATAGTTGCGAATCATGCTTACTTGGAAAAATGACAAAGTCACCCTTCACAGGTTCTTGTGAGAGGGGTGAAGGTTTGTTGGATCTTATACACACGGATGTGTGTGGGCCCTTCAAACATGCCACAAGGGATGCTAATCGTTATTATTTGACTTTTACTGATGATTACAGTAGATATGGATATGTCTACTTAATCAAGCATAAGTCAGAGACTTTTGAGAGGTTTAAAGAGTTTAAACAGGAAGTCGAGAATCAATTGGGCAGGAGCATTAAGATGCTTCGATCCGATTGAGGTGGTGAGTATCTTAGTTCAGAGTTCCTCGACTATCTTAGGGAATGTGGGATTGTCTCACAATTGACACCTCCCAGGACACCGCAGTTGAATGGTGTAGCTGAGAGGCGTAATCGAACCTTGTTGGATATGGTTCGTTCCATGATGAGTCGAGCTTCGCTACCAATCTCATTTTGGGGGTATGCCTTAGAGACTGCCGCCCATATCCTTAATCTAGTTCCCACAAAGAAAGTTGCCAAAACTCCTCATGAGATGTGGACTGGTAAAGTACCCAAACTAGACCACATTAAGATTTGGGGTTGCGAGGCTTTCGTGAGACGCGAGACTCATGATAAGCTCGAACCTCGAAGTGAGAGGTGTATTTTCATCGGCTACCCACAGAAATCCTTTGGTTACCTCTTCTACAGACCTAGTGAGAATGTGGTCTTTGTAGCTAGGAGGGCTTTCTTTCGAGAGAGAGAGTTCATAAGCCAAGGAGACAGTGGGAGGCAAGTTGACCTTGAAGAAATTCAAGAGTCAAGTGGTGAAGGAACTTCAAACCCTAGCACTCAACTTGAGGAGGAAACTTCTGTTGAGCCAATTGACAAGTCTGTACCTCTGAGGCGTTCCACAAGGGTTAGGAATGCACCTGAGCATTACTATGGATTCCATATTACTGCGGAAGGTGATACACTTATCAGTGATGAGACACTGATAGGTCTGGATGAACCTAATAGTTACGCGGAAGCCATGGCAGGCCCTGAGTCAGCCAAGTGGAAAGAGGCAATGGACAGCGAGATACAGTCCATGTATGACAATCAAGTTTGGAACTTGGTTGAGAATGTACCAGGTCGTAAGACTGTAGGGTGCAAATGGATCTTCAAGAAGAAGACCGACATGGATGGTAATGTACACACTTATAAGGCACGACTGGTTGCAAAGGGTTTCTCACAAACTCCGGGAGTTGATTATGATGAGACCTTTTCTCCAGTGGCCAAGATTAAGTCTATTAGGGTTCTGTTAGCCATAGCCGCATTTCATGACTATGAAATATGGCAAATAGATGTCAAAACCGCTTTCCTTAATGGAAAGTTGGCTGAGGATGTTTACATGAGTCAGCCAGAGGGTTTTGTCAACACAGAGTACCCTAATAGAGTGTGTAAGCTTGAGAAATCCATTTATGGGTTAAAGCAAGCACCTCGCAGATGGAATCTTTGCTTTGATGAGAAAGTCAAGGAATTTGGCTTTTCTAGGAGTGAAGATGAATCTTGTGTATATGTCAAGGCTAGTGGGAGTATAGTTAGCTTTTTGGTATTGTAGGTGGATGACATTCTACTCATAGGAAATGACATCCCAACTCTGCAGGAAGTTAAGTCCTGGCTTGGGAAGTGTTTCTCTATGAAGGACCTAGCAGAAGCTGCCAATATTCTAGGGATAAGGATCTTGAGAGACCGGAGTAAAAGACTAATTGGACTTAGTCAGAGTACCTACTTGGATAAGGTGCTGAAGAGATTCGGCATGCAGGACTCCAAGAAAGGAGAGTTACCCATCCAGAGTAACGCTAGATTGAGTAAGACACAAAGCCCTAGTACTGAGGCTGAGATAGCAGAAATGAGTCGAATACCTTATGCTTCGGCTGTAGGATCGATCATGTATGCTATGACGTGTACTCGACCTGATGTAGCCTTTGCTTTGAGCATGGTTAGCAGGTATCAGGGGAACCCTGGCAAGGCACACTGGACTGCGGTAAAGAATATCCTCAAGTACCTACAGAGGACTAAGGACTAGGTCCTTACCCTCGGTGGGAGTGAAGACTTGAGAGTTGTAGGGTATAGTGATGCTAGCTTTCAGACTGATAGGGATAATTTTCGCTCTCAGTCAGGCTGGGTCTTTACCTTAAATGGAGGAGCAATTTCTTGGAAGAGTTCCAAGCAAGAGACAGTGGCTGATTCAACTTGCGAATCAGAGTATATAGCAGCTAGCGAGGCAGCAAAGGAGGCGATATGGCTGAAGAACTTCATTGGAGACCTTGGAGTTGTACCAGCTATTAAAGAGCCAATGGAAATTTTCTGTGATAGTGAAAGTGCAGTTGCCTTAGCCAAGGAACCAAGGGATCACGGGAGATCCAGACACATCGACAGAAAATACCATTTCATCAGACATCGAATAGAAGAAGGACTCCTCGTGGCAAAGAGGGTATCATCGGATGAGAATCCAGCAGATCCCCTCACGAAGGGACTGACTTGGGTTAAGCATCTCCAGCATGCTCGGAGCATAGGGCTGAAGGATGATATTAGATTTAGTAGTTAGATAACCTTGAAATTTGTAAAGTGTAATTGACATTAGATGATGAATAAAAGGTGTTTTATTTATGAGTAAAATGTTGCTATCTCTTGTCGATCGTTTACTATATTTCTTTTGCATGTTTTGACTTCCAGAATAATTATGTTTGGTATATCATATTATTCGAACCTCCACAGTCGGTCATATGTCGGAAGTAGGTATGAATCAAGACTGTCATGATTGGTTGCAGAGGTCTAAGTTGTTGGACATGGCTACAACACTCATGAGTGCTCATAAGTTCTGAGCATTGGACTCAACCCACGCTCACTGGAATCACTTCATGGAATTTATCTCGTGTGATCGTGAGACGGTAATATCATATAAGTCTTCAAACCTAAAGATATGATTTGTTACTTATGAGTTGGTTATGCATTGATTGTACGTTAACGCATTGGTAACTCGATGTTATAAAACGTGCTTTTGTGTATAATTCAATGAGTGGTAGAACAAACATATGAGTCAAAGTTTATATGTTACTTCTTGGATTAGAAGCTGATATCTTGGCCCCTCGATGATTTTGTTTTGACCTATGTACCGGGCCCGGTCAGAACTAAGTTGATGTGTTCAATTGAGTTCTATGTCAAACAAATAGGAAATCGGGAAACAAACTGCTGGACACAAAGTAAGACACTGTTCCATGTATTTGTCCGGCTGATATCTAGAACAGAGGATTATATGATCACTTATCTTAAATGGCGTATCATCATCTTCTCAGTTCTGAGAGACCTTGAAAGAGCTACGATTGCCGATCGGTTCCTGAAGTATTGCAGTTATAGTTATTAGACTTATCCAAGTGGGAGACTGTTGGATAAGGTGTCTAAGTCCATAACTATTTCTGGTATGTACTTGACCCGACCCGGCATGGTCCATTTGGGTTGAATGGCACCATGCAATTGGATAAACTAAAATGAGAGAAATAACACTTATGGTTTATTAATATATTATAAGTTCAAATATATTAATAATTTTATTTAATTAGTTTGATCAAGAATTAATTTAGAATTAATTAAGTGATCAAAAGATAACTAATCAAATATATGGGTAGATTATGTAAATCTTCCATATCTTATATAGTGGGCTAAGAGGCTCCATGGATTATCAAGTTAGGTTCCACCCATAGGATGCTCCATGGATGCTCCATGGGAGTTACAAACCCATGGGTCATGGAAATGAAGAGTCATGACACATTAGGGTTTACATGGTGTAACCCTAGATGTGTCAACACTATATAAGAAACCCATTCTCCACCAAAATCGGCGACACTAAGAAACAAGAGGGCTAGAGCCGATTTTGCAAGTGTAAGATTCTCTCAAAGTTTACTCCTTTGCATTTGGTGTTGTGTGAAGCATTTGAGGCATCACACTTGGGGTGCTAGGCTCATAAGGTTTCAAGGATCATAATCAACAACAAGGTAAGTTATTCTATCTTTCATTCAAGTTAAAAATGTTCCCCATGTATGCTAGATAGGAATATAACCTTGGAATTCAACTTTGCATGATTATTAGACAAACATAGATCCAAGGTTATTAGGGTTGCATGTACACGTAGGAAGTGTTAGAATGCTCAAAACCCATCAGTAACAAGGCCAAGTGCACCGCCAACGCCAAGGGAATTTCAGAATATCCTTAATGAAGCAATTAATAATGCTAGGAAGTAGAAGTAAAGACTTGATACCCGAAGATCAAGTTACGAAGTAATAATGTGAATAGTAACAAGTGGTTTAGCCTATTAGAGGCATAGTATAGGGTAAACTTGAACCTTTGTGTAATCGTTTCAAGGAAATAATATAAACCCTGGTTTTGTTATCTTATGAATGGAATGGTTGGTGTAATTCTTGAAGTTGTCCCAATCGTCTGGAATTTCCATCACCAACCAAGTTGAAGCAGAATTGATGATTGAAGATACGCATGGAAGAAGTCCTAGTAGAGTCTAGGAAAATTTTATGATTAATTGGACACATTCGTATGTGTTAAATTGTTTTGTGATTTTAGGACTTGGGGACTATGAGACAGTACTTGGGACGAGTATGAGTAGGTGTGAATAGTAGTAGAGATCTATACTACTGGAAGCACAAGACTCACACTTGGATCAGGGAAAGTCACAAGGTTACCAAGGAGCTAGTAATTGATTCCGTCTTATTCTAGTCTGTCGTTACCATCGTTTCGGTAATGACTAAGAAGATGATTGTTATTCCGACCTTAGAGGTCATATCGAATCGAGTCCGACTAAGATGAGTTTATTATGTGGTTCAGAGAACCAAGTTCGATGTAGTATTTGACTTAAGCCAAAAGATTGAAGTGAGAAATGATCAAAGCGATCAATAGAAGTATCGCACTCATTGTTAAAGAAGTAGGTAGTTAGAAATAATACATGTTGAACTGTTATTGTATCACATTAGAACATGAAGGAAGGTATAGTTTGCTCCGAAATTTGTCCCTAGGAGATCTGAGTCTAAGTAGTGCAGTATACAATGAGAGATCATTAGAACATGACCCATCGGTCTGTTACAATAAACGAAGGAAAATACTTATTCTAAGAAGAAGAAGGAGTCCCCAATAAGGATTTATTTTGTAACTCGAAGGTTACGATTGAAAGTCCTATGGAGATCTGAAGCTTTTTAGGATTAGCTGGATATTATCGCTGATTTATCCAAGGCTTTTCTTCGATCGCGACTCCATTGACAACTTTGAACCACAAAGGAGCTGTCTATACTTGGAATAAGAAGCATAGGAAGCTTTGAGAAGTCAAAGAAGAAGTTGTGTGAAGCACCGATTCTTTCGTTACCTGAAGGAGTTGATGACTTTACATTTTATATTAATGCCTCTGGAGTTGGGTTAGGTTGTGTTCTGACCCAAAGGGATAAAGTGATAGCGTATGCATTGAGGCAATTGAAGGAGCATGAAAATAACTACCCCACTCATGATCTGGAGTTGGCAGCGGTAGTATTCGCCTTAAAGGTATGGAGAAGGAATTGAACATGAGGCAACGACGCTGGCTAAAGTTACTCAAGGACTACGACTGTGAGATACTTTACCACCCTAGTAAAGCAAATGTTGTTGCTAATGCTCTCAGTCGGAAGGTAAATCTTGAAAAGAAAAGGCCAAGAGCGTTGAGAATTGAAGTTGTCTCGACAATTATGAAAGCTCAAGAGGAAGATTTAGAGAGAAATGACCGAAAGGAGGAACGTTTGGGCAAAACGTTGGTGTTTGATACAAACGGTCAAGGACTGAAGGTATTCAAAGATAGGATTTGGGTACCTAAGGCGGGAGGAGTAAGAGGTCTTCTGATGGAAGAAGCTCACAAAACCATGTACTCGATTCATCCCGGCAGTACGAAAATGTATAGGGATCTAAAACCCTATTACTAGTGGCCGACGATGAAGCTCGATGTTGCTAAGTATGTGGCCGAGTGTGTAACTTGTGCTAGGGTTAAGGCACAACATCAGAAACCGTATGGGAGTTTAGAACCTTTACATGTACCCATGGGTAAATGGGAAGATATCACTATGGATTTTGTGACTAAACTGCCCAGAATAAGGAACGATCACGACATGATTTGGGTGGTCGTTGATCGCTTCACTAAGAGTGCGCATTTCATAGCCGCTAACGAGAAATGGTCTATGGATAAACTTGCGAATTCTTATGTGAAAGAAATTGTGAGGCTTCATGGTGTTCCGTTAACGATTGTATCCGATCGTGACAGCCGTTTTACCTCAAGGTGTTGGAGGAGTCTGTAAGAGGAATTGGGTACCAAGTTGTGTTTGAATACAGCTTACCATCAGCAAACCGATGGTCAGAGCGAATAAACGATTCAAACGTTGAAGGATATGCTGAGAGCATGTACCCTGGAATTCCAAGGTAACTGGGATGAACATTTACCTTTAGTAGAATTTTCCTATAATAATAGTTTCCACTCAAGCATCAAGATGGCACCTTATCACGCTTTGTATGGGGAAAAGTGTTGAATGCCGTCATGGTGACTGGAAGCTGGGGAAAAGCAGCTTATGGGACTTGAAATAGTCCATCAGACTGCTGGAAAGTTGAAAGTGATTAGGGAAAGGATGTTAGCTGCTCAAAAGAGCTATGCTGACAAGAAAAGACAACCGATATCATTCGAAGTTGGAGATTCGGTTTTACTTAAAGTCTCGTCATGGAAAGGACTTATAAGGTTTGGTAGAAGGGGAAAGTTGAGTCCAAGGTTTATTTTACCATTTAAAGTTCTTCGGAGGATCGGGAATCAAGCTTACAAGCTAGAATTACCGGAAGAACTGGAGGGTATTCATAACACATTTCATGTGTGTTATTTGAGGAAGTTCACGGGAGATGTGCCCGACATAATTCCGATTTCTGAGTTAAGGTTGGATGAAAACAAGAGGTTAATTGGAGAACCTGAGGCAATCGTTGACCGTAAGACTAAGAAGTTGTAACGTAAGATAGTCGATTTAGTGCTTGTGCGTTGGAAACATATAAATGGGCCAAATCTCACCTGGGAAACGGAGAGTGACATGGTGAGTTGCTACCCGTAGTTGTTTGTCGTTGTGTGATTCCGGGGACGGAATCATCCTAAGGCGGAGAGAGCTGTAACGCCCGTGTTTCTAGGCTAGGCATTAATATTGACATAATGGTCTAGGTTAACCTTTGTGACTCATTTTGGAGAAATGAAAAGGCATTATGTGAATATTATGTGTTTTATGTGTTTTATGCTTAATTATTAGGGTTTAAATAATTAAGAATAAAAATGAGCGTCAAAAATTAAATTTTAGATAAAGCTGATATCTATTAAGAAACTTGTGGTGGGCGTGACAAGGATTACGAATATATAAAGAATGCCGAAATCCGAGTTATAACGAAGAAGTTATGACCTGTCGAAGTTTCGCAACAAACCGGCACGGTGCCGAATGTCGTAAAAAGTGAGTTTTTGATAAACTACTTTTTAGCCTTAGGAATCTAAACGAAACTCGTAGTATTCGTTAAACCAAGAAGTTCGATAAAAAGAACGCCCAAATCTGACTTCGTATGACGAAGTTATGATTTTTCAAAGTTTCAGCTTAGCAGTAGACAGCTAAAAACTCGAATTTTAGATTGAGTGATTTTTAGCCGACACGACCTAAACGAGAATCGAAGGTCTCTTCATTAGTAGCACAACAGTAAAAAGTCTGACGAAAACGGACGTCGGATGAAGAAGTTATGAATTTTTAACGGATTTCCTGTCCCGGTCTGTTAAAAATAATAATATAAAAATTAAACTCAAAATTAGCCGACGAAGTCTAAACGGAAGTTGTAGAGCGTAATTTTACCTACGTGTGCATATAAAGAACGTCAAAAACGGAGCTCGTATGCGAAAGTTATGGATTTTAGAAGTTTTGGCACGAAAAACGAGAAAAAATCCCCAAAACCGAGGAATTTGGCATAGGTGGACTTCGGCCACGTGTCCTCGCCTCGCAGGTGCCACGTGTCCGAAATTCTGATGAGTCACCGAAGTCGTGGAAGCATCTGAGGAGTGACGCGTGTGCAGCCGAGAGTCCGACGCGTGCCAGGTGACTCCTCCATCCGAAGCCGCCTTACCTCGCCCCGACGCGTGTCGCACCAGCTGTCTGAAGCGGTCCAATCAGAAGCCTCCAGCGAGGCCCTCGCATGCGCAGCCATGTACGAGTCCACGTGCGAGCCTTCCTTGCGAGCCCTCGGATCTGCGATGCGTGGCTTCTTCTCAGCCGTTGGATCAGGAGGCTCGACCCTATAAATAGGAGGGTGCGAGACCTCCCGGGTAAACTTTGAAAACTTGTCATTTTTAGCCCTTTTTTCAATATTTCTTTCATATCAACTTCCCTCGAAGCCCCGGTATCAATTATAACCCCTGGAATACGCCACGAAGTGCCCGAGAAGCCCGGAAAATTTATCTTTTCGGTTTCGAAGCCTGACCCTTCGCAGAGCCCGGTTTCTCAATAAAACTCCCGGTTTTATTAGAAACGATCGTTTTAGGAAATGAATTGCTGCCCGATTTTCATTAAATCAGGTGAGTGTGTAGTTACTTTCACCTTACACATAGATATGAAGTATTTTACATAAAATACGTACTGGATGAATATTTATTGTTTGTTTATTTGAGTTGGATGTTGAAGGTGTGATTTATACATGTTTTTAAATAATTTAAACTGTATATGTATTTTTATCTACAAAAATGTTGGGTAAAACATGGGTAGATGAAATAATGGGTGTGTGATGATAGGTGAGTTGGATAAAGGAGATGATCAGTAATATTGATCATGAGTTGAGGGTGAGTGGTGAAATTTGAGAGAATCACTTACCCATAATGTTGGCCCCCGTCATTCAGCAGAGTAGGGATGACAACCATGAACTATTCTAGATGGTCTGTGGAACACTAGCAGGCCCGCAACCTGTAGGTGTAATGAACTATATGTTCATTTGGAGTACTCTAAAAACCCATTGACATGTATGACATGGGTGAATACTGTCAATAATACTGTCAATAAATAAGAGCTATGAATTTAGCCCCTGTTGTATAAACCCTGGTGATGGTGTGACCTTGTGTCTATTCCTTAGGATGAATCCTTAGGAAGGAGTGATAGTTGATTCTTAGGGTAAACCCTTAAGAAATAAATAAGATAATGGGGATGGGGTAATTTGGTTGATTGATTGATGTTTAAGTACAATAAATTTATTTATTGTGGGTTGAAAACCCTTTATGCTCACCAGGCTTCCAAGCCTGACCCACTCAGCTTTTTATGATTACAGGTAGTGGACCCCGAGCATAGTCGGATGATGATGATGAGTGATTTATGGATTATAGGCCAGTAGTTATAAATAACTGTTGTAAGGCTTATAATGTCTTGTTTATGCTTTTGATCTGTATCGGAACATGACATCCCGAGGTTTTAATATAAAAGGAAATTATATATTTCTTAAAGAAAGGTTTTGATAAACATTATCATGTTTTATATTGGGGACCTATTCCGCAATATTTTTTTGAAAAGATTTCTCTGATTTTATTTTAAAAAGCATAAATTAAATCGGTCTTTTCTGGCCGAGAAATTAGGGGATGTCACAAAAACTCTCAAAACCCTTGCCTATTTCGAAATCTTGGGGAGGAAGGCTAGGGTTTCCAAACCTTAGCCCTTATTTTCGAAAACAAGGGGGTGGAGGCTAGGGTTCTTAAAACCCTAGCCCCTTGTCAAAATTTTAGGCAAGAAACCCTTGCCCAAAATCGCTTACTTGGGAGGCAAGGTAAGGGTTTCATCCCTTACCAAAATATCAACACTTAGGGTCCTAGAAACCCTAATTTCGAAATCCTTGGCCTAGAGGGTTTAATTGCCATAAACCCTAATTTGATTAATTCAATCATTATAGCAAATTCAATAGAAAACAAGCCAAGCTCTGATATCATTGATGGGTTTTATGCAAAACAAATAAACTTAAACTCTTAAGTGTGCATGCAACCCTAATAAAGATCTATGTTTTCTCTATTGAATCTATTATTATGAACATCAAAAGGAAACGCTAAGAACACTAGGATATTTTCGAAAATACCAGAATAGGGTAATGGTTTACATACGTTGATTGTTATTGTAGTAAATAACAATGAAACCTGTTAGGGTGCAAAGTTCTCCTTGGATGTGGCTTACCCGTTTGTGATGTATAATGGGTTGAGTATTTCATATAAATAGGAAGTGAGTGATTCCCATTATAAAAGGATCCATTTTCAAGTGATTACTTTTAGTGAGAGAAATAACAATACCCACTTGTACTCTTACTATTCTCCTTGGATGTGGCTTACTATTCATGTTTGTGCGATTCACTTGATCTTTACTATTCCGCACATGGCATCATAATCTGGGTCACTACAACTGGTATCAGAGCAGGATTCATTCAAACAGTTTCAGTTTTCTCGTGTTTTTCAATATTTTTGAATCACTCTTTTCGATTCAAAGTTCTCTGCAACATTGATTCATAAAACTTGTTTCAGTTGGTTGTTTTGTTTCAATTCTGCACTCTGTTTGGGAGATCGAGTGATTACTGATCAATTTATGTTTGTTTCTTCTTTCAAATCTCTTTTTGAAATCAAAAATCAAGTTTTTCCGTACAACTATGGCTAACTTTAACATAACACGATGTCGAGTTTTTCGAATTTGTTTGGATCATCTAAGAAGATTTCAATGCTCATTCCTGAATACTATGAGCAGTGGGCCGACAGAATAGAGAATTATCTAAACGAAATAGATAAAGATCTTTGGAGGTGTATCACAAGTGGAAACTCGTCCTGGAATTCCTGAACAAGTTGGAACTGCTGGTTCTTCTGTTGATGTTGTTGTGCAAAGAAAAAACAGGAAGCAAATGATAAGAAATGCCTTCGTGAACTATGTGGTGCCTTTCCACCAGTAGTTTACAACTACGTTCGAAGTTGCAAAACAATTAAGGATATTTGGGACACACTGAAAGAAAAATATCAAGGCAATGTAAAGACAAAGAAAAGCTTAGTGAAGCAATGTTTGTTGGAAATGGGTGAGTTCAAGAAGAAAGATAAAAAAAACTATCGAGTTATACTATGATCGCTTGAAGGAATTGATATTCAAGTGTACTCTTTTGACTCTGGAATACAATCTGACTTTTCTGATGGAATTGCAAAAAGAAATGAGGAATATTTGCCTGATGATAAAAAATCAACAGAGTTTCGACGGTTATTCGTTGGCTGATTTGTATAATGTTCTTAAGGCCCATGAAAGTGAGTTAAACAAAATTGACGAATAAGGAAAGTTGAGCTTAGGAGAACCTTTGGCTTTGATGTCGAAAGTGACTGCCAAGGACTCTGAAGTCGAATCTGGTGAACAAGATGACCTTGAAGAAGAAGAATTTCTGGTCTGCGGGGTCTGATGATGAGGAGATGAGGAATCCTACCCATGGAGCAATATATGCTCAGTTCGAAGATGATGGTTCGGATGATGAGAAGATATTGGGAAGATGCTTTGTCTCAACTGGTGCTGACAAATCTCCAATGACATCGAAGGTACGTAATCTTCTTGAATCTCTTAATATCCTTCAAGTACTTATCATGCAATTTTAACAGATTTTGATGATACACTTTCTTATCTTAATGATATGTTGATTTCCGTGAGTAGAGAAGTTGAACAATCGAAATCATTACTATATGATGTTCGAAATAAAATGGAAGTTAAGAAGAGTATGATAGAGAGTTTAGCGCTTCAATTGAGAAACATTATAGTAGATAGAGATTCTGTTAGGGCTGATAATATGTTATTAGTTAAACAGAGTAACATTTAATGTAATTCTACAAAACGTATGTATGCTAAGCTAACTGAATTTCATCATTCATCTGATATTTACAAAGAACAACATCGAAAATTGTTACCTTTCTTAGCTTATGATAGAGAAAAAGTAGATTCTACTTCGTATGATTGTAAAAAGAAAATTTCTGAGTTTGATAAAGTTCCTAATGATTCGGATGCATATGGAATAGTTAAGATTGATGAATGATTAAATGCTGATGATCTTGTGCATATTGTTAATGAAACTCTCACTAAAAATGAAAAAGTTATAGTTTTGAACATGAATGAGAAGTCGACATTTGATTCGCAACAAAATTTCACTGATATCGAAGATGATTATGATAATATCAGTGAAATTGAGGCTGAGGAAAGTGTCGATTGTTCTCAATTATCTGTTATTAATGTCAATTTGATGGAAAAAGGCAAAGAAATATGTCATGATTCAATGGCGAAGGTTAACGTTGATCAACCTTGTATGCCGAAAGTCTGTGACCCTCTTGATCGAGTTGTAGTTGAAGTCTATGTGAGCGATGAGGAGGATGTTTCAAATGAAACACCTATTCCTAGAGTCGTTGTCGAATAGGTCTATGAAGAAATAGAGGAGTACACAAAGGTGTTGAAAGACAAATGACAACATTATCTGGAATCAAATTCAGTAGTCTAACCAACGTTCAAGTGTATAGATGAGGTTGTATTTCCAAACCAAGTATTTGTCACCTATGGAAATGGTGACAAGATCTGACAACCCGAAATCTCTATCTGTAAGTCAACTCGATCAATAAAAAGACAGACTTGTTTCCGCTATCATTTTCCTGTGATTAGGGTCAGTTTAAGAGTCTCTAAGCCTACTACACTTAAGGATTGGATGTTGAGAAGTGTTAGCTTGGGATTAGAGGAATGCAATCGAACCAGAAAACTCATCAAAGGGTGTTCATGGTCGCAAAATAGGTTCACGGCTGTGAACCCATGTTTGGCCGTGAACCCCTCTCCATATATATACATTTCCTTCAATTTTTCCTCATTTCTTCCATCCTTGGCCGAAAACCTCTCAAGTTCTCTCAAGTATCATCCAACAAAAGCTCTCATTTCACCCCACAAACGTAAGTGATTCATCCCTTTTCTTGTTATTCATCTTAGTCACATGAAGTGCTTCAATTTCATCCATTGACTCATCACTTTCATCACCATACTTATGATCTTCAAGAGTTCACGGACGTGAACCCTTCATAGGGTCGTGAACTCTTCATGTATGGGCCGTGAACCCTTCAAATGCTCATGTGTGGGCCGTGAACCCTTCATGTGTTCATGGGCCGTGAACACATCTTAGGCCGTGAACTCCTTTCTGTCCCTTATTTTCGGTTCTAACACTTCATTGTAAGTGTTTCCTACATTCTAAGGTTGTTTCCTACGCTTGTTAGTTGTTATAGACACTAATTGTATGCCTATACATGTTATTATGTGCTTAATAGGACCTTATTGTGATCGGGACTTCACATTAGCATACCAAGCATCCTATCTTGGTCATTCATCCAAGTCACTCACAATCAGGCGTGTTCATACCCCTATATTTTCCGAGCTTTTTAATGTTTTAAGGAGGGAGGGGGGGGGGGGGGAATACAAGTAAAACACAAGAAATCGGCATTTAAAAATATAATGTAGTTATTATATTTCCTTATCGTTAACACACTTTCGAATACAAAACTTACTAAATATGAACCATGATCAGAGCCACCATTTTCATAAAGATACATGTTAATAACAAAAAGGGGGGTTTTTCATAGTTTTATTCGTGAATTCGTTGAGAGAACTACATTGTGAGACACGACTTCTGGGAAGTCTACTCCTTAGGAACCAGAGTCTCCTAGAGGGAGAGCGTGAGTTTGTGTATAGATCTATACGAGACTGAAAATCCTACACCCTGACTATTAGCTACAGTCAAGCGAGGGTGACAAATGTCATTTCAGTTTTCGATGTCCGAAGTACTTCGTATTGGTTATGGTCCATCAGTATGGTTATAAGAACTCACAGGGGAAACAACGACTCGTTCACGTAATAATGTACTTAACAATCAATCATTAGGGTTAATAACTAAGGGATTACTTAGTATATAGATCAGGGTTATATGAAATTACCATCCGACATGCAGTGGGATGTGTGACTTCCGCCTCATTCCCTGTTCCTTGTTTGGTTGTGGGCTTAGGGCAAAATCACCCAATCGACTGTATGTTCAATTTAGATTTCTATAACTCGTATGTACTAAGTAATCACAGGAGGGTATTAACAACACTTTCAGTGAACAGAACAATGGTTAAACAACATAAGTATGGAAGATACTAGTACTCTTCAGCTTTGGAACAGTTAAGACAATAACTCACACTTAGGGAAAATATAGGATTTTCCAGGAAAAACATAAGTACTTTACAAACAATTGGTTTATTATTCAACTAACGAATATTCATTATTAATTCTATAATTCCTTAGTTTATGCATCCGGGTTACGTATGAAGAATATCCGATTGACAGTGGAATGTGTGGTTTCCGACTCATTCCCTGTTCCTTGTTTGGTTTTGGGATTAGGGCAGATCCACACAATCAATTGTCTGTTCGATATTGGTTTATACATAGCTAGTATGAGCTAAGTAGTTATAGAAGGAATTGGTTTAATCATGCTTTCACTAAGAAAGTACTAGATTTTCTTGAGGAAAACAATCAATAGATTTCAAAGGACCAATACAGTTAACTTTGTAAGTACCTATTGAATACTTCAGGGTTATATACATGAAGATCCGACAACCAGTGGAATGTGTGGTCTCCGCCTCATTTCCTGTTCCTTGTTTGGTTGTGGGCTTGGGGCAGAACCACACAATCGATTGTTTGTTCGATATGGATTGTATATGATTCGTATACACTAAGTACTCACAGGAGGAACTAGTAAGAATCATTTTTACTTAACATTCATCACATCAGAAGATATAAGGTTTTTGGGAGAAACATAATGCACCTTTCAAAAGAACTCAGAACTCATTTACTAAAACAAAACACTTATGAACTCACCAGCTTAATGCTGATACTCTTTCAAAATCTACTTGTATTCTCAAGACATTAGTAGACAGGTACATGCACCGGATTCAAGAAGATGGAGCATAATAACTTCGAGTCTTTACTTGTTATTTACCTTTGGAGTCAATCGTGTATGATTCGAATGTAATGTAAACATTATACTATTAATACAATGGTTGTTATTGCTTTGAGTACTATTAGTCAATTGTTGTGATACTATACATGACGTCCTCCGCCTCTGAACGTTTCTGCTGTTCCAGTTTGGGGATGTAACACAAGGTGAATCCAAAATTAAAGAAACTGATCGAAGAGGACAACAAAGATGTGACAAAATATGGTTTTTATTCAAATCAAAGCACAGTCGAAAGTGGTCTGAACAAAAACTCAACAACTTTTCAACGACAAAAACCAAAATGTGTTTGGGAAGTAAAAACGGAAAAATCAAGTGTTGTTAATAAAAAAAAATAAAATGTTTCGAAATCTCAAAAGACAAAAGCACAAGTTTTCAAGGAAAATGTTGAAAATTTGGTTTTAAGGAAGGTGTTTCGAATACAAAATCTCGAAACAAATTTTATTGGAAAAATGTCAACGCTTTTCAAAAACAAAAAGTTTTTAAGCAAAAATCAACTGAACATGTTTATACATTTTCTCAAAAGAAGACGCCTGTTCAAAACAAGCCATCTCAAAATCAAAATAATTTTTCAAAAAGTCGAACTAATGTTCAAAATCAAGTTCGATATCATAATGTTCAAAACCAAGGAAATGGAAACTTTGTTCACAATCAAAGTCAAAATGGAAGCTTTGTTCAAAATCAACATCAAAATGGAAACTTTGTTCAAAATCAACGTCAAAATGGAAACTTTGTTCAAAATCAATGTCAAAATCGAAGCATTGTTCAAAATAAGAATCAAAGGAGTTTTGTTCGAAATAATGAACAAATAAATTTTAATCCAACTCATGGAAAAAGACGTTTTCAACAAGGTCAAAATGTATTTAATCGAAATGTTGTTGGTTATCATAATCAATACCAAAATCGATTTCAAAATTCAACAAAAAGTCTTTTCTAAAACAAAAATTTGAGAAATTAGATGTTCAAGGAATGAAAAATGAACCTTTTAAGCCCACAAATCCACACTTTCAAAACCCTAATACGAAGCAGAAGGTGAAAACATCCTTTGCGAAAGGAAGAAGTGATGTGAAAAACATCAATCATTGGCTCGAAGCGGAAGGAAAACAATATCAATCGGGAAAGTACTCTCAAGAGCAAATCAAGTCTTCTTACGAGACTTACTTAAATGATTCGATGTGTGGAAGCTCTTCGTCACGGGAATCAAATCCAATTGTGAAAAAGTTGAAAGAGACTTCTAAGAAGAAAGATGAAGGATTTCAGAATGAGGATGGAAAAGGGGAAATCAATGTTGAACCTTTCTCTTTGAATGATTACATTTCAATTCCCAAAACTGTCGAAATGACATAATTGACAGTTTAAAGTCAAAGGTTCGAAATTGGGTAATAGATTCATCCTTTCATAATGCATTTAAAACTAATTTCCAAGGACCCAAAAGGTGTTGGGGAACTAAATTCTTTTAAATGATCGCAGGTACTATGTGACGAGCAATACAATGAGAATTGGTATATTGATAGTGGTTGCTCGTGTCACATGACTGGGCGAAAGGAGAATTTGAGAGATTTTCAAAAGCTGGATAATGTAGGAGTAGTAATGTTTGGCAATAACAACAAATGCAAAGTCAAGGGATATGGCAAGGTGATGAATAGAAAATTCACAGTGAATATAATGGCTTATGTCGAAGGCTTAAAACATAAGTTGATTAGTATTTCACAACTCGTTGTGGGCACTGGTAATCAAGTTGTGTTTGATGAAGAAGGAAGCATTATATCTAACAAGGAAACAAAGGAGATTATTCTTAAGTCGAAACGAAAAGGAGACATGTTTACTCTTGATATTAGACCTGTCGTGGGAATTCCATATGTGTATTTTCTGTCGAAAGCTTCCTTAGATCTTAGCTGGTTATGACATCGTCGGGTATCTCATCTGAATTTCAAAAATCTTACCAAATTGGTTTTACATGATCTAGTTCGAGGATTACCTGTTTTAAAATTTGATAACGATTCGTTGTGTGCTGCTTGTGAACATGGAAAGCAACATCAACAAGGTCATCCAATTATCATTGATTCTAAAATCATCGAACCATTGGAACTTTTTTACATTGACCTATGTGGACCTTCAACTGTTGAGTCTCTTAATAAGAAGAAGTACATATTAGTCACTATTGATGATTTTTCAATGTTTACTTAGGTTTTCTTTCTTCGCTGGAAGTCTGAAACTGCTCAAGTGATGATTGACTTCATTAAAAACATCGATTTGAGCTTGAAGAAGAAAGTTCGAAGAATTAAGAGTGACAATGGCTCAGAATTCAAGAATCGAATTCTTGATTCATTCTTGACTGAGTTGGTAATTTCGCATAACTTTTCGTCTTATCACACCGCAACAAAATAGTGTTGTCGAAAGGAGGAATCGTTCTCTATGTGAGGCTGGACGAACTATGCTTACATATGTGAATCTGCCTCAATATCTTTAGGCAGAGGCTGGTTTGACTGCTTGTTTCACTCAAAATCGTTCTTTTATTCATCGTCGTTTCAACATCACACCTTATGATATCATTAACAAACAAAATACTAAGTTTAAATTCTTTCATGTTTTTGGGTGCAGGTGTTTTATAATGAATCTCAAGGGCAATCTTTCTAAATTTTAGTCGAAAGATGATGAAGGTATTTTCTTGGGATATTCATACAATTTTGTTGCCTATAGGGTGTTGAACAAACGAATGAGAAAGATTGAAGAAACTTTCAATCTTACTTTCGATGACTATTATGCCAAGCGAGTTGAACAGTCACTCGTACAAAAGCCTAACATTTCTGAAACAAATCATGAGTCTGAAATCATGAATTCTTATGATATTGATTATGATTTGCTTTTTGGAATTCCAGATTGGGCGATTGATGATGAAAACCATGTTGATGATAATCATGTTCTTGAAGTATCAAAGCATTCAGATGATTCGACTGTTACAAGGTAAGAAGATGACATACATTCTACATCAACTTCAAGGGTGAATGTCGAACGCGTATCTGTTTCGACTGATGATCAAGTGGAGGGGGACCACTTGAGTTCGATATTACATAATAAGAATCAAGATTCAAATGTTGAGGGGGAGCACGTCCGAACTACATCCTATGTCGAGGGGGAGCATGTGCTGGACCATGCTGATGTCGAGGGGGAGCATCAGAACTCAAATCCACTGGTTGAGGAGGAGCCAAGTGGATTGAATCCTGATAATCTAAATGATTGAACTAATGAGTTTAATGATGTCACTGAAAATCTTTCGAATGCAGGAGAAGCTTCAGAAGCGGATGAGGTATTCGAAGATGCACCTTTAGATTTTGATCCTGCATATCCACCAATAGATAAATAGACATACAACCATCCAAAGGAACAGGTTCTTGGTGATCCACATGCTGGAGTATTGACACATGCACAAATTTGAGTAAAAAATGAAGTGCTAAATGTTCATCAAGAAAACTATATGTTTAATGTGTTCATTTTGAAACTTGAACCAAAAACAGTAAAGGTTGCATTAGAACACTCAGATTAGGCTGTTGCAATGCAATCTGAACTGGATGAATTTAAACGAAACAAAGTTTGGAGGTTAATTCCTAAACCAAAGGATGTTTCGTTAAATGGTTCAAAATGGATTTTCAAAAATAAAACTGATAAAGAAGGCACTGTAACTTGGAATAAAGCAAGATTAGTTGTTAAAGGTTATTCTCAACAAGAAGGTATCGATTATGAGGAAACCTTTGCCCCTGTTTCACGACTCGAGGCAGTTCGATTTTTTCTTGCTTATGCAGCACATAAAGATTTCGATGTGTATCAAATGGACGTCAAGTGTGCATTCATCAACGAAGTTTTGGAGGAAACGGTCTATGTCGAAAAACCACTAGGTTTTGTCAATGATAAGTATCCTGATCACTTTTATATTTTGGACTAGTTGTGAGACCCATGTATTACATGAGTTAATTTAAAAAAAAGTTAGATATAAAAGTCTAAATATTTGAGAAGTTTAAATTTATAAGAAAATAAGAAAAATAATGAATTATTAAAATTGAAATGTTTTTTATATTTTAAATTAAAAAAATAATTTAAATAAATACAAAAATAAATTAATGAGCTTTAATTTGAGAATTTTGAAATTAGAAGGTAAGTCCATTAATGAAATTGATATCCATTTATTACTACATTTATTGTAATTATTACATTAAAATATTATGTGGAATTTAATAAAATAAGAAAACCCATAAAATGACATGTGGAAAAAAATTAATTAAAATAATCAAAAAATGACATTTTGCAAATTGAATGAGAATGTGACACGTGACAAAAAAAACATTCATTTATTAGAGTAGATAAGGCAGTCTATGGGTTGAAACAAGCAACTCGTTCCTGGTACGCAACCTTGACCAATTTTTTGAAAATTGCTAAATTCAAACAAGGAATTTGAGGAGCTTTTGAAAAGTCAGTCCGAAATGATTATGATGGGAAAAATTAATAATTTTCTGGGTTTACATATTCGTCAAAGCAGGGAAGGCATATTTATTAATCAGGAGAAATATATTCGCAACCTGCTTGGAAGATTTGGGTTGACGAATAACGCTAAAGTGAGAGTACCTATGACGGTTGAAACTTTCTTGAACCCTTCATTGGACAAGCCATCTGTGGACTTAACAACATATAGAAGCATGATAGGTTTGCTTTTGTACTTAACTGCAAGTCGACCTGATATCATGGTTGCTGTGTGTAACTGTGCTAGGTACCAATCGAACCCAAGAGAACCCCATCTCAATGTTGTAAAGAACATATTTTGATATCTCAAAGGAACAGTTTCGTTGGGCCTATGGTATCCATCGAAGACATGATTCTTTATACAAGCATTTTCGAATGTAGATCTAGGTGGCTGCCAACTTGATCGAAAGAGCGCGACAGGTGGATGTCAATTGTTAGATATAGAAATTGAAGAAACAAATGTGTGTTTCGATTTCGACAGAAAAAGCAAAGTATGTGGTTGCTGCAACTTACACATCACAAGTTACATGGTTAAAAAGCCAACTACGCGATTATGCAATCAATATGAAGAAAATTCCTTTGTATATGGATACAAAGCCAACTACGCGATTATGAAAACCAAACACATTGCTCTTCGCTATCACTTTATAAAAGACCATGTAGAAGACGTGAACATTGAGGTCCATTTTGTGAAAATAACGGATCAACTTGCGGATATTTTTACGAGACCTTTAGATGAGAAGTTATTTTTGGGGATTTTGAATGGTTTGGGGATGATCGAAGCAAGTTCTGTTCCATGTTCTTCTTGATAAAAAAAGGTGTCGATTTGATTGGTGTTTTTCTGAATAGTTCAGAGGTTACTGTTCCAGTTCAACATTCGCATCCATTCGCATTCGCATTTCCTATGAATCATTCTGACGTTACTTTGCTTTGTGGGGGAAAAACTGTTCGATGTGAAATATCATTGGGAGTTGCTACTTTCTACGTTGAACATCATTGGGTAACATTTTACAAGTTTGCTTTTTGTTTATTTTGTTTCAAAATTCAAAAATCCAAAACGATTTTCTTTTTTTGTAATTTGTTTTCCAAAAACAAAAATCCACAAAGATTTTCTTATTTTTTTTGTAATTTGATTTTCAAACACAAAAACCCAAAAACATTTTTTTATATCATATTTTGCTTAACTCTTCATGTCTCATTGTAATGACGTACTACTAAGGTGCATGCTCCACGGTCACATCTATCTAAAGGACATGTATTCTTTTGAACTATGCACTAGTTAAGTGTCCCTAGAAGCATGATGCATCATGTTGTCTAGAAGCCTCACATACTTTATGTGTCCAAAGCTTTAATAGAACTCTCACTACGTACGTTCCTTCCCAATTAGGCTATATCACATTAGTTGAAGAGATACCTTTCTCTTCTCATGATGATTAAAGAGATTTCTACAAAGTCAATATAAAACGCAGAGGTACAATGCGTTCTTCTAACCAATATTTTTTACCTAAAATTTTATTCATGATCACACACAATGAATACCCAAGACATCTCTGGTCGAAACCTACTAGGATATAGGTATGACAAATCTCTGTGTTGATGATCCTGAATCATTCTTCTGTGATGAAGGTGAAACCTAACAATCCTAATTATCAAGGAATTGGCGGTGAATATTTTTGTTCAAGATTATAACGAAACACTTGTTTTAGTACCTTTTCGATATTCAAAATTTCATTCCATTCGATATGCGTGGTCTTGATAAAATATTCTAAAACCAATATGTTTTTTCCTAACAAGATCCAGTACTTTAATTTTTTATGGAATAAGGTTTCCGTTTGAATATCTTTCTAATTTCTTGTTATTGCAAATGATATCCAACCATACTTGTTCTTGACTACACTAGTCATCCAATTAATTTTAATCAATTAAATCACACTTATGTTGAGCTGTGGTATTGAGAAAAGAGCCTACCTTTCGAAACCAATGAAAAAGAAGCCCTTCGATGCTCATCAGTGAGTATTCGATTGTATTTCACGGGAAATCACACAAGCAATTCGTCATCTCTCTTGATTTCGAATGAAGAGATCTTTGGCCGGGATCCAACTGCTTTTGTATCGAATATATTTCGATATCACAATATCGAAAAAATTTTAAATTTGTTTCTATGTTATTCTTTGGCACACTTTTGCGCAGAAATCCTCGAGGATCTGTGTAATACCAACTCAGTCTAAAGATTTCTCAAAGTATGGCATATGATTTTGCTTCTAAATCCCAAAAGCGAATGAGCCCAACCTCCATGCCAAAGGAATGATTTTCTCATGGTATTCCATTCATACGGTGTACTTGATCACATTTTGAAATAAGTGACAGTTCTTATCCAGTTGGGAACAACGAAAAATCAGGAAGACATGATGGTTCAGGATCTTCACGGGATTTGAGTAAATTGTAATGATCACTTTTATGATGTGGCAGTTTTTACCGTGACCGGTTACATAACCAATGAAATACTTGGCAGTTTCTTATTGGTTATTGGTTCAAATTCAGATTTGTTGATTATAAAAGGAAATTGGTGATGTTATTTGCATACTTTTTGCTCTCTTACTAAATTTCACAAAATTCTTCAAAGTTGATCTTCTTCAACAATTCTCGCAATCACAACAATGGTGGCTCTTAAAACTGATGTTGATCCCACAACTACCACCAATGAAGAAGAAATCTCACAATCCCTGATGGAGATTCATAACACAAATCTTCGTTTGATTCCAACTGTTACATATGTTACAAATGTTGATTTTAGCCCTAAATCACTCTGTTTTATCCACCGTGCTATCTTTATCATTTGCAGTTCTGATGGCTTGGCTGTGTCTTGCTGTTTCTACTGCCGTATTAAACAAAACAACCAAGGTTGTTACCTTCCAATTGACGAACAAAAAGATGTGAAAGCTTACCAAGAAACAATTTGCCCAAATCATGAAGCTATCAGTCTCAGGTACTTTTTATGAAGTCACAAATGATTAGGTTTTTCACATGTTCAACGAGATGGGTCATCAACCAGTTCTGACTGGAATAAGTCTATTTCACAAATTGAGTCTACACTGTGTTTGGAGTTTTCTGTTTGGCATTGTATTGCGATGCTTAACTAGTCGCAGTTCAGGGTTAGACAAAGCAAACTTAGAGGTTTATGCTTTTCTTGTTGGCATTTACTACGCTTTAAATGTTGACTATGCAACACAACTTTGGGAAGAATTTGGCTCCGCAATAACTCACACCAATTTGGCGAATGGTTTTTCATGTGCTCAATACTGGAGTTTGATTCTTAAGGAGGTTTATGAACAAGAACGGATTTTGGTTCCATCGGATGTCGAAACTGCTGAGTTTCGACGTTTACTTCTCCACGATTAGTTGTTGATGATCCAAAAATATATCCAAATGTTGCTCGCATTCTCGATGCGATGCTGAGGCGTATTTGTGACAACCGTCAACTTCAAGTCAAAGTCAAAGTCAACAAGTCAAAGTCAAAGTCAAAAAGTCAAACCGGTCAAACTTAACTGGTAATTCTATGTTAAAAGTTATTCTATGTATAAAAATATGCATTTGTATGTCACGAGTTCAAGTATCTCGGAGAATTTATGTGTTTAACAATGTAAAACCCTAAAAAGGGAGTTAAATGCACCAAAACACGACTATGGACCCTTTTAGGGACTTAAAATAATCATAAACGAAGCATAACGGGGTTCACGAACCTGCATTGCGAGACTATACACTAATATTGACTAAAATTAAATCTCTCCCAAATCTCTCTCAAAATCTGTCTCAACTTTTTATAGTCATCCGGGTCATCCTGACCCTTAACGAAGCCAAAAACCACTTGAAACGGGAAGTTTACTTGAAAAACAGCCCTATAGGACTGAAACCCTAATGGAATCGAGCCTCTTGGAAGCGAAACCCTAAGAAGCGAAACACCTCTTTTGGACCGAAGCTTCTATGACCGAACCCTCTCAGGACCGAACTTAACCTCGGACCGAACTCATCCCTGAGGACCGAAGCCTATCTCGACCAAAGCTCAAATACACCCGAAATGAACCGAGCCCTCGGTCCATTTCGCTCCATTCTTACCTTCGGACCCGAACACGACTTCGCCCCTATCACCTTCGGACCCGAGCCTTCCCTTCGGTTCCTTCTTCTCACCCTCGATCCTCAACACCAAAGAACCGAACCCCTCGCAGGTTCGCTCCTTATGTCCGGTTTTCGACTACTTTCGCTTGTTAAGCCCGTTTTTGACGGGGATTTTCACCAAATTCATATTTTTATCATTTTAAACTCCCTAAACTTATATTTTCTTCATATTTCAAGGATTTATTAATTAAAAATCATTATTTCAAATAAGAGAAATATCTAAGGATGTTTTACACCACAAGTGGGTCAAGTGTGCCCACTTGCCTCCATGTGTCACCTCCTCATTAGCCAACCCTATCCACATCACACAAACCAAGACAAACATCCTATCAATATTGAAATTTGCTCCAGCAACCTTCTATATAAAGAAATCCCTGGAGGATTTCTTGGTTTGCCTTGATCATTTCCTTCACCATCAAACACTTACACTTCTCTTACCCCTTAGAAAGCTTCTTTTTCTCTCTACTTCCACCTACTTTTTGAAGGTGTTCTTAAGCTAATACTTCACTTTTTGGTAAGTATTTCATCTAAAATTAAGTGTTATTCCATGTTTTCATAACATCCTTGAATCATCTACCCACATTTTAACGCCAAAAATCGTTCTTAGGATCATCCAAACTTTCACGTGCTCATCAAGTGTTCTTGACTTCATACTCCTTGTCTTCGACCTTCCACTCTTCAAGAAATCACTCAAGATGAGTTCATACCCCTACATTTTCCAGTTTTCTTTAGTTTTCAGGGGGGGGGGGGGAATACAAGTTAAAACACCAAAACATATTTAAAAACTTAACTTGACAGCGTACAACAGAAAAGTTGTGACCTGTTCACGAACTGTTTTCCCCAACTTAAACTTAATATTTTTCAAAACTGTTTAATATTCAAATATTTAAGGTTTATACCTTTAAAATGACTACTTGCACATCGCCATACGATTTTGCTACAATTTATGGTGATTTTTACAAAACTGCCTATCACTCCAGCAACAAAATCGGACCAGGCTGTGAAGATGAACATTTTCACACTGATTTGAGACCACCAAAAAATTATAGGAAAATTTATGAATACAGTAGACACGTTTTCCAAACTCTCCGAGTTTACAGATTCAATTTTTGACGTACGATGATTTTTCTATAAATATTCTAAAACAGTGACAGTTAAGGGTAAAACTGTCAAAACAAGTTTAGGAGTTATTCACACCTTGTAACAAGTTGAGCGAGGTGTGTAAGATTTACACTTAGTATTTTCAATGTCATTTTTATTGAAGTACAAAGTCATGCATATCAAGGTTTCATTGAATCAAAGAAACGATAATATAATCGATTTACAAAACGGGTATTTCATTACAAACTACGTGACTTGTTAATGAATAAATTTGTGAGACATTCACTTTCGGGGTACTCTTAAGTACCACAGAAAAGTCCTGTAGTTATAATCAGAATCTCCTGGAGGGAGAGTGTGATAGTTGTGTATAGATCTATACTGAGTCTTACAAACCCGCACCTAAGCTGCTTGCAACAGCTAGATCGGCAGGCAGGTCTGGGGTGACAATTGTCATAACATTCCGAAGCGTGAAGAACGTCGAGTACGAGGCCTTTGAGTTTTAGCATGGCTATAACAAATCACATGGGGAATTAGCAAAACATACAGTTCACATGAATTCAAAGATTTCACGCAAAGGAGTTTTATTTAAATATAAAACCACACACATAAGTATGACGATTTACTTACATACACTAAGTCTTGGTTCAGTAAGACTACAACAAACCTTTTAGAAAATATTGGATTTTCTGGAAACAAACTTGTAACAAAACTTTAAGGAACAACATTCATTTTTCATTCATAAATTGCTTATGATCTCACCAGCTTTAATGCTGATACTCTTTCAAAAACAACTTGTATTCTCAGGTATTCACTAATACAGGTAACCACGAGATTTTTGAAGGCGAGACGCTAAGGCGCATATTTTTGCAATATGTTGACATCATATGTAATTTATTTGGAAACATGTATTTTTGCAACGATGTAACCTTTTAAATTATATTTATGATGGTTGTGTTTACTTTCTTCACTATGGTTATGATACTGAGCATGACGTCCCCCGCCCCCGAACATTTCCGCCGTTCCAGTTTGGAGGTGTGACAGATTGGTATCAGAGCTTTGTTTATAGTGAACTAAGTATATATCGAACCACGTAAGATATACAAACTATAAATACAACGGGACAAAAAAAAATTCTCTGACGTAGCTTTTCAAAAGTACTTTAAAAAAAATTATATTTTTATAAAAGTACACGTACAGTCGCACCCATTAATTCAGTATCATAATGGCAATAACATAAAAAGTATCGAGACAAGTTGTACACCATGATCCAGCTTCGGGGTATGAAGTCAGATCTTGGATGAATGTAGCCTGATCAACTATATTTAGCCAAGGTATGACCAACATATGCCGAAGAAGAATCATGATGAGCAACAAGTCTTCAACTTACCAAAAACCTTGAGAATCAAACATAAAAATACTATAGGAGTATTTTAACACAAAAACCGTAATAATCACATTATAAATTGCGATAAGTAACTTCTTATGCGAAAATTCTCGCGCTATCCTTCTTATCCCTATTCTCGTACAGGCGCAATGGCAGGATTTCAATTGCCGGGTGATCCCTACTTCCCCAACCAAGGGAATGCCGGTTGGATTGTGGAAGACCCAGAAGAAGATTCCGAAGAAGAACCCATAGAGGATGAGGTGCCCATGGAGGATGAAGAACCCATGGAGGAGGAAGAATCAGTAGACGGTGAAGAGGAAGAAGACTCAGATGGAACCGACTCCGAACCCGAAGTTTACAATCCACACCCTGCCCCTATCCCTCCGCAACACTTCCAAGGCCCGACGCCCCAATGGGCCGAAACTATACATAGATGGAGCCGAGAGCAAGGTCAGCGTCCTCCCTATGGCATGCAACGAGGTTTTTACGACCTCAGCCAAGGAGGGTCAGCTGACAGAGCCCTTCCTATCATGGTTCACCGTGTCGCACGCTACGAGGAGAAAACAAGGATAAACACCCGCCACCTCATGGAAATTGGTGCCACCAGCCAAGTCAACTCCGTTCGCCATCGCCGGTTGGATGATGACCATGATCGGACTCGAGACCGCACCGAGGTTCTTCGATGGGAAATGGCCGCGACCCGAGCTGAAGTACAAGAGCTCCGAGAACACCGAGCCACTTTAGAAGGACGTCTGGAAGAAGCAGAGCGCCAAGCGGCAGAATCCAGAGCTGAAATGAGGGAGACAAGGAATTTTGTGTCTTCACTTCGTGATCCTCAGAGCTTCAACCGCCGCAAGTGGTGCTTGCACTGCTCGCTTCAGTTTAATCTAGTTTTGTGGATAAATATTACTATATTTTCTAGTATTTTATGTCCGATCTCGCGATTTAAGTGTTTACATTTCCGGGATCTGTTAGGCGGTCAAAATGTTTCCATACATTGATGTAACATAGACCCCTCGTAGGGTCAAATTTTCCCAAATATTGTGTACTAAGTTATATCAATGAAATTGATGCGCTATTTGTTTTATTGGGAACATTACGTCAAGTTCATGACAGGGATTGTTTTCAGACTAACTTTACTGGTATCCGATTTATGATTGTTTGATGTATAAATCAAAGTTATATATAATTAAGACCATGTCAACCTAGAAATGGTGGTTCCGCCTTAGATCATGTTCCTTGTTTGGTTGTGGGCCCAGGGCAGACCCATTAGATTCGAAAGTTTATTTAATCTTAATTATATGTAAGTATTATACATCAAACGATTGTCGGATGGGCCCGATATGGATTCTATCACAAACATTTCATGAGAATAAAAACTATCAAAAATTCATAAAGTCTATATTTCATTATCTATAGACCTCTAGTATGAATGGATTCTTACAATATCTTTACAAGTCGGAATCATGAGGCATATTAAGAACTAATAATGTTTAGTTCTAACTCTCAACTTGTGAGTGTCATCAAAGACTTATTGTCTTTTCATTCTTGATATGGCAGAAAATGCCACCTCGTAGAAATCCTAGACGTGCCAGTGCCGCAGGAGCTGTAACGTCACCACCGCCACCACCCCCTCAGTTTGACCCAGTAATGTTCCAGGCTGCTGTAACAGCCGCAGTAGCAGTTGCAATGTTCCAAATCAGCACCAATAATGCGGGTGGTGCGGGTAACGGTGCCACAAATTCTAACCACGGGGATAGTCAGGGACGCTCGAGAGAGTGTACCTACAAAGACTTTACAAGTGCCAAACCCAAAACCTTCAATGGAAGCGGAGGTGTCATAGCATTGCTGCAATGGTTCGAGAAAACCCAATCCATCTTCGAAATATGTGCATGCCCTGAAGCAAACAAGGTCAAATTTGCAGCACGCACATTCTCTGAAAGGCCCCTCACCCAGTGGAATGGCCACGTCAAAGCATTGACACTTCTGGTGGCTAATTCGATAACATGGGAAGACCTGAAAACCATGTTAATGAAGGAGTACTGCCCAAGGGGCGAGATACAGAAGTTGGAAGAAGAACTTTGGGGTCTCAAAATGACAGGCTCTGACATCCTGTCTTATACCTCAAGGTTTAGCGATCTTGCCATGCGGTGTCCTGGGATGGTTACTCCGGAAAGCAAAAAGGTGGAAAGATACATATGGGGACTATCTCCCCAACTTCAAGGAAACGTATTGGCCTCAAATCCAACTACTTTTGACAGTGCCAAAGAACTGGCACAACAACTCATCGACCATAAAGCCAACCATGGAACTGTGACAACCACCCCCGAGCAAGCGAAAGTGGGAAGCAACAAAAGGAAGTTCTGGAACAAGAAGAAGGGTCAACCTGCTAAGGACCCTGCCAAAAAGCAACAAGTGGTTGCTGTGCACACTGCCACAACCACTGCCACCCCAACTCCGATAAGGCAATACACCGGGAACCTACCCAAGTGCAACAAGTGAAACTTTCACCACCACGGTGCATGCCGTGAAATGCATTGCACCAACTGCAACAAAAAGGGGCACACCGCCCGATTTTGTAAAGCCCTAGTCCAACAAAACGCACAAGCTGCCAACGCAGGAGCAAGTCGAACCTGCTATGGTTGTGAAGAAGCAGGACACTTCTAGCGGAACTGCCCGAAGGCAAGAAACCCCAACTCTGGTGAAGTGGGCAGAGTTCTGGCGATAGGTCATGAGGAAGCAGTTGCAGATCCAACTATGGTCAACGGTACGTTTCTCCTCAACAATACATACACATGCATTATTTTCGATAGTGGCGCGGAGAAAAGCTTCGTAAGCCATCAATTTAAACGCTTGCTTAAACAAAAACCAAAAACACTAAAAGACACATTCACCGTAGAAATGGCTAACGGAAAAACAGAGAACACTAACGACATTTACACCGGGTGTACCCTCACCTTAAACAATCACTCTTTCCAAATCGACGTTATGCCGGTCACCATAAAAAAGTTTTGATGTCATTATTGGCATGGATTGGTTATGCCTACACCATGCTGAAATCCTATGTTATGAAAAGGCCGTTTGCCTTAATCTGCCAAATGGCGAAACCCTTGTCGTCTATGGAGACAAAACTAGCTCAAACTTTCAGATCATCTCATGTGTCAAGGCTCAAAAGTATCTCCGCAAGGAGTACCACGCCTTCCTAGCCCACGTCGTGGACAAGAAACAAGAAGTGAAAAACATCGAGGACATTCCGGAGGTCTGTAATTTCCCCGACATATTCCCGAAAGATCTCCCAGGAGTACCCCTTGCTCGACAAGTCGAATTCCGAATCGATCTAATTCCTGGAGCTACCCCTGTAGCCAAATCGCTATACCGTTTAGCCCCAGCCGAAATGCAGGAACTGTCCAGTCAATTGAACGAACTGCTAAGCAAAGGTTTCATTAGGCCAAGCTTCTCACCTTGGGGAGCACCGGTCTTGTTCGTCAAGAAAAAGGATGGATCGTTCCGTATGTGCATTGACTACCGTGAATTAAACAAACTCACCATTAAAAACCGATACCCTTTGCCTCGAATCGATGACCTCTTCGACCAGCTGGAGCAAGTTTCTTCTCGAGGATTGACCTTAGATCAGGGTACCATCAACTACGAGTTCAAGAGGAGGATATTCGCAAGACAGCCTTCAGAACGCGCTATGGTCACTACGAGTTTGTAGTAATGCCTTTCGGCTTAACAAATGCACCGGCGACGTTTATGGACCTGATGAATCGGGTGTGTTGACCTTACTTAGACAAGTTCGTGATTGTTTTCATCGATGATATACTAGTCTACTCCTGAAGTGAGGATGAACACAACCAGCATTTACGTCAAGTCCTGGAGACACTGAGGGCGGAGAAATTGTACGCAAAATTCTCAAAGTGCGAGTTCTGGATTCGGGAAGTGAATTTCCTTGGACATGTAGTCAGAAAGGAAGGAATACATGTGGACCCTTCAAAGATCAAGGCAATCGAAAGCTGGGCAGTGCCAAGAACACCCACAAAAATCCGACAATTTTTAGGACTCGCCGGTTACTATCAAAGATTCATTCAAAACTTCTCCAAAATCGCGAAGCCACTCACCACCTTGACTCAAAAAGGAGTGACTTTCGTCTGGGGGGATAAGCAAAGAGGCTGCGTTCCAAACACTGAAATGAACCCTGTGCAGTGCTCCGATCTTGTCCCTACCGGATGGAACCGAGGACTTTGTGGTTTATTGCGATGCATCAAACCAAGGTCTAGGATGTGTGTTAATGCAACGAGTCAAAGTAATTGCCTATGCCTCAAGACATCTGAAGACGCATGAGGTAAACTACACTACGCACTATCTCAAACTGGGAGCAATAGTTTTCGCCCTAAAAATCTGGAGACATTACCTCTACGGCACCAAGTACACTATCTTCACCGATCACAAAAGCCTTCAGCATATCCTCAATAAAAAAGATCTCAACATGAGGCAAAGACGATGGGTGGAATTACTAAATTATTACGAATGTGAGATTCGTTATCACCCAGGAAAAGCCAACATGGTTGCAGACGCTTTGAGCAGAAAGGAATACTCGGGCCGCCGAGTTAAGGCGTTAACCATGACCATCCATTCACATCTGTCCACACAAATCAAAGAGGCATGGGAAGAAGCGTTAAAACCAGAGAACATGGCAGATGAAGCGTTGAGAGGAATGGACAAGAATCTTGAAGTCAGGGATGACGGGGTTCGTTGTCTCATGAACCGGATCTAGACACCAAAAATTGGTGGATTCAGGGATGTTGTCATAAACGAAGCTCATAAAACCCGTTACTCCGTGCATCCCGGTTCAGACAAGATGTACTTAGACCTCAAGAAGTTGTATTGGTGGCCGAACATGAAAGCTCAAATAGCTACCTTTGTGGGCAAGTGCCTGACTTGCGCCAAGGTTAAGGTGGAGTATCAGAATCCCTCGATACTACTTCAACAGCCATAGATACCCGAGTGAAAGTGGGAGCGGATTACAATGGATTTCATTACCAAGTTACCTAGGACAACGGGTGGACTTGACACCATTTAGGTAATCGTCGACAGATTAACCAAATCCGCACACTTCCTACCAATAAAAGAAACAGACAAAATGGAGAAACTGACAAGGCTCTTCATTAAAGAAGTTGTGCGACTTCACGGAGTACCGATATCCATTATCTCCGATAGAGATAGTCAGTTCACGTCATGATTTTGATAGTCACTGCAGAAAGCTATGGGAACTAGGCTGGACATGAGTACAACCTACCACCTACAGACCGACGGGCAGAGTGAAAGGACCATTCAGACGTTAGAGGACATGATAAGAGCTTGTGTGATAGACTTTGGTAAAGCTTTGGATGCTCATTTACCCCTTGTCGAATTCTCATACAATAATAGTTATCACACTAGCATCAAAGTTGCTCCGTTCGAAGCCCTCTATGGCCGTAAGTGCAGATCACCCCTGTGCTGGGCTGAGGTGGGCGATACGCAACTAGCAAGAGGGCAAGTTCCTAACAGCACACTCACTGGCCCGGAGATCATAATGGAAACAACAGAAAAGATCGTCCAAATTCGAGAACGAATGAAGGCTTCGCAAGACCGACAAAAGAGCTATGCGGATAAGAGACGGAAGCCTTTGGAGTTCCAAGTTGGGGATCGAGTACTACTGAAAGTATCACCTTGGAAGGGATTAATACGTTTTGGAAAACATGGGAAACTAAATCCAAGGTATATCGGACCGTTCGAAATCCTCGCCAGGATTGGCCCAGTGACATACAAGCTACGATTACCGCAGGAACTCAACCACGTTCATCCTACCTTTCATATGTCGAACTTAAAGAAATGTTTGTCTGATGAGACCCTTGTCATTCCTTTGGAAGAACTTGAGATCAATGAGAACCTCCACTTCGTAGAGGAACCTGTTGAAATCATGGATCGAGAGGTCAAATCGACGAAACAAAGCCGCATTCCTATCGTAAAGGTCCGCTGGAACGCCAAGCGAGGACCCAAATTTACTTGGGAACGTGAGGACCAAATGAAGCAAAAATATCCACATCTATTCCCCAACCCTTGAAGTCCCACTTAAAATGCATACTTCGGGACGAAATTCCTTCTAACGGGGGGATAATGCGACAACCGTCAACTTCAAGTCAAAGTCAAAGTCAACAAGTCAAAGTCAAAGTCAAAGTCAAAGTCAAAAAGTCAAAGTCAAAGTCAAAGTCAAAAAGTCAAACCGGTCAATCTTAATTGGTAATTCTATGTTAAAAGTTATTCTATGTATAAAAATATGCATTTGTATGTCACGAGTTCAAGTGTCTCGGAGAATTTATGTGTTTAACAATGTAAAACCCTAAGAAGGGAGTTAAATGCACCAGAACACGACTATGGACCCTTTTGGGGACTTAAAATAATCATAAATAAAGCATAACGGGGTTCACGAACCTTGCATTGCGAGACTATACACTAATATTGACTAAAATTAAATCTCTCCCAAATCTCTCCCAAATCTCTCTCAAAATCTCTCTCAACTTTTTATAGTCATCCGGGTCATCCCGACCCTTAACGAAGCCAAAAACCACTTGAAACGGGAAGTTTACTTGAAAAACAGCCCTATAGGACTGAAACCCTAATGGAACCGAGCCTCTTGGAAGCGAAACCCTAAGAAGCGAAAAACCTCAAGGTGAGTTCATACCCCTACATTTTACACTCTTCAAGAAATCACTCAAGGTGAGTTCATACCCGTACATTTTCCAGTTTTCTTTAGTTTTCAGGGGGGGAATACAAGTTAAAACACCAAAACATATTTAAAAACTTAACTTGACAGCTTACAACAGAAAAGTTGTGACCTGTTCATGAACTGTTTTACCCAACTTAAACTTAATATTTTTCAAAACTGTTTAATATGAAAATAGTTCAGGTTTATAACTTTAAAATGACTACTTGCACATCGCCATACAATTTTTCTACAATTTATGGTGATTTTTACAAAACAGCCTATCACTGCAGCAACAAAATCGGACCAGGCTGTGAAGATGAACATTTTCACCCTAGTTTGGAACCACCAAAAATTATAGAAAAATTTATGAATATAGAAGACACTTTTTCCAAACTCTCCGAATTTACGGATTAAGTTTTCGACTTACGATGATTTTTCTATAAATATTCTAAAACAGTGACAGTTAAGGGTAAAACTGTCAAAACAAGTTTAAGAGTTATTCACACCTTGTAACATGCTGAGCAAGGTGTGTAAGATTAACACTTAGTATTTTCAATGTCATTTTTATTGAAGTACAAAGTCATGCATATCAAGGTTTCGTTGAATCATAACACACTACCGATAAACTATAATAGGTATAGTTTGAACACCTCGTTTATCAAATAAACGGTAATACAATCGATTTACAAAACGGGTATTTCATTACAAACTACGTGAACTTGTTAATGAATAAATTTTTGAGACATTCACCTTCGGGGTACTCTTAAGTACCACAGAAAAGTCCTGTAGTTATAATCAGAATCTCCTGGAGGGAGAGCGTGATAGTTGTGTATAGATCTATACTGGGTCTGACAAACCCGCACCTAAGCTGCTTGCAACAGCTAGACCGGCAGGCAGGTCTGGGGTGACAATTGTCATAACATTCCGAAGCCTGAAGAACGTCGAGTACGAGGCCTTCGAGTTTTAGCATGGTTATAACAACTCACATGGGGAATTAGCAAAACATACAGTTCACAGGAATTCAAAAATTTCAAAAAAAGGAGTTTTATTTAAATATAAAACCACACACATAAGTATGACGATTTACTTACATATACTAAGTCTTGGTTCAGTAAGACTACAACAAACCTTTTAGAAAATATTGGATTTTCTGGAAACAAACTTGTAACAAAACTTTAAGGAACAACATCCATTTTTCATTCATAAATTGCTTATGAACTCACCACTTTAATGCTTATACTCTTTCAAAAACAACTTGTATTCTCAGGTATTCAGTAATACAGGTAACCACGAGATTTTCGAAGGCGAGACGCTAAGGCGCAAATTTTTGCAATATTTTGACATCATATGTAATTTATTTGGAAACATGTATTTTTGCAACGATGTAACCTTTCAAATTATATTTATGATGGTTGTGTTTACTTTCTTCACTATGGTTATGATACTGAGCATGACGTCCTCCGCCCCCGAACGTTTCCGCCGTTCCGGTTTGGGGGTGTGACAGTATTGATCCGAAAAACCCACTTCTTGTTCAGTACTTGGCATCCATTGATGCTAATGTTTTTGTTGGTGTTCTTCTACCAAAAGGGGTGAGGGTTCTTCGAAATGGTTAAAGTAATGAAGTAGAAGAACCAGATTAAGAAACCACAACCTGTTCAAGAACCTGTGGTGGAGGAAGTTTCAAAAGAAGTTATTCCTTAGAAGATTGGTATTATCAAGCAAACTAAGAAGCCAACCAATTGGCCTCGTCATTCTCTAGTCAGGCCATCAGTTCAAGAACCTGAAATTGATACAACTGAGCAAACCTAGGTTGATACTTCGCATACTCATTCTTATTAGAAGGGTATTAAGAAGATAAGAAAACCTCAGATTAACATGAGAGGGGTGTTGTTTCATGAAATTATTGTTCCTACTTCTCCAGCATCAAAGAAATGAAGGGCATTCGATATGGCCCATATATTACAGCAAAATAAGAAAAAACATCAAGATCCACTTGATCAAGTCACTGTCGAAACATATAATGATAGTGAAAGTGGGGATAATCGTTATGAAGATTTTGGGCTTGGGTCACCTTGAAGGGATTCTCCTTTTAAGTCGAATTTCTAGGAGACATGAGATACTGGTGTCAATGTAAACGTATCTAATGCGGATATAAACACCAATTCGAGTGATCACATATCGATATCCTTCCCTAAGAATATTATGGTCATACCACCCGAGGTTTCACATACCGAGTCCCATACGGAGGAGGTTCGAACTCCAGACATCATTGTGAATGTATCTAATATGGACACAAATGTCAATATGGGTGAAGGGGTGTCGAACAAAGAAGCCTATGTTACTTCAACTTTTGCAACATCAACCATTCCCACCTCAATCATCTCTACCATCAAAACCTCAACCATTGAAACATCCACTTTGTTACCCCCACTTTCATCACCCATCCCAACTTCACTTCCCGTTTCAACCATTTCACCAACTTACTCTACAATCATCCATGAACCCATTACTACTCTCTTCTCTTTGAAATCCACTGAAGCTGAGAGAATAGTACAAGAAGACGAACCCAATGATGATGATGTGATTGTTGCTTCTGCTGATTCTCAGTTCGACCTAGAAGAGGATAACGTTCCAGGTGACATGATAATGTCAGGTAAACAGTTCAAAATCCTTAATTCCAAAATCAATAATCTTCTACAAATTCAAATTGATACTGGGGGCAAGAGTTTTGTTACTGGAGTCGAGACGGAGTACTTATTGAGATTGCAGGAGAATCATCTTTGCACATTGGTTGATAGCCTTGAAGAGAAACAGGTCAAACGGTTGACTGTTCATTCTAAAAATTTTGAGTATGAAATTCAAAAGCTTCGTGATGTAGCCAAGGAGCATCATGATCTATTTATCGAACACATCACAAAGATGAAAGAGTCTGTTGATCTTCAAGTGGCTAAACTTAAGTCTGAAATGGCCAAAGACGTAGAGAGGATGGAGAAAAATTATTTTGTGTTGCACAGTAAAGTTGATATTGTTGCAGATGCTATTATGAAGTTGGTTGAATTCAATACTACATTTCGACCAAACTTGAAGCGAAATCAGAGCAGGATTCCCAGGTGTTTGCCAATTTGAAGGAATTGTTATCAAGCATTAAGGAGTCAAATTCAAAAGTTGATCTTTCGACTCAGTCAACCGTGTCTCAGGAGTCAATTTCTCAACTGATTTCGAAGATTGAGACGAATATAAAAACTGAGCTAGAACCCATCCCTGAGTTACTCCTTTGCTTACCAACGAATGCTCCTCGTGCTGTGCAAGTGTCGCGAGGGGGAGATAAAGGATGTGGTGGTGTTGGGTCTTCGAAATATTTAGAAAAAGGAGTAGTTGTTGGAAAAGTGATGTCGACTCAGATACCGACTTCACTCCCTATTTAGTTGTCTACAACTTTAACAACAACCACAACAAGACCAATCACAAAAGGGATCATTATAAATGAAATAGATGGAGTTTCAAGTTCGATTTCTATGCCACCACCTTCGAAAGAAGATCAAGGGGATAATAAAAAAGGTATTGTGGCGACTCCTTCTAAAGAGGAAAAGAAAAAGCAACAAGCCATGGAGATTAAGAAACAAAGGCAAATTAACAACATAATGAGGCGAAGACAAAATGACCCACCTGGATTGAATAAGGGTGATCCTAACAAGCGGTGGTGTTACGAAACCATTGAAGACATCGTTTCGATTTGACTGAATGAATACTTTCGTAAAGCACCAAAAAAGATTTATGACATTGAGAACTCGGATTTCAATTAGGTTGACTTCCCTTTGAACCATATGTTGTTCACTTCTTTTCAGTTCAAAATCGCAGAAAACTTCAAAGATAAAGATGAGGTCAAAAAGCTCAAGATGCGATTTCATGTTGTATTGGAGAAAAATGAAGAAGTGTGGTCACCAGTAAAGATTGTGAAGGTGATGTCCATCACTCAAGAAAAACTATTCGAAGGTCTTTTACAAAACATAGGTGATGTCCATAACTCGAGAAAACCTATTCGAAGGTCTTTTACAAAACTTTCGATATGTGGTCTTGAGGGCAAACAACGTGGTTTGTGAATTTTCAATTGCTGATTTCCCACTCATGAATTTGCATGACTTGGTGACGGTGACAAGGATTTTGAGTAATTTTGACGTTTCAAAGTTGTCTGTGTCGAACAAAGATGATTTCATTATTGGTTTTGCTCACATTAAGGTTTTCATAGATAACTACTATAATTGCCTAGAAAAAACTGATATTGAGCTTTCTATGGCTGTTAACAAGACTTTGAAAGTTCCTCAATCTTTGCTAAAGGTGAAGATCAATATTGACAAGTATGAAGATGGGGAGATTATTCATCAACCTCTGGGAGTTGTATTTTGAGGGAAGAACGAGAATGGGAAGATTAGTAAGTTCTTGTTTCAAGTATTTGATGTAGAGAGGTATACGAATTCTCAATATACAAATATTGTTATTCGAATCAACAATTGCAAAAGGAATGAAGTTGATGACAAGGCTGAGATTCAAAAGACGATTATGTGGTATATGGAGGTTCACAATGTACTTCCACAGAATTTGAAGCTTATGGCATGATTTCGTCTTATCTCACTAAGGGGGAGATTGTAAGGTTCGAAATGTATATAGTGAGAAGTCGAAATTGGTTTAAGTTTGTTAGGGTGGGAAATCAAATTGATTTCGAAATGTACGTATTTGAAGGCACACGTCGAATTCGATATTGAACGTTTAGTCCTTGTATTTTTTGTGCCTCTGTAACACCCTACAAATAGAGTAAGTATTAGGGTAGAGAGTAATTTTTAGGCTGTTTGTTATTGTAAACTTTCTCAAACACTTGTACTCTTTACAGACATAAATGATCCAATCAGATCTTATTTACTCGACGTGTTCTTGCTGATTTCTATGATTGATTTCGTAGAATTTTTATTTTGAATCCCTGCAGTTTAAGCAAGTTGGCATAAATTACCCAGTATCGACATTGGGGTAAAATTCTATGACGTGGGAAAATGTTTCGAATCTAGTCCCTATAGTTAATGTGAATTGTCAGTTTATGCCCAGTTTCGCATTTGGGGAAAAGTTTCGCAGTGGAAGCTGAATTGTCGCAATGGGTCCCTGCAGAATTTGTAAAATTGACAATTTATACCCAATTTTCAAAATTCTTGCAAATCTCACCCAAAAGTCGAAAATTTTCACAAAATTTGGAAAATTTTCTCGGCTTTTCATGATTGTTTTTCGTGCAAGATTTTCGCGGTTGCATTTTTGTCACACATCGAGGGGGAGTTTTGTCAAGTTTATTCCTCGAGCAATTCTCATCCTTTGTGGGTTTTATAATCATTTGTTGATTATAAAAACGAAGAGAATGTAGAAATGGATATTCGAAGTTTCTCGGGTATTCATTTTGCTTATTTGAAGACCGGTGTTACGTCGAGGGGGAGTTGATCTAGATCGCGCGCGAGCTCGTTTGGAAATTGAAGCCGGGATATCCAATCCTAACTTTGAGGGGGAGAACGTTAGGGTGAAAAGTCCTCCTTGGATGTGGCTTACCACCTTGTGATGTGTAATGGGTTTAGTCTTTCCTATAAATAGGAAATGAGTGACTCCCATTATAAAAGGACCCATTTTGGAGTGATTGGTGTTAGCGAGAGAAATAACAATACCCACTTGTACTCTTACTATTCTAATGGAGCTTCAAATGATTTTATTTACTCTTTGTTCTCTTCATGTTTGTGTGATTCACTTGATCTTTACAATTCCGCACATTTCATCATAATCTGGGTCACTACAAAACCTTCTTGTTGATCCTTTGGAAGCAAGAACCACAATTTTCGTGCCTCTAATGGAACCTCACCCAACACAAGCAAGAGGATGAGAGGAGAGGGGTGAATATTTCTCCCAAAGCTTTTAATGAGGAGGAGAGTATGCAATTTCAAAGGGTTATGGCCCTTTATATAGCTGAGGTAGCTTGGTGCCAAAGCTAGGGTTTAAGGAGGAAACCCTAAATCCCTTTGCTTGGTGACCAAACAGCCCATTCCCCTCATTCAAGGGGCTTGGATGAAAACTCCCTGGGTTTGCACAAGTGATTTTCGTCCATCTCATCCAGTAAGGTGATTGGGCTTCTTTCCTCAACTTTCAATAAATAACCAAACATACCCTGTTCTTTTAATCAATCCAAATAATCCCAAAATTAATTCCAATTAATTTCTGATTAATTATTAATTAAATAATATGATTTCTAATTAATATATTACTTTCATAATTTATTAATAAATCAATTATTCCAATTTATTACTCAAATAATAAACCAACCTCTCTCTCTCTCTCTCTCTCTCTCTCTCTTTCTCTCTCTCCCCCCTTTCTAAAATCATCATGTCTAGTTGGTAGGTTTCAGGGCAACCCAAAAGGAGTGTGCTACTATCAATTCAAGTTTATACCAATTATAGTTATGGGTTTAAACACCTAATCCAACACATAGTAGTTGTTATGAATGTATATATATATATATATATATATATATATATATATATATATGTATATATATATATATATATATATATATATATATATATATGTGTATATATATATATATATATATATATATATATATATATATATAAGATTTAACAATAATTCCAATTATAATGCTGATTGATCTACTTACCAGAGATGTGTCTAGAATGGTTATATTGGCTTGGTTGTTGGATTTCAGAAAGGCTATACGCCAAAATGGTCCTGCCTCCTAATTGTATGGCATTGATGATCTTTATTTGATTGAACTATTGGTATTCATTGGGATTAGTGATAGGTCTAGCCTACGTTACCAGATTCCCTAAGGATCTAATAAGTTATACTATTATAAGTTAATAATCATTAGGCTCGTTGCTCGTAAGTAGGATTATCCGTATAGCTGTTAATCTTCTTAAAATGTCCATGTGAATCATCTCACTATACCATGTGTTACATTATATGTCCATGTATGTTAGGGCATAGGAGTTGGTAGAATAGAGTTGATAGTATAGTTTCTATGTGCTTGTATCAGTAGAACTTAATGTGTAACCTCTATGTATTGATATGTATGTTGGGCAGGGCTTGTTATGTAAGTTGAGCGGGGCCCATTAGGTAGCTAGGGCGGGGTTCATTTGTATGCATGTATATGTATTGTGGTATATGGTATATTGGGGAACTCACTAAGCCTAGCGCTTACCCAATTGTTATAAATGTTTTTCATGTACTTCGTGAGAAGGGAAAGGTCTGATATGTTTTAGTAAATAAAAATGAAAAGTTTGGGTTGAGAATTGGGACGTTACAAGTTTGTATCAAAGCCCTAGTTTGATTGATTTGGATGAACACTTGTGTGATTCCAGACTCAAATTAAGGATTTCAGTAATTAACAAATCTTTTCATAAAAAGAATAATACCAAAAGGAAAGAATGTGATTCGTGCAGTCTGCTAAAGTTCAGAAAGGAAAGTGATTCCCAAAATGCCCATATTTGCTATGTTTGCTAATATATTATAACATCTGTATTTTCAAGGCAAAAAATTTCATTTTTAGTTAAGAAACTTATAAAACAGTTTACCAAAAACATTACCAATGTCAAATCAATTTATAAAACTGCAACAACGTGTCTCAAAACCATATCATCAATAGTAATAATAATCAGAGTACAATCCCAAGAAATCCCATAGTGCGGAAATCATGCATGTGTGTGATGTGCCGCTACCGCGCCAGCTCCTTCCCCTTTGCCGAAGAGGTACCTAAAACAAGACTGAAAACTGTAAGCACGAAGCTTAGTGAGTTCCCCCATCATACCGCATACCATACAATCACATATCATACATACTGTCGAGCAATTCTGGGGTGCCCGACCTACCCAGTCCGGCCTTTCTAGGGTGCCGACCTACCCATGTCAAGTCGTTCTGGGGTGCTGACCAACCCATGTCAAGCCATTCTGGTGTGCTGACCTACCCATGTCAAGCCATTCTGGGGTGATGACCTACCCTTCGGTCCTAACAACCAAAATACGAGGACTGTTTCACCTCCTACTACTACCACATAATATAATATCACATAAACATATTGTCAGGCATATCTGGGGTGCCCGACCTACCCTTCGGTCCTAACAACCGAACTGGGGGACTAATCCAATCCTACTACCTCTATCACATATAACATATCTTGCTAGCACATACTCACATCAGGTAGTAGCAAACCTAGATGAATATCACGAAGACAATCATCTAACAAACAACTCCTACTAGTGGGTCGGCATTGTGGCCGTAGACCCACTTCTACTGGAAGGTAACTCACCTCAATGTCGCGTAGTGTCTGCACTGATCTCGATGTGGAAATCGACTCTCCTCGACTCCTCAATCCCTACATGACAACTCTTCCAATTTATCAACTCATACTGATACTCGTAACCCTTACAAGGGTCACGTAATCCTAATCAATGTCAAAGTCATACCCATGGTCAAAGTTAACTTTTGGTCAAAGTCAACATCTGGTTGATTCGACTCACCGAGTTGGCCCGCCAACTCGCCGAGTCCTCATGACCACACAATGTCATAATCCCGTCCTTACCCGTCGAGTCTAGCAAGATCTCGACGAGTTCGCCTTCAACAACACATCGGACAATCTTCAACCGACTCGCCGAGTTCGTTCTTGAACTCGCCGAGTTCATTTTCATCCATAAGAAGATGTTCAGTCTATGAGTCGCCGAGTCCATCTTCATAAGTTGGGAGATTGCCTTGGACTCACCGAGTCTATTCATACACTCGTCGAGTCCCAAGATATCCAGGTCCAAGACAAACCCCTAGCAGGCTGAGTGTTCCTTCCATTCAACCAAAACCATTTCCAGAAGACAATCTGGGGGGGGGGGAAACGTACCAACTCGCCGAGTCACCCAAGTGACTCGCCGAGTCCATCTTGTCCAAAACTATACAGTCGAGTTCAGTGGGACTTAACGCATCCCAATCATAGATATGACCTCCTAGGGTCCCTTTTATACGTAAAGCTACAAACTTGATGTCCATGCATGAGGTTTTTGGCTCAAAAGGCTATAAAATGGGATTTATATGATGCATGGGTCTCCCATGGCCATAGAGTTGGCACCTTTATGCCATGGGAACCCTCAATGGTTCCAGATCTGAAGCACAAACCTGCATAACAAAGCAAATCTGAGCATAGCCTCTCAAAAGCTTAGAAAAGGTAGAGAAATAGCCCCAAAACAAGATCTAGGAAATAGATGGTCAAGGTTCAAGCTTTTTACCTGGAATGGACTGAGAATGAAGCAAAACCTTGGGATCTACTAGCTTCCTCTTGATCTCCTAAGCTCTCTTCTTCTCCTTCAACTTCAAACACACACAAAAGGCACCAAAAGAGATCAAAATCACTCAAAAATGGTTTAGGGTTTCAATCTAGGGTTTCTCTGAGTTGGGAGGGTGATGGAGGCTGGGTTGGGATGAGATAAAGTGTTTAAATAGGGTGCAAACCCTAAATATTAGGGTTTTATCCAGACAGCTCCTACTCGTCGAGTCGGTCTTCCGAATCGTCGAGTAGGTCACTTAAACCCCCAATCATAAGTCGAGTCTACTCGATGAGTTGGGCCACCAACTCACCGAGTCCCAGAGTAAATTGCAATATTTCTTGAAATTAAATATGTACCAGGAATCGGGTGCTACATATATGAATTGTTAGAAATGTGTGCTAGTATGTAGGCTAGGAATATTTTCAGTTATGTTTGGTTAAAATTGCCTGATAAATTAGATGCCTTATAGCCTAGAGATTTGCTTGTTAATTGCTGCTTAGAACCTATATTAATATTAATTAGTAATTTGAAAAATACATTAGGTTGCATGCTCCTTGAATTAAATAGTTTTAGATTTCTTGATCTGGCGATATTGCCCAATTCTTGTCTGAGTCCAACCATTGTAGTGTCGAATCTTTCTATCGACAAACGTTTGAGTTTAGCTGCATGCAATTGTATTCGTTTGATAATTAGTTAATACTTGTAGAAGTTATTCCTTCGCTAATAGTAGGGTGAAGTGCAAAGGAATTCTAGAAGAATAGTCTAGGAAGTTTAATATAAGCTTGATAGGGTATATGTTCATAAGATGGGGCGTCGGTAGAGATGCAAGAACCTAGTAAAGTGTAGGAAAGAAATAATTAGGTCCTTGAAACACTGTTTGCGTGAAAAGGCCTACCAAATAGCAGAGTGTAGTGAGTTGGAAACCTTGGAGCAATTATTGGATCTAGTATGGATAGGTGTGGAAGGTAGTGTGAGCCCGTACTATCGAAAGCACATGATCCATACAGGAATCAAGAAAAGCCACAAAGTTGCTAAGAAACTGGAGAGGATTCAAATATACCTCTAGAGTTAGTTTGATTCGTATTAACCTATTCTCATTACACCCCAACATGGTGATGATTACAAGAGCAAGTGGATGGGGTTCTGGATATGAAGGGTCAAGACCAAGCGAGATGGAGATACATTATTGGATTGAGGCGACATTACCAGAAGCTGTAAGAGAGATAATTCTAGAAATGTTTGGAATTATCAAAACCAAACTAATCACCCTATTTGATGAACGATACGCTGATGCTGCCAATACTACTGTCGCCGCAGCAACTGCTGCTGTCATTGATGCAGCTTCATCAAGAGAGAAGGAGATGCCTAATTGAGAGTATAGTAACACCAAGATCCTAGAGTTTGATGGTGTTAAAGAGCTAATTGTTGCCATGAGATGGATCTCGGATGTGGAAGGATGATTCTACACTTGTGCTTATCTAGCAAACTTGAAGTTCAGATATATGAAAAATCTTCTATGTTTAGGAGCAAAGGACTGGTGGAACTTCGTCACTAAGAACCATTCACCAGCGGAGAAGAGCGCGGTGAGTTGGGAGCAGTTTGTGGAGCAGTTTAAGGCAGAGTATATTCCACCAATAGATAGATAGATAGATAGATAGATAGAGAGAGAGATAGAGAGAGAGAGAGAGCGAATCGCTCAAGAGTATTTGTCACTCAAATAGACCACTGAATCGGTGACCGAGATCACCAAGATGTTCACTAAAAGGGTCTTATTCTGCCCAGAGTCTGACTCATCAAAAGAGGTTCATATGTCTTGTTACTTAAGCATGCTCAACACTGAAATCAGGGAATTCGTATCGAACAATGAATACAATGTTGGATTAATGTCTAAGTCCATAACTATATTTGGTATGTACTTGACCCGACCCGGCATGGTCCATTTGGGTTGCACTTCACCGACACAATTTATATGGATAGTCTTTTGAGAATAGTATATTTATGATTTATATTAATATATTATAAGTTCTAATATATTAATATGGAATCATATTATTTAATTAGTATTGATCAAGAATTAATTTAGAATTAATTAAGTGATCAAAAAGAACTAATTAAATATGGACTCTTATATATATGGAATGGGCCAAGTTCATTTAGGTTGGGCTAAGCTTTCATGGATGGTCCATGGAGCTTTTAACCCATGGATCCTATGTAAATGAAAGGTCATGGGTATTAGGGTTTACATGGATGTAACCCTAATCCTCCATAATATATAAAGGGGTCCTTGGCTCACAAAATTGGACAAGTGTGTGAAAGTAAGAGTGGGCCGATTTTAGTGTGCATACATATTCTCTCAAGTTCTTCCAAGGTGTTTTGGTGATTTGTGATTCCATTTGAGGCTTCCACACTATTGGGGCTAAGCTCTTAAAGCTTGAAGACATCAAGCTACATCAAAAGGTATGTCATCTAACTAGAACTTTGTAGTATAGGTGCTTCATAATATGCTAGTTAGGATGAAACCTTGGAATAGTTAATATTTGCATGTATAATAGAGAAAACATAGATCCAAGATTTATAGGGTTGCATGTACACCATAGGGGTGTTAGAATGCTCAAAACCCAACAGTGGTATCAGAGACATGGGTTGTTTTCTGTTATATTGATGCAAATGTTTTATTTTCAACAGTGGTATCAGAGACATGACGTTTGTCAAATTTTAAGATAATTACTTGTTTTTGTGAAAAACTAATTATTTGTAAAATTTGAATCATTTGCTATATGAGTTGAATTAGGTCAAATTTAGTAAAAGATAAAATGATATGATTATTTTATTAGTTTTAAAAGTTTGATCTAAATGTTTTAAGGAGTTACATATTTTGTCATAAAATTTTGGAGCTCAATTTTTTTTTTAAAGTTGTGATCTTAAGGGTTTTTGAAACTTCCATAAGTTATGGATATGAAACTTTTTAAAAAAAAAATTGATTCAAAGTTTTTATGGAGTGACAAAATTTGGTGTTAATGTTTTAAAGAATTCCATAACTTGTTCTTAAGTTATGGAACATGGAAAGTTTCATCATAAAATACCATTAATTCCATAAGTTATGGAATCCAAAGGTTTTCAAGAATTACAAAACTTTCCCTCAAGTTTTGGAATTTGAGAAAAGTTTTTTATGAAAAAAAAGAATTGAATTCTAAAACTCTTGGGTTCATAACTTAAACAATTAATTAAATGGTTTTAATTTTGAGTTTAATAATTGGAATTATGATGTTTTGATTAGTTCAAATTAACTCTTATGGACTTTATTAATAGTTAATTAAAGCGTTTAATTAAAAGAGTATTATTAATCCATAAATATATGGTTTGAGTTTAATTAAATTAAAAGTCTAGTTTAATTAATAGATTAAACCACCAAGTATTTTAAATGTCTAAAATACACCCTTATACTATTATAATATTAAAAGTTTAATATATTATATGTATAAGAGCAAGTCGTCTTACCATTAGTAGGCCTCATTCACGAAGCCGGTCTATAAGGGGGGTATAAGGTTACTGCCTATAAAATGGTAGTTTAATGGGTGTCCACTCTCACTCACCGCTTCCTTGACCGGTGGAGGGTCGTTAGCCGAACAGGTAGGACAAGGACTATAATTCTCCCTTCATTATAAGTATAATGATAAATACTAACTAACTAAACACTTATAAATTCCCAATCTTAGTTACTTAGGAAAATGTGAATAAGGTGCTAATCCATGAAATTACACTTTGCACTTTGTTTAAGTTGTTAGTGGAGCGTGTGTGGTTAACCGGCACACTAACCTGGACTTAACAAGGTAGGCAAAGGGTAACTTAATGTTTATCATAGTATCGTTGGAGCGTGTGTGGTTAACCGGCACATCGATTGAGGGGTAAATATTAAGGGTATCAAGTATATTTGCATGGTTACTTCACACCTTGTTTTGTGACCCTCGGCATTCCAGTCACAAAACCTGAAGGGCACACTCGAGATTGAAACATGCCATTGAAAAGTTCAATGAATCTCAAAAGAATCTAGGAATTTCAAAACCAATTAAAACCTAATAATACATTTCGTTTATCTTGGTGGAAATTGGTGAATCGTCATTCACCTACCTTCAAATATTTTATAGCTTGGATTACGGCATCCCTCTTCCAAGTTATAAAATAGTTTGTTGGGTCCTAGCCTTAATATATCATATTGGGTGTTATATTAAGGACTTAAATCAACTTTACGTGAATTTCTCCCATTGTTGATGTCTGGTTTAGACAACAATGATCTTCCCAAACCAAGCTTTCCTAATGAATATGACTTTCCGAGTTTGGCTCATGGAAGTCATACTTCTCTTCCTCCACCTCCTCCAATTATTCTCCCTAACCCACAAGTTCAAGGTCACTCAAGCCCTAATGACAAGCAAGGTCTATGTGTGATCACATCTTAGAGATGAAGTCACATATTGACAAGCCGGGAGAGTTGGGTGTCAAAGTCTTGAGAAAGTTGGATGTTCAATCACTTTCTAAGTCATATAGTGAGCTCCTTTGGGACTACTATGAAACAGACCATGACATGAACCTTAATGATCATATCTATTTGCTTGGTGCTGCTGAATCAGCAATGATTTGGAACGATAGTAAAGAAAATTTGATTAGAAGATCAACTTCCCAAAAACTTTATGGACAGTGACAATGGTGACACTGGAAATCCAGAAAAAGCATTCTCTTCCCAATGGAAAGGGATTGGCCATAGTCAACCCGGTTGACCAAATGGTAAAGAGAAAGGCTAAGTCTGAGATAGTCCCATTACCAAAGGGTCCATATCTTTATTTTGCCAAAGGAAGGGGCGTTGATTGCAAAGCTGCCAAATTTACCTAAGGATGTTAAAGTCAATAAGTTTGACTCTACATCAGGTAGAGCCCATTATCTAACCCTGTTAAGTTCTATTCTGAGATCCTCATTACATGATGTGACTGGGTCACATGTTGATGTTTTAAGAATCAAAGAATAGAGAGAAATCTTAAAGGAAGTATATGCTGATTCTGATCGCGAAGGTGGATTTCGATCGCATCAGAATTTTGAGCAGTTGCTTAAGAAGTTATGATATATTGCTAAGGAATAGATAACAACAATTTTCCATGTGGATTGTAAGGATAAGTTTTTCCGCAAACTTTTAAAATAAAAGAAAATTGGTTAATTTTATTTATTTGAAGTATCCTTACAATGGTATTGTGGAAAATTGTTGCTTATACGAATGGGAAGAATCAAATTAGGCAGAAAGATAAAAATTTCTCAAATCTGAAAAGATGGGAGAGTACTTTAGTATCATGTTTGTGATCATCTTAATGATTTAGAAATCATATCACAATTACTCCTCTAAAGGTCATCTTAGTGCATTCTTATGACTAAGGAGAGGAGTCATGAATTGTTGAAATGGTTAGATCAGGAAGATGAGTCATACTTCGTTCCAAAACAATTCTTAGAGTCGTACTCCAAGATTGTAACTTGAGTGACATATCTTAAAGAAAGGTTTAAAACACTTGTCAAATGTAAGAGTAAAAGTGTCCTACTCTTGTACATTTGAAATTGGTAAGTTGTGATGTTTTGGATAAAACAAAGACCAACTAAGGCCAATTGTGTGAAGTGTTTGTCTTGATAAAGAATCCGCACTATCTCTTGAATATTTGGCAAGATAGTCTTATATGTCAAGAGGATAGTGGGAGTCTTAAAGATCCTAAAAAGAATTTCAAGAACTAATCAAGAATAAAACCTGAGTTTCTTCACTAGCACACGACTTGAGGTTTATAACCTATCGTGTTGACATATTCTGTGCCCATTCCAGTTAAAGTTGGCTTTGCATAGGAGTTCTGAAAGTTCTCAATTGGTTGCATAACAACTTGGAAGCAATGGCAGGCCCTGTACTGCCAGGTGGCAAGAAGTTAAGATTGCATAAGTTCAGTCCATATGAGTTTGGATTTGTCATTATCCTTTTCTTGTGACTATGGTTTTGACGTTTCACATGGATAAGAACACATACACCATAAAATCTAAGGGTCATAAGGTTTCTCTCCGATTCATGAAAATGATGGTGAGGAAACACTTCCACCAAGTAGATTTGAAGCAGATGGCAAAAGGTCTAAACAATTGAGACTATGATTACGACATCCCTTTTCATAGTTCTTAAATTGTTTAGACACACATGCATGCTATCTAAGGAAAGGTGTATGATTTTGATAAAGTTTTATCAAAGCATCTCGTATCAGAAATCTGAACTTTGGTAAGAAAGTCAATAAAGTATTGATTTCTAGAAGTCCAGCTGATTTCTGAGTACATGTCAAAGCTAGTGGGAGCATAAGTGTTATGCTAATAATCATCATGTTAGTGGGAGCATGATAATTATTGTTAGTGTTGCAAGTTAGCAATGTTAATTATAGAAAACAAAAGTTTCAATTCGTGAGGCTGCAGGGATTGAAAAAGTTGTTTTGCTATAATTAAGGGAGAGCATATACTTCATTTCAGTTCTAAAGGCTTAGATTGAGACCTTAATCATCTTTAGTCAAGAATATATATATATGAATTTCATGTTGGATTGGTTCAACTTAAGGAAATTCTATATATTGCGTTCTCAAAATTCGATTATGATTACGGCATCCCTCTTCATAGTCAAATTTTGAAAACATGGCAAATAAAAATATTGTAGCAAAAGACTGGTCTAGAATCATGTCTTTATGTGAGACGTCATGAATCGTGTACCATTTGCTTTGGGTACAGGATCGATTGCATGTGCTATAATATTTGCCATTTCTAAATTTTTCCAAATGCCCAGAGGCATTAAGAAGGGAAAAGGTCTAGAATTGGATATGACTAAAATGATTAAGCAATTGTCGAGGACAATCTGAGGTTTACCAAAGATTGGTTGCTCAGGGACAGTTGGAAGTATAGTGCTAATTTTGGAAGGACCATATTGACATATTCTGAAAAGAGGCATCTCTTATTCAGAAGTGATAGTCAAAATGAGAATATGGAGTTGTCTCCATAGGTGGAAGTTATCTGTGTAAGATTAGAAAACTTAATGCAAGAAGCATGTCCAAAGTAATGTACTTTGAATATGAGACTTAGTTTCTATGGAGTTAATCTCCATTGGAATACCTTATAATGACTGTTGACAAGTCTTTGTGACTTTGTACATATTCATTACAGGAGGGTCAGTGCATATAAGTTTAAAATCTAAACAGATTTCGATAAACGATAGGAATTTGAAATTCTCACATTTTTCGATAAGGATTTGGGAGTGTGAAATTAGAATCATTGAAATTATGTTCAATTGGTTTATTTCACAAAGTAAGGATCATAAACAAACATAGAGTGCATACTTGGTGTATGGCAAAGCTATTGTTTAAGAAAAACATAGTGTACATGCTTGGAGCATGGGACAACTAGTGTTTTTAATTCAAGTATAAAGTTGATAAAACCGAAACAATGAATAATGAGTAATCAGTATGGTGATAAATAAAAGTGTTTATTTATATTCATAGGGTTTGATACCATATTTGATTCTTTGTTCTTGTGTTTCACTTTGCATGTTTTGACTTCCAGAATAACTAAGTCGCTTTTCCTGAATGATTAAGTTATTCAAACCATCCACAGTCGGTCATATGTTGGAAGTAGATATGAATCAAGACTGTCATGGGTTGGTTTGTAGAGGTCCAAGTTGGTTGACAAAGTGGTGCTACAACACTCATGAGTGTTCATAAGTTCTGAGTATTGGATTCAACCCGCGCTCATTTGAATCACTTCATGGATTTTATCACGAGTGATCATGAGACGATAATATCTTATATTCTTCAAACCTAGATATATAAGTTGTTACTATGAGTTGGTTATACATTGATTGCACGAAAACGCATTTGGTAACTCAATGTTATAAAACGTGCCTTTGTGTATGATTCAACAAGTAGTAGAACAAGCCATATGAGTCGAAGTTTATCCATTCCTTTTACCTTCGGGATAAAAGCGATATATGTGGGCCCCTCGATGATTTAGCGATGACACATGTGAGTGCTTGGCCAAGCCAGGACTGATTTGATTTGTTCGATCAGTCAGTCATCATAAATCGAAAATCGGGAAACAACAAATGGACAAAGAGAATAATTATAATCCATCTCTCAGTCCATATGAAATCTAGAATGGAGGAATATATGATCCCTTATCTAATGGACAAGTCATTGACAAGGTCAGAGTTCGACAGCGGCTTTAAGAGCTACGATTGCCAGTTAGGTTTTGAAGTCATACTCAATAATAGTTTTAGACTTATCCAAGTGGGAGACTGTTGGATTAATGTCTAAGTCCATAACTATATTTGGTACGTACTTGACCCGACCCGGCATGGGCCATTTGGGTTGCACTTCACCGGCACAATTTTATATGGATAGTCTTTTGAGAATAGTATATTTATGATTTATATTAATATATTATAAGTTCTAATATATTAATATGGAATCATATTATTTAATTAGTATTGATCAAGAATTAATTTAGAATTAATTAAGTGATCAAAAAGAACTAATTAAATATGGACTCTTATATATATGGAATGGGCCAAGTTCATTTAAGTTGGGCTAAGCTTTCATGGATGGTCCATGGAGCTTTTAACCCATGGATCCTATGTAAATGAAAGGTCATGGGTATTAGGGTTTACATGGATGTAACCCTAATCCTCCATAATATATAAAGGGGTCCTTGGCTCACAAAATTGGACAAGTGTGTGAAAATAAGAGTGGGCCGATTTTAGTGTGCATACATATTCTCTCAAGTTCTTCCAAGGTGTTTTGGTGATCTGTGATTCCATTTGAGGCTTCCACACTATTGGGGCTAAGCTCTTAAAGCTTGAAGACATCAAGCTACATCAAAAGGTATGTCATCTAACTAGAACTTTGTAGTATAGGTGCTTCATAATATGCTAGTTAGGATGAAACCTTGGAATAGTTAATATTTGCATGTATAATAGAGAAAACATAGATCCAAGGTTTATAGGGTTGCATGTACACCATAGGGGTGTTAGAATGCTCAAAACCCAACATAAAAGACCCTAGCAGAAATGCAAGAGCATTCTAGGAGAGGAGAAATTGAGTTGGAAACTCAACGAAAAGAAAAGAGGCAGATGCCAACTCCATCCCAGCCAACAACCAAGAAATTAAAGCCCGAAGAATAAAGGTCTGGAGGATAGAGAGGTCCATGGTGTAACAGGTGTGGGAAGTCCCATGAAGGAGTTTTCCATGATTTGATATGCTTCAAGTGCGGTAAGGAGGGACATTACAACAGAGGCTGTAAGCAGGAAGAACAAGGAGTGCTTATATGTTTCCACTACAATCAGATAGGCCACATCAAGGCCAACAATCCTCTTCTGAATCCAACAGGCACAATACAAGTTCCAGCACCGGCAACATTGAGGATAACCGGTGGACGACAGGGCGGAGTTAAAGCCCCAAAAGTCAAAGGGCGAGCCTTTCAACTCATGGCAGAGGAAGCAAGGAAAGCAGCAGAGTTTGTAACTGGTTGTTCTTCGAATCGAGGGAAAGCTTCAGCATGAATGAGATCACATCATAGAAGTTAATAGTACTCTTAGGCTTCAACTAATCTAATAAATTTACGATGATAATATTATAATAAATATGGGATGTTTAGTTTACATATGGTTGCTAAAGTTAAAGACAGTCAAATGTATGTGTTAGTGTATTTCCAAACAAGTTATGCTTATCCTATTTTAAGGAAGTTACTTGTGAAGAATACAAGTAGTAGTAGTACGATAGGAATATCGAAGGTCAGTTTCTATGACAAACATAAATTTCTTCAAAGTCAAAAAGGAACTACCAGTTGTATAAACAAAGCCAACTTAAGCTTTGATTAGTGATAAGTAGTAGCAGATAATGGGTCGAACCCAAGTGGGGGGAACAGACCCTTAAGGAAAAAGTACGAGGAGTAGCTCGACTCTCGGCTTCGACACCAAGGTATAGGGGTGGCAGCACAATTAGGTGGAAATTGTTGGATTCAGTTTCGTCGTAAGGAATACGACTCGGGTAGATAGAAGTTGTTCATTTAGGTTTAGAGGTAAAAGAAGAAGTGACTCTTTTGATAGAATACCTATAGGGTATGAGATTCTCTAAGTGTTTCTCAAGGAATTGTTAGAATCTCTTTCCAACTGTTAAATAAAATCTAGGAGTTTCCAAACCCCCAGGTTCGCTCAGATAACCATTTAGGTTCATACCTTCATTAATATATCCTCGTAACAGAGGATCAGGAACATAATATGTGGCATGGTTTGAGTAACACTCAGATGCAAGGTATTTTTCCATTTCTACCCCTTAGTATGAAATTTGTTGCAAAATTGGTCCCGTAGCTCACTTAATGAGGAGTGCATGTTTATGTTAGTACGTTGGGTGTACGTTAGCGTATGTCAGGCGTACATGGATGGGGGCAAACCCTAATTTTTAGGGTTTGATCCATATTTAAACATAATTATCTCCTCAAGATCATTTCCTTCATTAGCCCCCATCTCCCAAATCGATCCTTGGTAACACGAATCCATTATGTAAGCATTTTGAGCTTGAGAGTGTGTGTGTTGTGCTCTTAAAGGAAGGAGAAGATAGTGGAATCATCTTGGAAGCTTAAGGAAACCTAGATCCATAAGTATCTCACCCTTAAGCATCCCTTGAAGGTATAAAGTTTGAAACTTGATGAGTTATTTGCTTAGGTCTGGCTAGCCTAGAATTTGTGTTCATTTTTGGTCCCTTAAGCTTGGTGTTCATGAGTATGGCCTACTCTAACCATAAGAGTTGTCCTTTTAGACATTTTTAGGTGCTAGAAATCATAAAAATGTGATCTTGGTCCCTTTCCTTTCTTCATGCATTAGTTATGAGGTTTTAGTTGTGTATTAAGTTAGGGTTTGGTTGTTGGACTCATTCTAGCCATGGAAAGTGATAAAGTTGGAAACTTTATGACTTAGAATATCATTTGGTAGTAGATCTGAGCTTTGGACGTTAAGTCTTAATGGATTAAACACTTAACAAGAAAGAGTAAATTCAGGTTGAGTACGTTGCGCGTATTAGACAAGAACCCCGTAATCTGGATGGATCGCAACGATACTCAGCATAGCAATTGAGTACGTAGGGCGTACTCAGTCTTTGTCGACTTTCCTTAACCTTTGACTTTTTAACTTCGAACTTGACCAAGATTTTGACTAATTTTGATATACGGGTATTTTTTGTAAATTGAGTAGTAGATTGAGTTTAGGGCACTGCTTAGTGCATACGTGACCGGTAGAGCCAACATTTGGAGCAATGATCTGTTCATCTACATTTCAAATTGTGAGTGAGTTTCTTCTTACTAGTCAAAGGCACCAATTCCGACCCACTAGGTTATGTATCCTGGTACATAGGATAACGCTATGCTGGTTATATGTTAGATTGGTAGATCTGTAAGATTACCAATACTTACTAGTTATATGTTTATCTATTACATATGTCAACATAGTGTGAGTGGGTTGAGGCTGTACTGCTTTGTGTTGTCCGCCAACAAACCCGAGAAATACAATCGGAGATTGTGGGCCAGTGGCAATCCGATCAGAAGATTGTGGGCTAGAGTGGCAATCCAATCGGGAGATTGTGGGCCAGGGTAAAATCCAGTCGGAAGACTGTGGACCCAACATGAAATATGTATATTTGTTTGGTTGTATGTGGTACTTTGGGGGAACTCACTGTTAGATGCATTTTATATGCATCTATTAGCACGTTTTGTCACTATCTTCTTATAAAATACTAACTATTTCCCTTGTTTTGTTATAAATTGTGTGTTTCTCATTATATTTACAGAATGCCCGTACTACTCACTTTTGTTATGATTTTCAGGGAAAATTAGCAAGGATTGAGAATACAACACATTGAGAATGCATTAAATGGGTCTTTGGAGCCAAATTGGAGCTTGGAACTTGTGGAGGATACTGAGGAATGCTTGGAAGCTGCTTTAATTGAGGAAAAATCAACGTTTTGGACAAAATTCAAGAAATTCGATTGAATTATTCAGAAATTCAATCGAATAAGTTGTTCGAAGATTTATTAGTTCGTTTTCATTCGAAGAAAAAGAAAAGCAAAAAAATCCGATCAAATTTTCCAATAAATTCGATCGAATAAGTCCTTCCAAGATCAGAAAAAATTAGAAAATACACAATTCAAGCAGAAAATCGATCGAAGTCAGAAAAATTTGATCGTGCCTAAAAAAATTTGATTGAATTTATTACTCGAATTTTTCTGGATCTATAAATAAGCCTCCTTAACATTCCTATAACCCTAACTTTCGACCATTCGTGATTCCAGACGACCGAGAGGCGATTTTCAGAGGTCTTTGAGTGCCAAACACAGATTCGAAGAACACGATTCGATTCTTATTTTCGTTTAGTAAGAACAAGATTTTTTATTGTGTTTAATGTTTAGTTTGATCTTTTTTATGCATAACTGAACGTTTGATTTTGATTCAGTTTGTATTGGCCACTTTAACTGTTAAGGAATCATTCTAGTTATCTGATTTGTTTAGATCCGTAATTATCTTTATTAATCAGGAAAAGTAACAAATATTAGATTAATTCTGTTTTTAGGGTTAATTCTAATATAAACTGATCAAACAAGTCTTTACACTTCCGAGGTTGTGAGAAGTATTTGACTTTACTGGGAATTTTACATTGTGTCTAATGCAACTTTTCTAAATTAATTAAGAGCTTATTTGGTTAATTCAATAGAAAGTAAGGTTTAATTCAAAGAGCTTGTTTTGGTTAAACGTTTTAGTAAAAGAAAATTGTTAGAGCTTATTAATAATTTTCAATACCAATTTAAACAAGTACACAATTCAAGTATCGTGTTGAAGGTTATTTGTATCATTAGCAGAGTCATCACAAAACTGAAATCACTTTTACTTTCTGAATTTTATTCTAGTATTTAAATTGCATTTTTTATAAACTTCTGTCTAAGTTAGTTTTAATAGTCAACAAATTCCCCCATTTTAATTTCTGTTAAATTAGTGTGTGCCTTACACAAGAGAGGCATTGACCATAGGATGTAACCCTGTGGAATCAAGAATTCTTTCCTGTACTACCCCTAGTGCATTAGAGTAGTATTTCTACTAACATATTGTTGTCGTTGTCGGGGACAGGACAAGCCCTAATCGTTTTATGCGAAGATCTACACGTACAGGTACTCCACTACAATTTCATTCGGAGATAGAGAAAACATCAAAAAAAACTAAAAAAAGAAGCACTTTAGCAGAAAACGTTACAAGGTTTTTTCGAATCAACATCTTCTCCAGATTCAAAGAAAACAAATCCATAAGGCCCTCCCATGTTTTCCCAAAGCACCCCCATCCTCACCTTCCCACAGTCCATTAAAAAAATACTCACCTGCATCTTCCGTCAAATCTGAAAAACCTGAACGCTCTGATCGAAAAAGTAAAATAGAATTAGTCATGAGCGAACACAAAGAAAATCCTAAGAAGACTCTTTGAGAGTTGGCGACAATATGTTACACAATAGCCTTAGTGTATCACCTTTCCAGAAGCTCAAAATCTTGATAAGTCTGGTTTGAGTCATTTGCTTCCGACTTTTCAAGGCCTTGAGAACGAAGATTTACATAAGTTCCTCAAGGAGTTTCACGTAGTATGTTATGGGATGAAGCCACACGCTATAATCGAAGATCAGTTCAAGTTAAGGGCATTCCCCTTTTCTGTCCAAGATGCAACAAAAGAATGGTTGTATGACCTTCCATTTGGATCAAATACTACATAGAACGAGCAAGCTAAAGTTTTCTGGAAAAATATTTTACAGAAGCGAAACTGTCCAAGCTCCGCAGAGAAATCCTTAACATAAAGCAAAGAAAAAGAGAAGCCTTTCACACTTATTCAGAGCATTTCAATAAGTTGCTGGTCTGGTGCCCATAGCATGGGATTAGTGTTTCTATGAAGGCATGACTCCAACATAAATGCGACTGATCAACGCTTCGAGTGATGGTTTGCTTGCAGATATGATGCCGACTGAGATACGATCATTACTATAGAAGCTGGCAATAGAATCAAAACACTCAGCAAATGAAGAAGAATAGTATCCACATCAGCCGCGAAGAGTGAAGGAAATCAGCAATGTCCATCTTGAGTCTTAGATTTCATAATTGACGAAGGCTAACTGGGCACCCAATAGACATGTGCCAAATATTTCAGAAAGACACTGAAGTCATATAGGCCATGGGAGGTTATCAAGCAAATCAGAGACAGTTTGACCAGCTGCGCAACAACCAAGCTTGGGGAGGATTCCAGAACAACTTCCAGCCAAGACCCCAACATAACTTTCAGCAGAGAAATCAGTACCAACATCCACCTAGCTTTCAACAACCTTTTCAACAAAGTCAGCATCAAACCAATTTTCATCAACCACCTGTTCAGCAACAAGCTAGTAGTTCCAGCATGTCTCTAGAAGACACTGTTAAAAGTCTTGACACAAGTACCCAAGATTTTAAGAATGAGACCAAATCTAGTATAAAAAATCTGGAGCATCAGGTATCACAACTCGCAAACTCTATGAGCAAGCTACAAGAACAAGCACAAGGAAAGTTCCCATCTCAAACTGAGAAAAACCCAAAGCACAACGCTTGTGCAGTGAATCTCAGAAGCGGTAAAAACTACAAGGGACCAGATCAGCAAGAATATGAGGAAGAAGAGATCGTAATTGAGCAAGAATTTGAGGCGACTGAAGAGGTGAAGAAAAAGGACAAACCTGCTGAAGCTGAGGTAAAAATTACTCCTCCTCATTTTCCCTCAAGACTGAAAAATATGAAAAAATAGAAGTAGGACAGAGAGATTATGGTCTTCTTCAGAAAAGTTGAGGTAAACATCCCACTTCTTAATGTTATAAAACAGATACCTCCATACGCAAAATTTCTGAAAGAACAATGCACTTCAAAAATAAAACTAAAAGGTAACGAAACAGTTAAGGTTAGCGAAAATGTTCAGCAGTTTTACAAAAATGGTTTCCCCCAAAATGCAAAGATCCCTGGGTATTCACTGTTCCTTGGAAGTTGGGGAACCTTTTAGTGCCATGTGCCATGCTGTACTTAGGAGCCTCAATAAATGTTTTACCAGATTCACTTTTTAAAACTATCGGGGTAGGGCCACTAAAAAGAATAGGTGTTATCATTCATTTGTTTGATCATTCATTTGTACACCAAAAAGGTATGGCAAAGGACGTTTTGGTCCAAGTGAATGAGCTGATATTCCTAACTGATTTTTACATCTTAGATTAGGAGATGACAACTCACCGAATTCCAGTTCTATTATTTTGGGGAGACCACTTTTGAAAACTACTAGAACTAAAATAGATGTTTATGATGGTACCCTTTCCATGGAATTCGATGGTGAAGTTATCAACTTCAATACTTATGATGCCATGTGTTATCCAGACGATGTTTCATCTGTTAATTTTATCGATGTGATTGAACCATTAATTGCTTAATATTTTGAGATTACTAACCGAGAGTCACTAGCTTTAGTACCCACATAATATTGTCTGTTAATGCAGCTTAGGCTTTATCAGAAAAATATGTTTTGACAGGAAACTGAAAGAAATGGTAGCCCACATGGACCAAAAAAGGAAACTTAAGTATGATAATCAGATTCTGAAGTTACCTGATTCTAACTCCAAACGTTTTCCTTCTATAGTGCAAGCACCCATCTTGGAGATGAAGACTCTACCAGAAAATCTGAAATACGCGTTTATGGGAGAAAAGGAAACACTTCCATTTATTATATCCAACAAGCTTTTAGAAAAGGAAGAGTTTGAACTGAAGCAGTACAAGAACGAAATTGGGTGGACCATAGCTTATATAAAAGGACTCAACCCATCTTTATGCAAGCACAAAATACTGATGGAAGAAGATTTTAAGCCCTCGCAAGAAGCCCAACCAAGACTGAACCCACCAATGATGGAAGTAGTTAAGAAGGAAATTATGAAACTTTTGGGTGCTGGAATGATATACCCAATATCTGACAGCAAATGGGTCAGTCCAATTTAGGTCGTTCCGAAGAAAACTGAAGTGACAGTTGTGAAAAATAAAGAAGGATAATTAGTTACGACTGAAATTCAGAGTGGATGGCGCGTCTGCATTGTTTACAAGAAATTAAACGTTTCCACCCAAAAAGATCACTTTCCACTTCCGTTCATCGATCGGATGTTGGAAAGACTTGTTGGAAAATCATATTATTGCTGTCTGGACGGATTCTCAGGCTTTCACTAGATTCTAGTTGCATGAGAAGATCAGGAAAAAACAACTTTCACCTGCCCATTTGGAACTTTCGCTTATAGAAGGATTTGTTGGATTAGTGTCTATGCCCGTAACTATATTTGGTAAGTACTTGACCCGGTTGTGCATGGTCCTTTTGGGTTGCCTTCACCATAGCAACTTGACATGGTGATTTATGAAGACAGAGAAGATATTATGATTTATTAATATATTATGAGGATAATATATTAAAGGAATAATCATATTATTTAATTAATATTAGTCATAGATTAATTAAGAATTAATTTGGTGACTAAAAGAGATTAATTGAATATAGGGGACTGAACTACAATTATTGGATAATTGAGTTATTGGGCTGGGAAAGCCAATGGAGCAAGGGGTGAACGAAATTATGATGGGAGTCCCTCATATTTTCGTCAATGGCCTTAATCCAGAAGGTTCCATGGGCTGCTTGGTGATTAAGTTGTCCATTAGGGTTTTCGCTGAAACCCTAGAAGCTCACAGTATAAATAGACCCCTTGGGTTGTGGAAATCGGCTACACTTGCTTCCTTGGAACCCTGGGGCCGATTTCATACCTCTCTCCTCTCTCCAAATCATCCTCTTGCTAGTTGGTGTTTGTAAGCCATTAGAGGAGTGACAATTGTGACTCTAAGCTCCAAGACAAGAAGAATCAAGCAAGCTACAAGAGGTAATCATCCAGATCTGAGTTTCTTATGTCTAATTGGAATTGTATACACTAGATCTAGTGTTTGCAAGACTTGGATAAATTGCATGTTCAATAGAGAAACCTAGATCCAAGCATTAGGGATTGCATGTGCACATAGGAAACTTCTTATGGCTCAAACTCATCAGTGGTATCAGAGCCTTGATTGGTTTCTATTGAATTGATGCCTTGTTTATTTGTTAAAGCTTTGAAAAATCGTTTTTTCTGCCCCCTGAATGACAGACTCGGCGAGTCCCATTGTGGACTCGACGAGTAGGATGAACTCGACGAGTCCATAAAGGGACTCGGCGAGTCGGAGCGTCTGTCAGAGTGATTTTCGGGATTTCTTGCTATTTTGCTTTAGGATTCTTACCTAAATCGTTTTGGTTTAATAAAATCCGAATTTTATCACATGTTTGACAATATCCTTAACAAAACAAAAGATAATTACCAATTGTTTAAATAATGATTTCCTTATTTGAAAATAATTGATTATTTGAATTAATTGTTGAATTATCTTGCAAGTAATATTGACTAGGTTAAATTTAGATAATCATTAAATTAATTTGTTAATTCATATTATTTGCTATTTGATCCTTTGTGTTTTGAAAAGTTCAAAACTTGTCCTCTAGTTTTGAAATTTAAATTTTGTGATTAAAAGTTTAATTTGAACTATTTAAATTTCAAACCTTAGAATTTTACAAGTTTTAAAATTCAACCTTATACTTTATAGTATTATAAGATTAATGTATATATGTATAACTTAAATGCTAGTCTTACCGTTAGTAGGCCTCATTCACGAAGCCGATCTATAAGGGGGGGGGGTATAAGGTTATGGCCTATAAAATGGCCGTTTAATGGGTGTCCATTCTCACCCACCGCTTCCTTGATTGGTGGAGGGTCGTTAGCCGAACGGGTAGGATAGGGCAAACTTTCCTCATTTAAAAGTATAATGAATCTATATAAAGTAACTAAATGTTTTTACAAAATTCCCAATCTTAGTTACTTTAGGCAAAAGTGAATTTGATGCAATTCCATGAAATTACACTTTGTACCTTTGCTAAGACGTTAATGGAGCGTGTGTGGTTAACCGGCACATTAATTGGGTTCTAAGAAAAGGTGGCAAAGGGTGACTCATTGTTTGTCATAGTTCGATGGAGCGTGTGTGGTTAACCGGCACATCGAATAGGTGACTGTAACAATGAGGTCACCATGTACATTTGCATAGTTATTCACACCCGCTTTGTGATCCTCGGCATCCCAGTCACAAACTAGAGGGGCATATCGAGATTTAAACATGCCATTGAAAAGTTCAATGAATCTCAAAAGATCTAGGAGTTTTTCAATACGTTTAAAACTTAATCTCTTTTTCGTTTTTCATGGTGGAGAATTAGTGAATCGACATTCACTTGCCTTCAAATTATTTACTTGTTAGATTACGACATCCCTTTTCTAATTTGTGAATAATATTGTTGGTTCCTAGCCCTAATTTCTCATTTGGGTGATTAATTGGGGAAATTCGTTTCTAATAAAGTTTGTTCTTTTTCCTTTTCAGATGTCGAACGCAAACAACAACGCTTCTGGTTCAAACTCCTCTGGTTCGTTCTCACTCATGAACTTGTGTGGGAAAGTGATATTTGATGGGACCAATTTCAGTAATTGGATCCGCAAAATTTGCATGGTCACTCGCTACGAGGACAAAGAATATGTCCTCGATGAGAAGCTAAAGGAGATTGACATCGACACTGCTACCGCTGAAGAGATCGCGGCCTATGAGGCCCACGAGCATGATTCCATGAAAGTCCATTGCATCATGCTAGCGACTATGACTGCAGAACTCCAGAAGTCCTATGAGGACAAGTACCCGTATGAAATGCATCAAGATCTGCTGGAACGCTACCACCAGAGCGCTAGGCAAGAAAGGTACGAGATCATCACTTCGATGATCACTACCAAAATGGGTAATGGAGAGTCCCGTACCGCTCATCTTCAAAAGATGCAGAGATATGTCGATCGCCTGCTGAAGTTAAATGTGAACTTCGATGAAGAGCTGGCAATTGATATCATCCTTCATTCCTTGCCTTCCTGCTATAGCCAATTCCGCATGACCTACCACATGAATAAGGAAGAGGTCTCTTTGAGCAAGCTTCAGGGCTTGTTGAGGACTGTTGAGAGCAACCTCAAAGACAAATCTGTTGCATCAACTTCAACTCCTGCTGCTGCCCCTGTCTTGGCAATAGGGCAAGGGAAAGGTAAGAAGAGGAAGGCTCCCTCAAGAGGCCACCACAAGGTAAAGACCCAAGATGGCACCTCTTCTAGTGGAACCAAAGTTGGTTCTGCTAAACCCAACTCTAACCCTAAGGAGGCAGAGTGCCACTACTTCCACAAGATAGGGCACTGGAAGAGAAGTTGCCCAGAATATCTGCAGGCCATCAAGGATGGGAAGATCAAGCCATATTTTGCAGGTATTTACACAATTAAATCTAATGGTTTATCACATGCTACTTCTTGGGTTCTTGATACAGGATGTGGTTTTCACATATGTTCTGATTTGCATGGACTAAGAAGAAATAGGGATGTGGAGCATGGAAGGATGAATCTGATCATGGGAAACAGAAGAACGTCGCCTGTCACCAAGAATGGAGTATATTCCTTAGTGCTTAGCAATGGATTAGATTTAGATTTAAACAATTGTTGCTATTCGCCAGATATGGCAAGAAACATCATTTCATTTCATGGTTTATATAGACAAGGTTTTAGATATTCTTTTGATAATGAAAAGGGTTCTATTTGTGCTTATCTTAATAATGTTTTATATATTGAAGCATTGCCTTGTAATGGAATATATGAAACTGTGATGGTTGTAGATAACTTAGGAAATTATGTGTTGTGTGTGGATTCTTCCAATAGTATGGATAAAGCATGCTTGTGTCATTGTCGTCTTGGACATGTCAACAAGAAACGCATAGCCCAACTCCAAAAGGATGGAGTGTTGGAGTCATTCAACCTTAGGGACGATGACGTGTGCGAGTTTTGTTTACTTGGAAAGATGACAAAGTCACCCTTCACTAGCACTTGTGCGAGGGGTGAGGGTTTATTGGATCTCATACATACAAATGTATGTGGACCCTTTAGATCCACCACAAGGGATGCAAACCGCTTCTATGTGACTTTCACAAACGATTATAGCAGATATGGGTATATCTACTTAATCAAGCACAAGTCAGAAACCTTTGAAAAGTTCAAAGAGTTCAAGCAAGAAGTGGAGAATCAGTTGAGCAGGAAAATCAAGATGCTTCGATCTGATCGAGGTGGAGAGTACCTAAGTCTTGAATTCCACGACTATCTCAAGGAATGCGGAATTGTTTCGCAATTGACGCCACCTAGGACACCACAGTTGAATGGTGTGGCTGAGAGGCGTAATCGAACCTTGCTAGACATGGTTCGTTCCATGATGAGTCATGCTTCACTACCTATCTCATTCTGGGGGTATGCCTTAGAGACTGTCGCCCATATCCTTAACTTAGTCCCTACGAAGAAGGTTGCCAAAACACCTCACGAGATGTGGACAAGGAAAGCTCCCTCGTTAACACATATCAAGGTTTGGGGTTGCGAGGCTTTCGTAGGACGAGAGACTCACGACAATCTCGAACCTCGTAATGAGCGATGTATTTTCATCGGCTACCCGCAGAAATCCTTTGGATATCTCTTCTACAGACCGAGTGACAATGTTGTCTTCGTTGCGAGGAGAGGGGTTTTCCGAGAGCAAGAACTCATAAGCCAAGGAGACAGTGGGAGGCAAATCGATCTTGAAGAGCTTCAAGAGTCGAGCGATGAAGGAACCTCTAACACTAGCGCTCAACCTGAGGAGGAAACTCTGGTTGAACCGATTGACGAGTCCTTACTGTTGGGTTTTGAGCATTCTAACACTCCTATGGTGTACATGCAACCCTATAAACCTTGGATCTATGTTTTCTCTATTATACATGCAAATATTAAATATTCCAAGGTTTCATCCTAACTAGCATATTATGAAGCACCTATACTACAAAGTTCTAGTTAGATGACATACCTTTTGATGTAGCTTGATGTCTTCAAGCTTTAAGAGCTTAGCCCCAATAGTGTGGAAGCCTCAAGTGGAATCACAAATCACCAAAACACCTTGGAAAACCTTTAGAGAATATGGATACTTGGCTCACACTATGAAATCGGTTATTGCCCTCTTTAGTGTATCCACACTAGCCACTAGCATAATTTCATGAACCATAAGACCCTTTATATAGTGTGGAGGATTAGGGTTAAACCCTAATACCCATGACCTTTCATTTCCTAGGATCCATGGGTTAAAGCTCCATGGACTATCCATGAAGACTTAGCCCAACCTAAATGAACTTGGCCCACTACATATATATATATATATATATATATATATATCTACGAGTCCATATTTAATTAGTTCCTTTTGATCACTTAATTAATTATAAATTAATTCTTGATCAATACTAATTAAATAATATGATTATATATTAATATATTTGAACTTATAATATATTAATATAAATCATAAATATACTATTCTCAAAAGACTATCCATATAAATTGTGTCGGTGAAGTGCAACCCAAATGGACCATGCCGGGTCGGGTCAAGTACATACCAAATATAGTTATGGACTTAGACATTAATCCAACAGTTTCCCACTTGGATAAGTCTAAAACTATTATTGAGTATGACTTCAAAAACCAACTGGCAATCGTAGCTCTTAAAGCCGCTGTCGAACTCTGATCTTGTCAATGAACTCTGACCTTTGTCAACGACTTGTCCATTAGATAAAGGATCATATATTCCTCCATTCTAGATATCATATGGACTGAGACATGGATTATAAATCATTCTCTCTGTCCATTTGTTGTTTCCCGATTTCCGATTTATGATGACTGACTGATTGAACAAATCAAATCAGTCTTGGCTTGGCCAAGCACTCACATGTGTCATCACTAAATCATCGAGGGGCCCACAGATATCGCTTTTATCCCGAACGTAAAAGGAATGGATAAACTTCGACTCATATGGCTTGTTCTACTACTTGTTGAATCATACACAAAGGCACGTTTTATAACATCGAGTTACCAAATGCGTTTTCGTGCAATCAATCTACAACCAACTCATAGTAACAACTCATATCTCTAGGTTTGAAGAATATAAGATATTATCGTCTCATAATCACTCGTGATAAAATCCATGAAGTGATTCAAATGAGCGCGGGTTGAATCCAATACTCAGAACTTATGAGCACTCATGAGTGTTGTAGCACCACTTTGTCCACCAACTTGGACCTCTACAAACTAACCCATGACAGTCTTGATTGATATCTACTTCCAACATATGACCGACTGTGGATGGTTTGAATAGCTTAATCATTCAGGAGGAGCGACTTAGTTATTCTGGAAGTCAAAACATGCAAAGTGAAACACAAGAATAAATGAATCAAATATGGTATCAAACCCTTTGAATATAAATAAACACTTTTATTTATCACCATACTGATTACTCATTATTCATTGGTTCGGTTTTATCAACTTTATACTTGAATTAAAAACACTAGTTGTCCCATGCTCCAAGAATGTACACTATGTTTTTCTTAAACAATAGCTTTGCCATACACCAAGTATGCACTCTATGTTTGTCTATGATCCTTACTTTGTGAAATAAACCAATTGAACATAATTTCAATGATTCTAATTTCACACTCCCAAATCCTTATCGAAAAATGTGAGAATTTCAAATTCCTATAATTTATCGAAATCTGTTTAGATTTTAAACTTATATGCAGTGACCCTCCTGTAATGAATATGTACAAAGTCACAAAGACTTGTCAACAGTCATTATAAGGTATTCCAATGGAGATTAACTCCATAGAAACTAAGTCTCATATTCAAAGTACATTACTTTGGACATGCTTCTTGCATTAAGTTTTCTAATCTTACACAGATAACTTCCACCTATGGAGACAACTCCATATTCTCATTTTGACTATCACTTCTGAATAAGAGATGCCTCTTTTCAGAATATGTCAATATGGTCCTTCCAAAATTAGCACTATACTTCCAACTGTCCCTGAGCAACCAATCTTTGGTAAACCTCAGATTGTCCTCGACAATTGCTTAATCATTTTAGTCATATCCAATTCTATACCTTTTCCCTTCTTAATGCCTCTTGGCATTTGGAAAAATTTAGAAATGACAAATATTATAGCACATGCAATCGATCCTGCACCCAAAGCAAATGGTACACGATTCATGATGTCTCACATAAACACATGATTCTAGACCAGTCTTTTGCTACAATATTTTTATTTGCCATGTTTTCAAAATTTGACTATGAAGAGGGATGCCGTAATCATAATCGAATTTTGAGAACGCAATATATAGAATTTCCTTAAGTTGAACCAATCCAACATGAAACTCATATATATATTCTTGACTAAAGATGATTAAGTTCTCAATCTAAGCCTTTAGAACTGAAATGAAGTATATCCTCTCCCTTAATTATAGCAAAACAACTTTTTCAATCCCTGCAGCCTAACGAATTGAAACTTTTGTTTTCTATAATTAACATTGCTAACTTGCAACACTAACAATAATTATCATGCTCCCACTAACATGATGATTATTAGCATAACACTTATGCTCCCACTAGCTTTGACATGTACTCAGAAATCAGCTGGACTTCTAGAAATCAACACTTTACTGACTTTCTTACCAAAGTTCAGATTTCTGATACGAAATACTTTGATAAAACTTTATCAAAATCATACACCTTTCCTTAGATAGCATGCATGTGTGTCTAAACAATTTAAGAACTATGAAAAGGGATGCCGTAGTCATAGTCTCAATTGTTTAGACCTTTTGCCATCTGCTTCAAATCTACTTAGTGGAAGTGTTTCTTCACCATCATTTTCATGAATCGGAGAGAAACCTTTTGACCCTTAGATTTTATGGTGTATGTGTTCTTATCCATGTGAATCGTCAAAACCATAGTCACAAGACAAGGATAATGACAAATCCAAACTCATATGGACTGAACTTATGCAATCTTAAGTTCTTGCCACCTGGCAGTACAGGGCCTGCCATTGCTTCCAAGTTGTTATGCAACCAATTGAGAACTTTCAGAACTCCTATGCAAAGCCAACTTTAACTGGAATGGGCACAAACTATGTCAACACGATAGGTTATAAACCTCAAGTCGTGTGCTATTGAAGAACCTCAGGTTTTATTCTTGATTAGTTCTTGAAATTCTTTTTAGGATCTTTAAGACTCCCACTATCCTCTTGACATATAAGACTATCTTGCCAAATATTCAAGAGATAGTGTGGATTCTTTATCAAGACAAACACTTCACACAATTGGCCTTAGTTGGTCTTTGTTTTATCCAAAACATCACAACTTACCAATTTCAAATGTACAAGAGTAGGACACTTTTACTCTTACAGTTGACAAGTGTTTTAAACCTTTCTTTAAGATATGTCACTCAAGTTACAATCTTGGAGTATGACTCTAAGAATTGTTTTGGAACGAAGTATGACTCATCTTCCTGATCTAACCATTTCAACAATTCATGACTCCTCTTCTTAGTCATAAGAATGCACTAAGATGACCTTTAGAGGACTAATTGTGATATGATTTCTAAATCATTAAGATGATCACAAACATGATACTAAAGTACTCTCCCATCTTTTCAGATTTGAGAAACTTTTATCTTTCTGCCTAATTTGATTCTTCCCATTCGTTCTGCCATACATTGAGACTTTTCCAATGTTTCAGAATTATACTTAAACTTGTAAGTATAACCATATTTACTAAACTTTAGTAAATCAAATAGTCTTAACGAGCTTTGTGGTGGACATGACCAGTGCACAAGAATGTGTACTCGATCCCTTTAGTCCTTCACTTCACTCACACATCCATGTGAACAAGTAATTAGTATTGATTTTCCAATGCTTGAAAGTTCTCATTCATCATACTATTCAACTTGCATGATTCTAAGTTTCGGTCCAATTGAAACTTGGGTGATGAGGAACTTTCCTAATTTGGTAAATTTAGACACTACCACAAATGAAAGAATCAAATCCATTTTCCAATATTGCTGTCAGTGGAATCATATAAGCAACAATTTTCCACAAATGCCATTGTAAGGATACTTCAAATAAATAAAATTAAACAATTTTCTTTTATTTTAAAACTTTGCGGAAAAACTTATCCTTACAATCCACATGGAAAATTGTTGTTATCTATTCCTTAGCAATATATCATAACTTCTTAAGCAACTGCTCAAAATTATGATGCGATCGAAATCCACCTTCGCGATCAGAATCAGCATATACTTTTTTAAGATTTCTCTCTATTCTTTTATTCTTAAAACATCAACATGTGACCCAGTCACATCATGTAATGAGGATCTCAGAATAGAACTTAACAAAGATAGATAATGGGCTCTACCTGATGTAGAGTCAAACTTATTGACTTTAACATCCTTAGGTAAATTTGGCAGCTTTGCAATCAACGCCCCTTCCTTTGGCAAAATAAACATATGGACCCTTTGGTAATGGGACTATCTCAGACTTAGCCTTTCTCTTTACCATTTGGTCAACCCGGTTGACTATGGCCAATCCCTTTCCATTGAGAAGAGAATGCTTTTTCTGGATTTCCAGTGTCACCATTGTCACTGTCCATAAAGTATTTGGGAAGTTGATCTTCTAATCAAATTTGCTTTACTACCGTTCCAAATCATTGCTGATTCAGCAGCACCAAGCAAATAGATATGATCATTAAGGTTCATGTCATAGTCTGTTTCATAGTAGTCCCAAAGGAACTCACTATGTGACTTAGAAAGTGATTGAACATCCAACTTTCTCAAGACTTTGACACCCAACTCTCCCGGCTTGTCAATATGTGACTTCATCTCTAAGATGTGATCACACATAGACCTTGCTTGCCATTAGGGCTTGAGTGACCTTGAACTTGTGGGTTAGGGAGAATAATTGGAGGAGGTGGAGGAAGAGAAGTATGACTTCCATGAGCCAAACTCAGGAAGTCATATTCATTAGGAAAGCTTGGTTTGGGAAGATCATTGTTGTCTAAACCAGACATCAACAATGGGAGAAATTCACGTAAAGTTGATTTAAGTCCTTAATATAACACCCAATATGATATATTAAGGCTAGGACCCAACAAACTATTTTATAACTTGGAAGAAGGATGCCGTAATCCAAGCTATAAAATATTTGAAGGTAGGTGAATGACGATTCACCAATTTCCACAAAGATAAACAAAATGTATTATTAGGTTTTAATTGGTTTTGAAACTCCTAGATTCTTTTGAGATTCATTGAACTTTTCAATGGCATGTTTCAATCTCGAGTGTGCCCTTCAGGTTTTGTGAATGGGATGTCGAGGATCACAAAACAAGGTGTGAAGTAACCATGCAAATATACTTGGTACCCTTAATATTTACCCCTCAATCGATGTGTCGGTTAACCACACACGCTCCAACGATACTATGATAAACATTAAGTTAACCTTTGCCTACCTTGTTAAGTCCAGGTTAGTGTGCCGATTAACCACACACGCTCCACTAACAGCTTAAACAAAGTGCAAAGTGTAATTTCATGGATTAGCACCTTATTCACATTTTCCTAAGTAACTAAGATTGGGAATTTATAAGTGTTTAGTTACTTAGTATTTATCATTATACTTATAATGAAAGGAGAATTATAGTCCTTGTCCTACATGTTCGGCTAACGACCCTCCACCGGTCAAGGAAGCGGTGAGTGAGAGTGGACACCAAAACCTTTTGATGATAAATATAGGCAGTAACCTTATACCCCCCCTTATAGACCGGCTTCGTGAATGAGGCCTACTAATGGTAAGACGACTTGCTCTTATACATATAATATAATAAACTTTTAATATTATAATAGTATAAGGGTGTATTTTAGACATTTAAAATACTTGGTGGTTTAATCTATTATGTAAACTAGACTTTTAATTTAATTAAACTCAAACCATATATTTATGGATTAATAATACTCTTTTAATTAAACGCTTTAATTAACTATTAATAAAGTCCATAAGAGTTAATTTGAACTATTCAACAAAACATCATAATTCCAATTATGAAACTCAAAATTAAAACTATTTAATTAATTGTTTAAGTTATGAACCCAAGAGTTTTAGAATTCAATTCTTTTTTTCATAAAAAACTTTTCTCAAATTCCAAAACTTGAGGGCAAGTTTTGTAATTCTTGAAAACCTTTGGATTCCATAACTTATGGAATTAATGGTGTTTTATGATGAAACTTTCCATGTTCCATAACTTAAGAACAAGACATGGAACTCTTTAAAACATTAACACCAAGTTTTGTAACTCCATAAAAAACTTTGAATAAATTTTTTTAAAAACCTTTTCATATCCATAACTTATGGAGGTTTCAAAAAACTCTTTGGATCAAACTTTTAAAACTAATAAAATAATCATATCATTTTATCTTTTACTAAATTTGACCTAATTCAACTCATATAGCAAATGATTCAAATTTTACAAATAATTAGTTTTTCACAAAAACAAGTAATTATCTTAAAATTCGACAAACGTCATGTTTTTTTTCCTTTTTTTCCAACTTGAAAATAAAACATTTGCATCAATGTAACAGAAAACAACCTGGCTCTGATACCACTGTTGAGTTTTGAGCATTCTAACACTCCTATGGTGTACATGCAACCCTATAAACCTTGGATCTATGTTTTCTCTATTATACATGCAAATATTAAATATTCCAAGGTTTTATCTTAACTAGCATATTATGAAGCACCTATACTACGAAGTTCTAGTTAGATTACATACCTGTTGATGTAGCTTGATGTCTTCAACCTTTAAGAGCTTAGCCCCAATAGTGTGGAAGCCTCAAGTGGAATCACAAATCACCAAAACACCTTGGAAAACCTTTAGAGAATATGGATACTTGGCTCACACTATGAAATCGGTTATTGCCCTCTTTAGTGTATCCACACTAGCCACTAGCATAATTTCATGAACCATAAGACCCTTTATATAGTGTGGAGGATTAGGGTTAAACCCTAATACCCATGACCTTTCATTTCCTAGGATCCATGGGTTAAAGCTCCATGGACTATCCATGAAGACTTAGCCCAACCTAAATGAACTTGGCCCACTACACATATATATATCTAAGAGTCCATATTTAATTAGTTCCTTTTTATCACTTAATTAATTATAAATTAATTTTTGATCAATACTAATTAAATAATATGATTATATATTAATATATTAGAACTTATAATATATTAATATAAATCATAAATATACTATTCTCAAAAGACTATCCATATAAATTGTGTCGGTGAAGTGCAACCCAAATGGACCATGTCGGGTCGGGTCAAGTACATACCAAATATAGTTATGGACTTAGACATTAATCCAACACTTACCTCTTAGACGTTCCAAAAGGGTTAGTGTTCCACCCCAGTTTTATGGTTTTCGTATTACTACAGAAGGGGATATGTTCATTAGTGATAGTACACTAGTGAATCTAGACGAACCTAACAACTATAAGGAAGCCATGGCAGGCCAGAGTTTGCGAAATGGAAAGAGGCTATGGACAGCGATATTCAGTCCATGTATGACAACCAAGTTTGGAATTTGGTGGACAATGTACCAGGTCGTAAGACGGTCGGGTGCAAGTGGATCTTCAAGAAGAAGACTGACGTGGATGGAAATGTGCACACCTATAAGGCGCGATTGGTTGCGAAGGGTTTCACTCAAACTACTGGAGTTGACTACGATGAAACCTTCTCACCAGTTGCGAAGATAAAGTCCATCAGGGTGATGTTGGCCATTGCTGCATTTCATGACTATGAAATATGGCAAATGGATGTCAAAACCGCTTTCCTTAATGGGAAGTTGGTTGAGGACGTTTACATGGCTCAGCCAGAGGGTTTTGTCAATGCGAAGCATCGCAATAGAGTGTGTAAGCTTGAGAAGTCCATTTAGGGACTTAAGCAAGCGACTCGCAAATGGAATCTTTGTTTTGATGAGAAGGTCAAAGAGTTTGGTTTTTTACGAAGCGAGGATGCATCATGTGTATATGTCAAAGCCAGTGGGAGTATAGTAAGCTTCCTCATATTGTATGTCGACGACATACTGCTCATAGGAAACGATATCCCGACACTGCAGAAGGTTAAGTCCTGGCTCGGGAAGTGCTTCGCTGTGAAGGACCTCGGAGAGGCTTCCTATATTTTGGGAATAAGGATAGTGAGAAACAGAAGTAAGAGACTAATAGGACTTAGTCAGAATACTTACGTGGACAAGGTACTAAAAAGTTTTAGTATGGAGAATTCAAAGAAAGGGGAGTTACCAATCCAAAGTAATGCCAAGTTGAGTAAGACTCAAAGTCCGAGTACTGAAGTCAAGATAGCAGAGATGAGTCGAGTACCTTACGCTTCCGCAGTCGGCTCGATCATGTATGCTATGACTTGTACTCGCCCTGATGTGGCCTTCGCTTTGAGCATGGTCAACAGATATCAAGGGAACCCTGGAAAAGCACATTGGATCGCAGTCAAGAATATTCTGAAGTACCTTCGGAGGACCAAGGAATGGTTTCTAGTCCTTGGTGGGAGTGATAACTTAAAGGTGCGAGGGTACAGTGACGCCAGTTTTCAGACCGACAGAGACAACTACCGTTCGCAGTCGGGCTGGGTCTTTACCCTTAATGGAGGAGCAGTGACTTGGAAAAGTTCCAAACAGGAGACCATAGCTAATTCAACGTGCGAATCAGAGTATATAGCGGCGAGCGAAGCGTCAAAGGAGGCGATATGGTTGAAGAACTTCATCGGTGACCTTGGAGTTGTGCCAGCCATAAAGGAGCCTATGGAAATTTTCTGTGATAATGAAGGAGCGGTTGCCTTGACCAAGGAACCGAGAGATCATGGCAGATCTCGACATATCGACATAAAATATCACTTTATTCGACATCGGGTGGAAGAAGGACTCCTCGTAGTGAAGAGGGTATCGTCAGAGGATAACCCAACAGATCCGCTTATGAAGGGACTGAGCAGGGTTGAGCACTTGCAGCACGCTAGGAGCATCGGGCTGAAGGACGATATTAGTTTAGATTAGATAGCTTAGAAACGTGTAATAGATAAATTGTAATTAACATTCGATGATTAAATAAAAGAGTATTATTTATTAGTAATGTTACTGTCTTATGTTAATCATTTACCTATTGTTTCATTTTGCATGTTTTGACTTTCTGAATAATTGAATTATTTGATAATAATCGAATTATTCGAACGGTCCATAGTCGTTCATATGTTGGAAGTAGATATGAATGAACACTGTCATGAATTGGTGTGTAGATTGTCTGAAGGGTATTAGACATAGCAAAAGTTTGCTACAACGTTCATGAGTGCTTATGAACTTGATTTGAGCATTGGAATAAACCCACACTTGCTGGAATCGCTTCATGGAATTCATCACGAGCGATCGCAAGACGATAATATCATATGGTCTTAAAACCTAGATATATGGTTTATTGTTTGCTAATTGGTTGTGCATTGATAATGCGTAAACGCATCAGTAACTTGATGTTATAAAACGCATTGTTGTGTATGACTTGATTAGTGGATAGTAAATGCATATAAGTCGAAGTTTATATGTTCCTTTTATCCTAAGAGGGTAAAAGTGATATCAGGGCCCCTCGATGATTTGATTTGACTTATGTGTCGGGCCCGGTCAGGACTGAATTGATGTGTTCAATTAAGTTCTATGTCAAATGAATCTGAGATCGAGAAACTAACTGATGGACAATAAGTATGACTATGTTCCATATGATTGTCCACATGATATCTAGAATAGAGGATCATACGATCCCTTATCTAAAGGACAGTTTAACTTATAAGATCAGAGTTCGACAGCGTCTTTGAGAGCTACGATTGCTAATCGGATTAGGCTTGCATTTGTAGTTACTAGACTTATACAAGTGGAAGACTGTTGGATTAGTGTCTAAGCTCGTAACTGTATTTGGTAAGTACTTGACCCGGTTGTGCATGGTCCTTTTGGGTTGCCTTCACCATAGCAACTTGACAGGGTGATTTATGAAGAGAGATAAGATATTATGATTTATTAATATATTATGAGGATAATATATTAAAGGAATAATCATATTATTTAATTAATATTAGTCATAGATTAATTAAGAATTAATTTGGTGACTAAAAGAGATTAATTGAATATAGGGGACTGAACTGCAATTATTGGATAATTGAGTTATTGGGCTGGGAAACCCAATGGAGCAAGGGGTGAACGAAATTATGATGGGAGTCCATAATATTTTCGTCCATGGACTTAATCCAGAAGGTTCCATGGGCTACTTGGTGATTAAGTTGTCCATTAGGGATTTGGCTGAAACCCTAGAAGCTCATAGTATAAATAGACCCCTTGGGTTATGGAAATCGGCTACACTTGCTTCCTTGGAACCCTAGGGCCGATTTCATACCTCTCTCCTCTCTCCAAATCATCCTCTTGCTAGTTGGTGCTTGTAAGCCATTAGAGGAGTGAAAATTATGACTCTAAGCTCCAAGACAAGAAGAATCAAGCAAGTTACAAGAGGTAATCATCTAGATCTGAGTTTCTTATGTCTAATTCGAATTGTATACACTAGATCTAGGGTTTGCAAGACTTGGATAAATTGCATGTTTAATAGAGAAACCTAGATCCAAGCATTAGGGTTTGGATGTGCACATAGGAAAGTTCTTATGGCTCAAACCCATCAGGATTCCCTTTGGACTCTGCAACGTACCCGCCAACTTCCAACGGTGTATGGTAAGTATTTTTTCTAAGTATGTAGAAAATATCATAGAAGTCTTTATGGACGATTTTACTGTCTATGGAGATTCCTTTGATACTTGTCTTAAAAACCTCATCAAAATTCTTCAAAGATGCATTGAAACTGACTTGGTCCTAATTTTTGAAAAATGTCACTTTATGGTTGACCAAGGTCTGATTTTGGGTCATATTTTTTTAAAAAGAGGTTTAGAAGTAGACAAGGCTAAAATTGATATTATCAAAATCTTACCCTACTCGAAGAGTGTTCGGGAAGTGTGTTCTTTTCTTGGCCATGTAGGTTTTTACATCATTAAAGACTTCTTAAAGATCATAGTACCCATGTGCCAGCTGCTAAAGAAAGATGCAGAGTTCGATTTTAATGAAGATTGCAAAAAAGCTTTCGACTTGTTGAAAAATCTACTCACTTCTTCCCCCATTATTCAGCCACCATATGGGATTTTACCCTTCGAGATTATGTGTGACGCCAACAATTTTGCTGTTGGAGTTGTGTTGGGACAAAGGAAAGATCCCCCCCCCCCCCCGGTGTTATTTATTACGCCTCAAAAACCTTGGACAATGCGCAAGAAAATTATTCAACCACGGAAAAGAAAGTTGTTTTCCATTGTTTTTACGCTGGAGAAATTCAGACAATACTTCCTAGGGACGAAAGTCATTTTTTCTGACCATGCAACCATTCAGTATCTTCTCGCCAAGAAAGATTCAAATCCAAGACTGATCAAATGGATTCCGCTGTTACAGGATTTTGACATACAGATCAGAGACAAGAGTGGGAAAGAAATACAGTAGCTGATCATTTGAGCCGGCTGATAACACCTGAAGACCCGACACCAATCCGTGAAAACTCCCTTTAGAAATCACTCAAGCTTAGAAAGATAAAACAAAGAAGGAGGCGAAAAGATACATTTGGCACAAGCCTTATTTATGGAAATATTGTGTTGATTAAGTTATTAGAAGATGTGTGCCTCAAGATAGAGTTAAATCAATTCTAAAATTTTGTCATTCTGAAGCTTGTGGAGGGCATTATGGTCCACAAGGAACTGTGCGTAAAGCTTTAGACAAAGGTCTTTATTGGCCTCATATTTTTCATGATTCGTTCCTATTTTTCAAAACCTGTAACAGGTGCCAAATGACCGAATCTTTAACTTTTCGGAACCAGATGCCACTCACTCTGATCTTAGTATGTGAAATCTTTGATGTTTAGGGCATAGACTTCATGGGTCCATTTCCACTATCATTTGGGTTTGTGTACATCTTACTAGTAGTGGATTATGTGTCAAAATGGGTTGAGGCAAAAGCTACCCGGACTGATGAAGCGAAGGTTGTGGTTGATTTCGTTAAAACCAATACTTTTGCTATTTTCGGGACACCAAAAGCCATCATCAGTGACTGGGGCATGCATTTTTGCAACCGCACCCTCGAGGTTATTCTGAATAAGTATGGTGTTATGCATTGGGTGTGAACTACTTATCACCCACACACCAAAGGACATGGTGTCAACTACTTATCACCCACCCACCAACGTACATGCTGGAGCTTCTAACCGGCATATTAAGGGTATCATTGAAAAAATGATCAATCTAATTATGGGCTCACAGGACAACATATAAAACTTAAATTGGAATGTCGCCGTATTGAATACTCTTTGGAAAACCGTGTCGAATTCATGTGGAGTTAGATCACTGAGCATATTGGGATGTTAAAAAACTTAATATGAGCATGGATGAAGCTGGAAAGAAAAGAAGGTTGGATATTCAATAGCTGGAAGAAATCTGGTGTAACATTGAAAATTTTCAAAACAAAATTTTCATTTAAAATCACATAATTCTCATAACACATTTCACAAAAATCTCATTTATTTAATTTACAATTCGTAACTCCATAATTGATTGGTTAAAATCCAGGATCCTCAAAAACATATCTCTTTCACTGGTGTGTATAATCAAGTAGGTGCCTCCCCGCGATCCTGAGAAAACCTGAAAAACATAACACATAACACGGTAAGCAAGAAGCTTAGTGAGTTCCCCAAACTAACACATACAACACATTAGCCACTTGAGGCTGTATCTTTGTAAGACCCTCCGGTCTATGTGTCTCAGTGGGACCCTCCAGTCCCATGGCTCGTTGGACCCTCTGGTCCGGTCTCAGTAAGAACCCTCCGGTCTCACAGCTCGTTGGACCCTCCGGTCTGGTCTTAGTAACACATAACATAGCAAATATATCACACTGACAAATGCACAACTCAAGTAAGCACATAAGACCCTCTGGCCAGACATAATTACCACTCTAGGTAAAGTATAGTGAGAAGACTCACCTTGCAAGCAAGCAAGCAATTATCCTCGAACTCGAATCTCGAACTAGCCACCGCCTAACACATAGGTTAAATATCTCTAATTAATACTCGATTCTCGACTCTCATTAACCAAATATTATTCATCTCTCTCTAACTCTTGAATTGGGTAAAAGACCATTTTACCCCTCCATGGTCTCCATTACTCATGTTGACCAAGCCCTAAAGTCATCAGAAGTCAAACTCGAGTCAACAGTCCATTTCTGACCCGACTCGTCTAGTGCACTCCTGCGACTCGTCGAGTCCCCTCGTTTCCTCAGAAGTCTCAAGAAGGTCCAGCTCAACTCGTTGAGTTGACCCCAAACTCGCCGAGTTATCGCACGATCAAGCTCATCGGGACAAACCCTCACCGACTCGTCGAGTCAGCTCACGGACTCGGCGAGTTCCTTCGATCTAATTTCTCATTCAGATGTCCAAGGCCAGATCTACCACACTAGACTCTAGATCTAGCCCTTAAATGCACAAAAGTTACATAAAGTCTCGACCTTTACGTTTATGCATGGCATATATGCCCAAAATGCCAATACAAAGTCTAACAAAGGGTTAGGTGCTCAAAGTCTGGTCTCTAGCTCCATAAAGTTTAGGTCTTTAGGCTCTCAATACCCTCCACACTTCAGATCTGAGGTTTCATCCTCAAATCATACACAAAAGGCTCAAATACTCTAAGCAATGGAAGAAAACCCTAGAAAAACTCCCATTTCAAGATCTCCCTAGAAGATGAGCAAGTCAGCATATTTACCTAAAGCAAACACTGTTGAACCTGTGGATCCAAAGCTTCTTCTTTCCCCAACCTCAATACTCTTCACTTCTCCTTCAAAGAATGCACCAACAACCACAAACTTAGCTCCTCACTCACTATCTAGCTCTAATGGCGATTAGGGTTTTCTCTCAGGTATGTTGGGTAACTGGTGAGGCGGAAATGGGGCATAAGTTCCCTTATATAGGCCCCAAACCCTGGGAAATTAGGGTTTCTCTGCCCAACACCTACGCGGCGAGTCGACTCACTGACTCATCGAGTTCATTCATTAATGTCACGCGGACAACTTGACTATACTCGACGAGTTAGACTCACAACTCGCCGACTCACTCCATGAATCTCAATGTTAAACGCACATTAACTAACCTGAAATTCCGGATGTTACAATTCTCCCCCACTTGAATTAGATTTCGCCCTCGAAATCGCTTCTCAACGTCACATAGATCGAACCCAAAAACCTGAAAAGTACCACCAAAAGGATCTCATACCACACAACTAACTACCTCCATGGACACCTGAAACCAAACAGGAACTCCCAAACCCGGAAGAGGACATACCCTTCTGTCGCTACGATACCCCTTCTGACTTTCCAGAATCTGGAAACTCTAGTGGCCTGTCTCACTGCCAGACCGCCCTCTTAAGCTATCACCATGTTATTCTCTCCTCGATTAACAGACCCTGATAACTCACTACCCCTCTGGTTCTCTCGTTGCGACTGATAGAAACAAGTCAAAGCCAAAAAAAATTGGGTACCGATCACTCATACCAGACATACTAAACGACCCATATCATAGTCCAAGGAACGAAAAGGTCACATTACACCAGAGGCTCATCCACTGTACTGCAATCGAACCCCATCTGAACAAATAACTCTCAACACCCTGTCCTCAGACACAAGAACTGATCATGCTTGCTCAGAAGTATCCTCTGACATCCAACGATTATAAGCCCCAGCTCCCTCTCAAATATCCCTTTCAACACTGAGCACCATGCCAACTCCCGACCCCACATTTGAACCTTCAAAGGTTACCCATTGCATGCCCCAAAACGTCTCACCGACTTCCTTCTCACAACAACTATCTCGGCCCATTGTGACACACAAGTCACGAAGTTCGCTTTACCCCAAGCGGATACTACAATCCCAACTGAAATCGTCTCACCCTCGATCTCTGTCGTCTACTACTCATTAGTTCCATGTGTCTCGTGGTCCTTCCCATACAAACGAACTGACCCACTCAGGTCTAAGACATCAGATGACACATAATACCCCTCAAGATGAAACCCATCTCTGAATCCGCAATCTCATTCTCCTACTCAATTCACCACCAAAGCCAAACTCAAACTCGAGAGTCTGGTCTGACCCAGAATTGGAACCACTCGTCCCAATGAAGCACTCAACTCATGACCCATGACCCGCAACCCACGCGTACATCACTTCTCCAATTCCTTTCGATTGCGATAACCACAACTTAACTCAGAATATTACGATTCCTGACAAATATGGAGACCCCAGTCTCGCCCCTTGTCCGACCACCAGGTTCCCGAAACTCAAACAATAAGGCTACCCAAGCCTAAAAACTCTTCTGCGTCATGCTCTGACTAACGGATAATACAGCTCCCCGTAGTATCATAACATTCCTTCTCACTAACCCGTGAAGGCTACGGCTCCCCGCAGGCCTACGATACTTTCTCAATGACTCATCAATACTATGGCTCCCGGCAGTATCATAACACTCTCTCGCTGACTGGTGAACACTACAGCTCCCCGTAGTATCACAACACTCTCTTACAGACTGGTGATTACTCCACTCGGATTGACTCACACTCTTATCCCCCATACTCTCCTCCTCGAGTTGTCACCCCACTAAGTTCACTATCGAATACTCCACGGCTCAACATAGATAGGTACACACACCCACCCAGGTTAAGCATCACCATTCCTGACGACAACCGCCGTGACCAACACTTTTTCTCACTGCAATTCACATTCTTGGATACCCCCGTTTGATGACAATTAGCTGAAGGGCTCCCGCTGGAACCATTGTCATTTGATACTCCATTTGCCATCTCATAACTCAAGTCTCAAAATAATCTGAAATAAAGGGCACTCTACTCGGATACCTCAGTACACCATCACAGAATTTCACGATGTCTTGTCTCAACCACTGATCTCCTACTTCTGACATCATACTCAGATACAGCAATGCATCCTTTCAGAATCTCACAACTGATCTTCCTCTCACACAACTCGTAACTTCGGATTATTCCAACTCTCAATTGAAACAGGGAGGAATCATCAATGACTCAGAACACGTTGACGATAATCCGAAAGTCCCTCCTCTATTGCTCAAAACACATGCAAGAATACACATTTAGACCCTGAAGTTGGTTGCCCAATCAACTTCTACCCTTCCCAAAGTGCATATAACAACCCATACATTGAACCTGAAATTCTCAACCATCGAAACTATCCTTACGAGCCACCACAAGGTGTCAAACCAACGGCCACCTGCCGTGGAGACACTTATCCTTTCCTGAACACGTACAACATGCATTATCTCGCTCTGCACCTCGCCTCGACCACCAATAACCCTGGTCTCATGTATCCGTACTGCATGTCACTATATCCAGTCATCTAACCGCTCTTAACCAAATCTCTGATACTCTCAATAAAATACCCGGTTCTCCCCCACTCAGGGATCGAACCATCACCATTTGGCACACCAACAATCTATTCCACAGACGGTTTCACCAGGTACATCACACTTACTCTTGGAAAGTACCACATACACTCGATGATCTTCCCAATAGAGACCAAGCAACTCCACACATCCCGAACCTCAGGTAAAATCCTCGAAAACTTCTCATCGTGTCATCCAGAATCTCACACTGACACACTGTCGAACATCTCAACTGTCCCGTAGTAGCCATGACTCTTAGTCTGAAAATAATGAACTGTCACACTCCTCAACTTCGACTCCCTAACCAACGTCTCATCATGAGAATTATCATAATAGCAGAGACCTCACCCCCACACTCGATATCCATCATAGACAATGAAAACCACCGCCCCAAAATGTTCCTCTTGATCACGTGACACTATTGCTAACATATGCCCTACTATACTCAAATAGGGTATATCCTTGTCCTTGACCATCTCAGTCTCCACTGATGGCCCTCTCATACTATAATATTACCTTGCGGTAGGCATACTGCACAGATACTCCAGTGAAAGATCGCAACCAATGCTACCCCACAGGGTTTACCACCAAGCTCAGAAACCGGAAGTCTCAATATCTCTTCTGCTTCTCACAGGAAACAGAAATAGCACAACTCTGGTCACTGAAAGTGACGTCTCCACTATCGGTCGATTACTCAACTCACACCGTAATCTCCATATAGCACCATCTCTACTCATCCCTGAGTCTTGCGACTCCAACTGGCATCTCACCAAAAATCTCTCGGAAACTAACTCGATTCCCCTCTCAAGGTATGCTCTCTTGAAACTCGTTCAACATGGCCCTATGGCCCCACACTCTATCACCTCTGATCTCAGTCTAATCAATCACAACGAGATAACTGGTAAAACCAGGAGCACTGACCGCCTCAAACCATCGTACTCGAACCATGTAATCATCTCTCAATCTGCTGCGAATCATGGTACCCGAACCATGTTATATCCTCTCAATCTACTATGAATCATGGTACCTAAACCATGTTATCTCCTCTTAGTCTGCTACTTAGAACCTCTGGAACTCTCCCTGTTTCGAGTACGGGTCCTCTGCTTTCAGTAGTACGGGCCTATACTACCTGCCACATCTACCCATACTTTCCACACGGATCGTCCTAGAATTCCTAAGTAGCTGTTCAACCTTCTCGATCACCAATCCCGATGAACCTGGTCACTCCCCACCGAATACTTTAATCTATCAGCGTACTCATCTGACTAAGGTCACTCCCTAGGCTCTTCTTAGGTTCTCACACTTCTCTACCATCAGCTGCTGAAGAACTCCTTATGATGCCATCCATCTACCTC